>NW_027206346.1:4535000-5135000 GCF_024711535.1 Dipodomys merriami
CCTCATCCTAACCCTAAACCTAACCCTTACCCTAACCCTAATGCTAACCCTCACAATCACCCTCATCCTCACCCTCAGCCTAACCCTAACAGTAACCCTAATGCTAACCCTCACCCTCACCCTTCACCCTTAGATTAACCCTCACCCTCAACCTAACCATAACCATAACCCTCACCAAACCCTCGCCCTAACACTCACGAAAACCCAAACACTCACTCTCACCCTAACACTTACCCTAACACTTACCCTCACCGGTAACCTAAACCTAAACCTAACCCTAACCCTCACACTAACCATAACCCTCACCCTAACACTCACCCTCACCCTAACACTCACCCTCATCCTAAACCTAACCCTAACCCAAACCCGCACCCTTACACTCAAACTCACCCTAAGGATATCCCTAACCCTCACTCTCACACTAAACCTCACCCTTAGCCTTAACCTCACCCCAAACCTCACCCTAATCCTAAACCTCAAACTAAACCTAACCCTCATGCTAACCCTAACCCTACCCCTCACCCTAGCCCTAACCCTAAAGCTAACCCTAAACTTCAACCTAACACTAAACCTAAAATTCATGCTAAATCTAACCCTCACCCTCACCCTCACCCTCAGCCTAAACATAAGTCTAATACTAACCCTAACCATAACCCTCACACTCACCCTCACCCTAACCCTAATCCTAACCCTGACCCTCTTCCTCACCCTCACCCTAACCCTAATACTAAACCTAACCCCAACCCCAACCCTAAACCTAACCCTCACTCTCACCCTCACCCTCCGCCTAACCCTAAGCCTAAGCCTAAACCTAACCCTAACCCTCACACACACCCTCATTCTCACCCTCACCCTCAGCCTAACCCTAAACCTAATTCTACCACTAACCCTCAACCTCACCCTCAACCTAAACCTATGCCTAAACCTAACACTCATCATAAACCTAAACTCCACCCTAACCCTAACCCTAACAATAACCCTAACCATCACCCTAACCCTACCGCTGCCCCTCACCCTAACCCTCATCCTAAAGCTAACCCTAACCCTAACCTTAACCCTAACCCTAACCCTAAACCTCATCCTAACCCTAACCCTAAACCTCACCCTCACTCTCACCCACATTGTAAAGGTAAACTTAAACCTAATCCTAACCCTAACAATAACCCTAAACCTAGTCCTCATCCTATCCCTCTACCTAACCGTAACCCTAAAGAGAACAAAAACCCTCACCCTAACCCTAACCCGAAATCTCACCCTAACCCTAACCCTAACCCTCACCCTTAACCTAGCCGTCACCTAAAACTAATTCTAACCCTAACCTTCACTCTGAACCTAACACTAAACCTAATCCTAACTCTCACCATAACCCTAATCCTAACCCTAACCCTCACCCTAACACTCACTGTAAACCTAACCCTAATCCTCACCTTCACCCTAGCCCTCACCCTAACCCTAATCATAACACTAACCCTCACCCTCACCCTCAACTTAACCCTACCCCCAACCCTAGCCCTCACCCTAACCCTCACACTAACACTAAACCTCACCTTAAACCTCACCCTCAACATACCCCTAACCCAAACCCTAACCCTCAACCTAACCCTCACCCTAACCCTAACCCTAACACTAACACTAACACTCACACTAAACCTAAACCTCACCCTAGCCCTAACCCTACCCCTCACGCTAAGCCTCATCCTAACCCTAACCATAACCATAACCCTAACCCTGAACCTCACCCTAACCCTAAACCTAAAAATCACCCTCACCCTCACCCTAAACCTTAGCCTTACCCTAACCCTCACCCTAAGCTTTAGCCTTGCCCAAACCCTCACCCTAACCCTAAGCCTATCACTAACCCTCACCCTATCCCTCACGGTAACCCTCACCCTAACCATCACCCTAAACCTTAACCTAACCCTAACCCTCACACTAAGCCTAACCCTCACCCTAACCTTAGCCCCCATCCTAAACCTCATCCTAACCCTAAACCTAACCCTCACCCTAACACTAACCCTAAACCTCACCCGCACCCTAACCCTCACCCTAACCCTAAACCTCACCCTAAACATCACCCAACCATAACCTTCACAATAACCTTATGCCTAACCCTCACCCTAACCCTAGCCCTCCATCTCAACCTTACCCTCATCCTAACCCTAACCATAATTTAAACGTAACCCTCACCCTCACCCTCAACCTAACCCTGTGCCTAACCCTTACCCTCACCCCAACCCTAACCTCCACCCTAAACTTCATGCTCACCCTAAGCCTAACCCTAAATCTCACCCTAACCCTAACCCTAACCCTCACCATCACCTAACCCTCGCCCTAACCCTAACCCTAATCCTCACCCTCAACCTGACCCTCAGATTAACCCTAAGACTAACCCTAACCCTCACCCTAACCCTCAAACTCACCCTCACCCTAATCCTAATCTTAACCCTAAGCCTAAACTTAACCCTAAACCTCATCATAAACCTCACCCTAACCCTAATCCTAACACTAACCCTAAACCTATCCCTCACCCTAACCTTAACTCTAACCCTAACCCTCACCCTCACCCTTACCCTATCCCAAAACCTAAACCTCAACCAAACCCTAACCCTAACACTAACCCTTAACCTGACCTCACACTCACCGAAACCCTAACCCTATACACTAAATTTCACCCTCAACCTCACCCTAATTCTAACCCAAACCGTCAACGGAAACCTCACGCTCACCCTCATCCTCACCATCACCCTCAACCAAAACCTACCCCTAACCCTTAATCTTACCCCAACCCTAACCTCCACCCTAAACCTAACCCTCACCCTAACCCTAACCCTAACGCTAAACCTAACCCTCACAATAACCCTAACCCTCACCCTAAACCTAACCCTAATACTCACACTACCTCTCATAATAACCCTAAACCTAACACTAAACTTAACCCTAACCCTAACCCTAAACCACACCCAAAATATAACCCTAATCCTAACCCTCACCCTCACCCTAACACTAACATTAACCGTAACACTAAACCTAAGCTTAACCCTAAACCTAATTCTAACCCTCACCCTAACCATAACCATAACCTTAACCCTCCCCTGAACCCTAACCCTAACCCTCACCCTCACCCTAACCCTAAACCTAAACCTAACCCTAACCCTCACACTAATCCTCACCCTAACCCTAACCCTAAACTTCACCCTAATCCTCACCCTATCCTTAACCCTAACCCTAACACTCACCCTAATACTAACCATAAACCTAACCCTCACCCTCAGCCTAAATATCATGTTCAGCCTAACACTCACCCTCACCCTAAACATCACCCTAACCCTAAAGTTCACCCTAACCCTAACCATAACACTCACCCTAAACCTCACCCTCACCCTCACCCTCACACTAAGCATAACCCTAACACTACCCCTAATCCTTAACCTAACTTTCTCCATCACCTTCACCCCAAACCTATCCCTACACTTAACAGTAACCCTCACCCTCACCCTCACCCTAACACAAACCCTAAACCTAACCCTAAACCTCACCTTAAACCTAACCCTCAACCACAACCTAATCCTAACCCTCACTATAACCCTAACAATCACAATAACCCTAACCCTCACTCTAACCATAAACCTACCCCTCAACGTAACACTCATCCTAAGCCTAACCCTAAACCTAATCCTCACCCTAACACTAACCCTAACCCTCACCCTCACCATAACCATCACCATGACCCTATCACTCACCCTAAGCCTAACCCTCACCCACACCTTAACCCTCAATCTCACGCGAACCCTCACCCTCACCCTAACTCTCACCCTCAACCTAAACATCACCCGAACCCGAACCCTAACCTTAACCCCAACTCTAACCCTCACCTTAAGCCTAACCCTCAACCTCACCCTCAACCTCACCCTAAATCTCACATTAACCATCACCCCTACCTAACCGAAACCCTCACCCTCAGCCTCACCCTAACCCTCACCCTCACCCTCACCCTAGCCCTCACCCTAACCCTAACCCTAACCCTCATCCTCACCCTCATACTCATCCTAACCCTAAGCCTAACTCTAATCCTAACCCTCACCCTCACCCTCACCTTGAAGCTAACACTTAACCTCACCCTAACCCTTTCCCTAAACCTTAACCTCAACCTAAGCCTCACCTCACCCTCACCCTCACCCTAAACCTAACCCTAACCCTCACCCTCACCATCACCCTAACCGTAACCCTCATCTACACCCTAAACCAAACCCTAACCCCAGCCTTAACGCTCACCCTAACCTTCACCCTAAACCTCACGATAACCCTAACCCTCACTCTCACCCTAACTCTCACCCTAACCCTTACCCTTACCCTAACCCTAACCCTAAACCTCGCCCAGACCCAAACCTTAACGCTCAACGTCACCCTAAACCTAACCCTAATGCTCACCCTAAACCTCAAAATCACCCAAACCCTAACCCTCAGTCTTACTCTCACCCATACCCACACCCTAACCCTCACCCTCAGCCTAAACATCACACTAAGCCTAAACCTCCCCCTTATCCTAACCCTCCCCCTCACCCTTAGCCTAACCCTAAACCTAACCCTAATCCTAACCCTAAACCTCAACCTCAACCACACCCTCAACCTAACTGTAAACATATCCCTAATCCTAACCCTCAACCTCACCCTCACCCTAAAACTAACTCTAACGCTAACCCTAATCCTCACCCTAAACCTCACCTTAACCCTAATGCTAAGCTTAACCCTCAACCTAACACCAAACCTAACCCACACCCTCATCCTAAACCGAAACCTAACCTTAAACCTAACCCTCACCATAACCCTCACAATAAGACTAAGGCTAACCCTAACCCTCACTATCACCCTCACCCTCAACCTATCCCGAAACCTCACCCTCACCCTAACCCGAAACCTAACCCAAAACATCACCCTAAAACTAACCCTCACCCTAACCCTAACCCTAACGCTCACCCAAACCTTAACTCTCAGCCTAACCCTCACCCTCACCCTAACCTCACCCTAACCCTAAACCTAAACCTAGCCCTTACCCTAACCCTCACCCTCACCCTATCACTCATGCTAACCCTAACCCTCACTCTCACCCTAACCCTCACCCTAAAACTTACCCTCACCCTAACCCTTACCCTCAGCCTAACGCTCACACTAAACCTAAATCTCAGCTAACCATGACCCTAACCCTATGCCTAAACCTCACCCTAACCCTAAAACTCACCCGCACCCTAGCCCTCAAACCAACCCTAAACCCAACTGTAACCCTCGTTCTTACACTCACCCTCACCCTAAAACATACACCCACCCTCACCCTAACATTAACCCTTACACACACCCTAACCCTAAACCTCACCCTAACCCTAACCCTAACCCTGACCCTAAACCCTCACCTTCCCAATAACCCTAATTCTAACCCTAAACCTCACCCTAACCCTAAGCCTAAGACTAATGCTAACTCTAACCCCCACCCTCACCATCACCCTAACCCTAAACCTATCCCTAACCTCACCCTTTCCCTAACCTTCACCCTAACCCTAACCCAAACCCTCATCGTCACCCTAACCCTAACACTAACCCTGACCCTATCCCTAACCCTAAACCTAACCTAACCCTAAACCTAACCCTAACCCTAGCCCTTACCCTAACCCTAACCCTCATATTCACCCTCACACTCACCCTAACCCTAATCCTAACCCTAGCCCTCACCCTAAACCTAAACCTCACCCTCACCCAAACACTCAAACTAAGCTTAACCCAAACCCTAACCCTAATCCTAACCCTAACCCTCACCCTCACCCTCACACTCACCCTAACCCTTACCCTCACCCTAGCCCACACACTAACACTAACCTTAAGCCAAACCCTAAACCTCAACATCACCCTCACCCTCAACCTCATCCTCAGGCTAACCCTATCCCTAAACCTAATCCTAAACCTAACCCTCACCCTAACACTCACGCTAAACCTAACCCTCACTCTCACGCTAACCCTCACCCTAACACTGAACCTCACACTAACCCTTACCCTCAGCCTAACACTCAAACTAAACTTAACTCTCACCCTAACCCTAACACTAACCATGACCCTAACCCTAACCCTACCCCTAAACCTCAGCCTTACGCTAAACCTTACCCTCACCCAAGCCCTCAAACCAACCCTAATCCTAACCCTAACCCTCATCCTTACCCTCACCCTCACCCTAAATCACACTCTAACCCTCACCCTAACACTAACCCTAACCCACACCCTAACCCACACCCTCACCCTCACTTTCCCCCTAACCCTAATTCTAAGCCTAACCCTCACCCTCACCCTAAGCCTAAGCCTAATGCTAACTCTAACCCTCACCCTCACCGTCACCCTAACCCTAAACTTATCCCTTAACCTCACCCTATCCCTAACCTTCACCCTAACCCTAACCCAAACCCTCATCCTCACCATAACACTAACACTAACCCTGATCCTAACCCTAACCCTCACCCTAAACCTCACCCTAATGATTACCCTCAACCTAACCCTAACCCTAACCCTAACCCTAATCCTCACACTAATCCTCACCCTAACCCTAAACTTCACCCTAACCCTAACACTAACACTCACCCTAAACCTCACCCTCACACTCACCCTCACCCTAAGCCTAACCATAACCCTACCCCTAATCCTTAACCTAACCATCTCCATCACCTTCACCCTAAACCTATTCCTACCCCTAACACTAACCCTCACCCTCACCCTCACCCTAACACGAACCCTAAACCTATCCCTAAACCTCACCTTAAACCTAACCCTCAACCACAACCTAATCCTATCCCTCACCCTAACCCTAACAATCACAATAACCGTAACCCTCACTCTAACCATAAACCTACCCCTCAACGTAACACTCATCCTAAGCCTAACCCTAAACCTAATCCTCACCCTAACCCTAACCCTAACCCTCACCCTCACCATAACCATCACCATCACCCTATCATTCACCCTAAGCCTAACCCTCACCCACAACTTAACCCTCAACCTCACGCGAACCCTCACCCTCACCCTAACACTCACCCTCAACCTAAACATCACCCGAACCCTAACCCTCACCTTAACCCTAACCCTAACCCTCACCCTAAACCTAACCCTCACCCTGACCCTCACCCTCACCCTAATCCTCAAATTAACCCTCACCCCTACCTAACTGAAACCCTCACCCTCAACCTAACCCTAACCCTCACCCTCACCCTAGCCCTCACCCTAACCCTAACCCTCACCCTCACCCTCACACTCATCCTAACCCTAAGCCTAAATCTAATCCTAACCCTCAACCTCACCCTCATCCTCAGCCTAACCCTCACCCTCACCCTAACCCTCTCGCTAAATCTTACCCTCACCTTAACCCTAAACCTAAACCTCACCCTCAACCTAAACCTAACCCTAACCTTAACCCTAAACCTAACCCTCACCCTCACCCTCACCCCAAACCTAACCCTAACCCTAACCCTCACCCTCACCCTAACTGTAAACCTCACCCTCACCCTAAACCAAACCCTAACCCCAACCTTAACCCTCACCCTAACCATCACCCTAAATCTCACGATAACCCTAACCCTCACTCTCAACCTAACCCTCACCCTAACCTTTACCCTCACCCTAACCCTAAACCTAAACGTCACCCAGACCCAGACCCTAACCCTAACACTCACCCTAAACCTCACCCTAACCCTAATGCTAAGCTTAACCCTCAACCTAACAGTAACCCTAACCCACACCCTCATCCTAAATCGAACCATAACCATAACCCTAACCCTCACCATAACCCTCACAATAAGAATAAAGCTAACCGTAACCATCACTATCACCCTAAACCTCACCCGAACTCTTACCCTCAACCTAACCCTAACCCTAACCATAACCCTCACACTAAACCTAAACTTCACCCTAACCCTAACCCTAACCCTCACCCTAACTCTTATCCTTACCCTAACCCTCACCCTAAGCCTTAGCCTTGCCCTAACCCTCACCGTAACACTAACCGTATCACTAACTCTCAACCTAACCCTCACCGTAACAATCACCCTAACCCTAATCCTAACTCTCACACTAAGCTTAACCCTCAACCTAACACTAAACCTAATTCTCACACTCACACTAACTGTAAACCTCACCAGCACCCTAACACTCACCCTCACACTAAATATCACCCTAACCCTAACCCTCACACTAAACTTAAGCCTACCCCTCAACCTAACCCTAGTGCTCACCCAATTCATGACCCTCAGCTTAACACTAAACCTAACCCTAATCCTCACGGTAATTCTGGCCCTCACCCTCACCCTCACCCTAACCCTAACCCTCACCCTAACCCTAACCCTTACCGTCACCCTCAGCCAAACAGTATCCCTAAACCTAATCCTAACCCTCCCACTCACCCTCACCGTAACCCTAACCATAACCCTCACCCTAACCCTAATGCTAAACCTCACCCTCACTGTCACCCTCACCCCTCACCCTCAGCCTAACCCTCACCCTCAACCTAACCCTAAACCTAACCCTCATGCTAATTCTCACCCTAACACTCATGATAACCATTACACTCACTCTCACCCTAACAATCACCCTAACCCTTACCCTCACCCTAACCCTAACCCTAAACCTAACCCTAACGTTCAAATTAACCCTAACCCTCACCCTAACCCTAACCCTCACCCTAACAATCACCCTCATCCTAAACCTAAACCTAACCCTAACCCGTACCCTTACCCTCACACTCGCCCTAAGGCTAAACCTAACCCTCACTCTCACTATAAACCTCATCTAAAGCCTTAACCTCACCCCAACCCTCACCCTAACCCTAACCCTCCAACTAAACCAAACCCCTACCCTAACCCTAAACCTAACCCTAACTCTAACTCTAACCCTCATACTCACCCTCATCTTCACCCTCACCCTCAGCCTAACCCTAACCCTAATCCTAACGCTAACCCTCACTCTCACACAAAACCAAACCCTATGCCTAACCCTAACCCTCACCCTAACCCGAACATGCACCCTGACGCTAACCCTCATCCTAAACCTAACCCTAACACTAACCATAACCCTCAGACTAACCGTAACCTTCACCCTAACCCTACCCCTACCTCTCGCCCTATCCCTCATACTAACCCTGACCCTAACATTTATCCTAACCCTAACCATAACCTCACACTAACCCTAAACCTAAACCTTACCCTCACTCTCAACCTAATGGTAACCATAACCTTAAACCTAACCCTAACCCTAACAATAACCCTAAACCTAACCCTAATGCTAACCCTCACCCTCACCCTAACCCTAACCCTCACCCTAACCCTAACCCTCAATCTAACCGTAACCCTAAACCTAACACTAACCCTCACCCTCAACCTAACTGGAAATCTCAACCTAACCCTAAGCCTAACCCTAACCCTCTACCTAGCCCTCACCTAACACTAATCCTAACCCTAAACCTCACTCTGACCCTAACCCTAACCCTAAACCTATCTCTCACCATAACCATAATCCTAACCCTAACCCTCACCCTACCCCTAAACCTAATCCTCAAGTTCACCCTAGCCCTCACCCTAACCATAATCATAACTCTAACGCTGATACTAAACCTAACCCTCACCCTAAACCTAACCCTAACCCTCACGCTAACCCTGATCCTAACCCTAACCCTAAACCTAACCATGAACCTCACCCTAACACTAAACCGAACCCTCACCCTCAACCTAACCCTTTGCCTTACCCTAACCCTCACTCTAAGCCTTAGCCTTGTTCTAACCCTCACGCTAATAATAACCCTATCACTAACCCTCACCCTAACCCTCACCCTAATCATCACCCTAACCCTAAACCTAACCCTAATCCTCACACTAAGGCTACCCCTCACCCTAACCCTAACCCTAGCTCTCATGCTAACCATCATCCTATCCCTAAAACTAACCATCCCCCTAACACTAACCCTAAGCGTCATCCGCACATTAACCCTCTCCCTAACCATCACCCTCACCCTAAACATCACCCTAACCCTAACCTCACCATAACGTTAATGCTAACCCTCACCCTAACCCTACACACTCACCCTCACCCTCACCCTCCAGTTAAAACTAAACCTAAACCTAATCCTAACCGTAAATCTAGCCCTCACCCGAACCCTAAACCTAACCCTAACCCTCGCCCTAAACCTTACCGTCACACTCACCCTCAGCCTAACAGTAACCCTAACCCTAATCCTAACCCTCACACTCACCCTCACACTAACCCTAACCCTAACACTCACCCTAAACCTAATGCTAATCCTCTCCCTCACCATCAGCCTAACCATAACCATAACCCTAATCCTAACACTCACACTCACCCCTCTCCCTCAGCCTAACCCTCACCCTCAACCTAAACCTAATCCTAACCCAAAGCCAAACCCTCACCCTAACACTCACGATAACGCTAACACTCACCCTAACCCTTACCCTCACCCTAACCCTAAACCTAAACGTTACCCTAACCCTCACATTAAACCTAACCCTCAACTGAACGCTAAACCTCACCATAACACTCACCCTAATCCTAAACCTAAATCTAACACTAAGCCGCACCCTTACCTTCACACTCACCCTAAAGCTATGCCTAACCCTCACTCTCACCCTAAACCTCACCCTAAGCCTTAAACTCACACAACCCTCAACCTAACCCTAAACCTCAAACTAAACCTAACCCTCACACTAACCCTAACCCTAACCCTCACCCTAACACTAACCCTAAACCTCAGCCTAACCTTAAACCTAACCCTCATCCTCACCCTAGAGCTCACACTAACCCTAAACCTAAGCCTCAGCCTCACCATCACCCTAAACCCAACCCTCACCCTTACCTTAACCTAAAGCTCACGCTAAGCTAACCCTAACCCTCACACTAACCCTAACCCTCACCATAACCCTAACCCTACTCCTCAGCCTAACCCTCATCCTAAACCTAAACCTAACCCAAACTCTCACCCTAACCCTAACACAAACACTCACCCTAAACCTAAGCCTAACCCTAACCTTAACCCTAACCCTCACCCTCACCTTCAACGTAACCCTTTCCCTAAACCTAATCCTAACCCTAACCCTCACCCTCACCCTGTCTCTAAACTTAACCTTAACCCTAACTCTCACCCTCACTGTAACCCTAACCCTAACCCTAACCTTAAACCTCACCTTAGCGCTAATCCTCAACCTAACCCTAAGCGAAACCCTCACCCTCACCCTAACGCTAACCCTAACCATAACCCTAACCCGCACCCTAAACCCAACCCTAATCCTAACCCTAACCCTCACCCTAATCCTAAACCTAACCCTAAACCTAACACTTACACTAAATCTAACCCTCACCCTCAGCCTAACATTAAGCCTAACCAAAACCCTAACCCTAATCCTCACACTCACCCTTACTCTATACCTAAGTCTAACCCTAACACTAACCTTAACCCTCACACTCACCCTCATCCTCAACCTCACCCTCACCGTAACCCTAACCCTAATCCTAATGTTAACCCTAACCCTCAGCCTCAACCTAAACCTATGCCTTACCCTAACCCTCACCCTCACCCTAACTCTAACCCTAACCCTAACCCTAGACCTCACCCTAACCCTAACCCTAAGCCTCACCCTCACCTCACCCTCACCGTAATGCTAACCCTAACCCTAACCCTAAACCTCACCATCACCCTCACCCTAACCCGAACCCGAACCCTCAACCGAACCCTCACCCGAACCCTCATCCTCACCACCACCCTCAACCTAAACCTAACCCTAATTTAACCGTAAACCTTACCCTCAACCTAACCCTGACCCTAACCCTTACTCTCACTCCAACCCTAAACCAAACCCTCATCCTAAACCTAACCCTAATCTTCACACTAACCCTCACACTAAACCTAACACTCAACCTATTCCTAACCCTAACCCTCACCCTAACACTTAGCCTTACCCTAACCTTCACCCTAAGCCTTAGCCTTGCCCTAACACTCACCCTAACACGAAACCTATCACTAAAGCTCAACCTAAACCTCAGCCTAACCATCACCCTAACCCTCACACTCAGCCTAACCCTCACCCTAACCCTAACCCTAGCCCTCATCCTAACCCTCATCCTATCCCTAAACCTAACCCTCAACCTAACCCTAACCCTAAACCTCACCCGCAACCTAACCCTCACCTTAACCCTCACCCTCACCCTGAACATCACCCTCAACTTCACCCTCACCCTAATCTTTAGCTTAACGCTCACCCACACCCTAGCCCTCACCCTCACCCTAACCCTAATGCTAACCATCACTCTCATACTCACCCTCATCCTAACCCTAACAGTAACCCTAATCCTAACCCTCATCCTCACCCCTCACCCTCAGCCTAACCCTCACCCTCACCCCTCACACTCAGCCTAACCCTCACCCTCAACCTAACCCTAACCCTAACCCTCACACTAACACTCACGATAACTCTAACACTCACTCTCATCCTAACACTCACCCTAAACCTTTGCCTAACCCTAACCCTAAACCTAAACCTAACCCTAACCCTCACATTAACCCTAACCCTAGCCCTAAACCTAACCCTAACACTCACTCTCACCCTAACACTCACCCTCATCCTAAACCTCACCCTACCCTTTACCCTAACCTTCACCCTCGCTATACCTCACCCTAACCCTAACCCTAAGCATAACAATAAACCTAAACCTTACAATAATGCTAACCCTCTAACTCACCCTATCCCTAACCCTATCCCTCACCCTAACACTAAGCCTCACCCTCACCCTCAGCCTAACCCTAACCCTAATTTAACTGTAACACTCACGCTCACCCTCAATCTAACCCTGCCCCTAAACCTTAACCTCCCCCCAACCCTAACCTCCACACTAACCCTAAGCCTAACCCTAAACTTCACCCTAACCCTAACCCTCACCATCACCTGACCCTCAACCTAACCCTAAAACTAACCCTCACCCTAAACCTAACCCTCAGCGTAACCCTAAGACTAACCCTAACCCTCACCCTAACCCTCACACTCACCCCCACCCTAACCCTAATCTTAACCCTAACCCTAACCCTAACCCTAACCCTCATCATAACCCTCACCCTCACCCTAACCCTAACACTAACCCTAACCCTATCCCTCACCCTAAACTTAACTCTAACCCTAACCCTCACCCTCACCCTTACCCTAACCCTAACCCTAAACCTCACCCTAATCCTAACCCTAACCCTCACACTCACCTCACATTCACGGTAACTCTAAACTTAATCCTAAACCTCACCCTCAACCTAGCCCAAACCCAAACAGTAATCCTAACCCTCACGCTCATCCTCACCATCACACTCAACCTAACCCTGCCCATAACCCTTTCTCTAACCCCAACCCTAACCTCCACCCTAAACTTAACCCTCATCGTAACCCTAACCCTAACGCTAACCCTAACCCTCACAATAACCCTAACCCTCACCCTAAACCTAACCCTATCCCTCACCCTACCTCTCATAGTAACCCTAAACCTAACCCTAATCTTAACCATAACCCTAACCCTAAACCTCACCCCAAACCTAACCCTAACCCTCACCCTCAACCTCACCCTCATCCTCGCCTTAACCGTAACGCTAACCCTAACCCTAACACTATCCCTAAACCTAAACCTAACCTAACCCTAATCCTAAACCTCACCCTCACCCTCACCTTAACAATAACAATAACCGTAACCCTAACCATAACCTTAACCCTCACCTGAACCCTAACCCTAACCCTCACACTCACCCTAACCCTAAACCTAACCCTAACCCTAACCCTCACCCTACCACTCACGGTAACCCTAACCCTCACACTCACCCTAACGTTCACCCTAAACCTTAACTTAATCCTAACCCTAACCCTAAGCCTAAGCCTAACCAGCACATTAACCCTCACCCTAACCCTATCCCTAACCCTAACCATCACCGTAACTCTCACCCTAATGCTAACCCTAACTCTAAAACGCACCCTCACCATAACCCTCACCCAACACCTGACTCAAAACCTAACCCTCATGCTAAACCTAACCCTAACCCTAACCCTCACCCTAACCCTCACCGTCACAAAAACCCTCACCCTAAGCCTAACCCTAACCCTCACTCTAACCCTCACACTCACCCTCAGCCTAACCCTAAAACTAATCCTACCCCTCACCCGCACACTGACCCTAACCTCAACCTAACCCTAACCCTCACCCTCACCCTAAACCTCACCCTAACCCTAAACCTAATCCTAATACTCACCAGCAACCTATATCTCACCGTCACCCTAACCCTCACCCTAAACATAACCCTCACCCACACCCTAACCCTCAGTCTGACCCGAACCCTCACCCTCACACTAACCCTCACCCTAACCCTAACCGTCGCCGTAACCCTCACCCTATCGCTAACCCTAACTCTAAAACCCACCCTCACCATAACCTTCAAACAAAACCTTACTCAAACCCTAACCCTCACGCTAAACCTAACCCTAAACCTAACCCTCACCCTAACCCTCACCGTCACAATAACCCTCACCCTAAACCTAACCCTCAACCTCACCCTAACCCTCAGCCTCACCCTCAGCCTAACCCTGAAACTAATCCTACCAATCACCCGCAACCTCACCCTAACCCCACCCTAGCCCTTATCCTAAACCTAACCCTCACCCTCATCCTAAACCTAACCCTCACCCTATAGCTAACCCTCACTCACACCCTAAACCGCAGTCTCACCCGAACCCGAACCCTCACCCTAACCCTCACCCTAACCCTAACTCTCAACCTCACCCTCACCCTCACCCAAAATCTAAACCTCAGTCTCAACCGAACCCTCACCCTCATCCTAACCCTCACCCTAAACATCACCTAAACCTAACCCTCACCGTCATCATAACACTAGCCCTAAATCTCACCTTAACCCTAACCCTCACCCTCAACCTCACCCTCAGCCTAACCCTAACCCTAACTCTAATCCTACCCCTAAACCTCAACCTCACCCTCAACCTAACCCTAACCCTAACCCTCACCGTCACCCTCACCCTAAACCTAACACTCACCCTAACACTCACGCTAACCCTAACCCTCATTCTCACCCTAACCCTCACCCTAAGACTTACCCTCACCCTAAACCTTAACCTCAGCCTAACTCTCACACTAATCCTAAACCTAATGCTAACCATGACCCTAATCCTAACCCTAAACTTCACCATAACGATAACCCTCACCCGAACCCTGAACCTAACCCTAGCCCTTACCCTAACCCTAACCCTCACACTCGCCATAACCTTCACCCTCACACTAGCCCCCACCCTAAACCTAACCCTAACCCTAAAACTCACCCTCACCCTCAACCTCACCCTAACCCTAATTTAACCCTAACCCTGACCCTCAACCAAACCTTGCCCCTAAACCTTACTCTCACCCCAACCCTAACTTCCACCCTAAACCTAACCATCACCCTAACCCTAACCCTAACGCTAAGCCTAACCCTCACAATAAACCTAACCCTCATCCTAAACCTAACCCTAACCCTCACCCTACACTTCATCCTAACCCTAAACCTAACCCTAATCTTAACCCTAACCCTAACCCTAAACCTCATCCCTAACCTAACCCTAACCCTCAACCTCATTCTCACAGTAACCATAACCTTAATCCTAACCCTAATACTAACCCTAAACCTAAACTTATCCCTAACCCTTAGCCTAAACCTCCCCCTCACCCTAACCCTAACAATAACAGTAACCCTAAACCTAAACCTAACCCTAACCCTAATTCTAACCCTCACCCTAACCCTAAGCATGACCTTAACCGTCACCCGAACCCTAACCCTAACCCTAACCCTAACCTCATCCTAACTTTAACTCTAACTCTAAAACCCACCCTCACCCTAAACCTCATCCAAAACCTTACTCTCACCCTAACCTTCATGCTAAACCTAACCCTAACCCTAACCCTCACCCTAACCCTCACCATCACAATAACCCTCACCCTAAGCCTAACCCTCACCCTCACCCTAAACCTCACCCACACACTCAGTCTAAACCTAAAACTAATCCTACCCCTCTCACGCACCCTAAACCTCACTGTCACCCTAACCTTCACCCTAAATCTAACCCTCATCCACACCCTAACCCTCGGTCTCACCCGAACCATCACCCTCACCCTAACACTCACCCTAACCCTAACTCTCAACCACACCCTCACCCTCACCCACAATCTAACCCTCAGTCTCACCCTCACTCTCACCCTCATCCTAACCCTCACCCTCACCCTAAACATCACCTGACCCTAACCCTCACCCTCATCATAACCCGAACACTAAACCTCACCCTAAACCTATCCCTCAGCCTCACCCTCACCCTCAGGCTAACCATAACCCTAATCCTACCACTGAACCTCACCCTCTCCCTCAACTTAACCCTAACCATAACCCTCACCCTCACCATAACCCTAAACCTAAGCCTAACCCTCACCCTCACCCTCACCCTAACCCTAACACTCACCCTCACCCTAAACATCACCCTAAAACTAACCCTCACCCTAACCCTAACCCTAACGCTCACCCTAACCCTAATTCTCACCCTCACCCTAACCTCACCCTAACCTCACCCTACCCTAAACCTAACTCTAGCGATTACCCTAACCCTAACCCTCACACTCACCCTCACACTCACCCTATTCCTCAACCTCACCCTAGCCCACAGACTAACCCTAACCCTAACACTAAAACTGACCCTCACTCTCACACTCACACTCAGCCTAACCCTAACCCTAACCCTCACCCTCACCCTCACACATTAACACTCACACTCACTCTAGCCCTTACACTATCCCTAACCCTAACCCAAACCCTAAATCTCAAGATCAACCTCTCCCTCAACTTCACCCTCAGGCTAACCCTAACCCTAACCCTAATCCTAACTCTAACCATCACCCTAACACGCATGCTAAACCTAACCCTCTCTCTCACCCTAACCCTCACCATAACACTTACCCTCACCCTAACCCTTACCCTCAGACTAAGGCTCACACTAAACCTAACTCTCACCCTCACCCTCACCCTCACCCTAACCCTCACCCTCACCCTAGCCCTCACCCTAAACCTAACCCTAACCCTCACCCTAACCCGTCAAGCTCATCCTAACCCTAAGCCTAACTCTAATCCTAAGCCTCACCCTCACACTCACCCTCAGCCTAACCCTCACCCTCACCCTAATGCTCTCCCTAAACCTTACCCTCACCCTAACCCTAACCCTAAACCTCACCCTCAGCCTAAACCTACACATAACCCTAATAGTAAACCTAACTCTAACACTCACCCTCAACCTAAACCTAAACTTAACCCTAACCCTCACCCTCAACTTCACCCTATCTGTAACACTTAAGCTAACCTTCACCCTAAACCTAACCATAAGCCTCACCATAACCCTAAACCTAACCCTAACCCTAACCCTCACCCTAAACAAAACACTAAAGCCAACCCTAACCCTCAACCTAACCATCACCCTAACCCTCACAATAACCCTAACCCTCACTCTCACCCTAACCCTCACCCTAACCATTACCCTCACCCTAACCCTAACCCTAAACCTCACTCAGAGCCAAAAACTAACCCTCACCGTCACCCTAAACCTAACCCTAACACTCACCCTCACCCTAACCCTCACCCTCACCCAAACCCTAACCCTCAGTCTCGCCCTCACCCATACACTCAACTTAAACCTCACCCTCAACCTCACCCTCAGCCTAACACTAAACCTAACCCTAACCCTCACACTAAGCCCCACCTTCACCCTAACCCTAACCCTAGTCCTCATCCTAAGCCTCATCCTAACCCTGAACCTAACCCTAACCCTAACACTAACCCTAAACCTCACCTGCACCCTAACCCTCACGCTATCCCTCAACTTCACCCCTAACCCTCAACTTAAACTTTAGCCTAACCCTCACCCTAACCCTAGCCCTCACCCTCAACCTCACCCTAACCCTAACCCTAAACCTCACCCTATCCCTAAACCTCAACCTAACAGTAACCCTAAACCTAACACTAAACTTCACCCTAACCCTAACCCGAAATCTCAACCTAACCCTAACCCTAAACCTCACCCTCAACCTAGCCCTCACCTAACACTAATTCTAACCCTAACCCTCACTCTGACCCTAACCCTAACCCTCACCCTTACTCTCACCATAACACTAATCCTATCCCTAACCTTCACCCTAACCCTCACCCTAAGCCTAACCCTAATCCTCATCTTCTCCCTAGCCCTCACACAACCCTAAACGTAACCATACCCCTCACCCTCAACCTAACCCTACCCCTAACCCTAACCCTCACCCTAACCCTAACCTCCATCATAACCCTCACCCTAAACCTAACCCTAATCCTAAACCTCACCCGAAACCTCACCCTTAACCTAACCTCATCTTCTCCCTAGCCCTCACACAACCCTAAACGTAACCATACCCCTCACCCTCAACCTAACCTTAACCCAAATCCTAACGCTCAACCTAACCCTAACCCTAACACTAACACTCACACTAAACCTAACCCTCACCCTAAAACTAAAACCCTAAAACCCTCTCACTAACCCTCACCCTAACCCTAACCATAACCATAACCATAACACTGAACCTCACCCTAACCCTAAACCTAACCCTCACACTCACCCTAACACTTAGCCTTACCCTAACCCTCACCCTAAGCCTTAGCCTTGCCCTAACCCTCATCCTAACCATAACCCTATTACTAACCCTCACCCTAACCCTCACCCTAACCCTAAACCTAACCCTAACCCTCACACTAAGCCTAAACCTCACCCTAACCCTAGCCCTCATTCTAACCCTAACCCTAACCCTCACCCTAACAGTAACCCTCAACCTCACCCGCACCCTAACCCTCACCCTAACCCTCACCCTCACCCTAAACATCACCCTAACCCTAACCCTCGCCCTAACCTTAACCCTAACCCTCACACTAGCCCTAGACCTCACCCTCATCCTGACCCTCAGCCTAACCCTTAACCTAATTTAACCCTAACCCTCACCCTCATCCTCAACCTAACCCTGCCCCTTACCCTTACAATCACCCCAACCCTAACCTCTACCCTAAACCTAATTCTCACCCTAAGCCTAACCCTAAGCCTAACCCTAAACTTCACCCTAAACCTAACCATAAACCTCACCATCATCTAGACCTCACCCTAAACCTAACCCTATCCCTCACACTAAACTTAACCTTCAGATTAACCCTGATTAACCCTAACCCTCACCCTCACCCTCACCCTAAACCTAAACCTAACCCTAATCCTCACACTAAGCCCAACCCTCACCCTAACCTTAACCCAAACCCTAACCCTCACCCTAACCCTAAACCTAACCCTCACCCTAACACTAACCCTAAACCTCACCTGCACCATAAACCTCACGCTAACCCTCAACTTCACCCTAAACATCACCCTAAACCTAACCCTCAACTTAACCTTAAGCCTAACCCTCACCCTAACACTAGCCCTCACCCTCACCCTCACCCTCCGATTAACACTAAACCTAACACTAATCCTAACACTCACCCTCACCATAACCCTAACCCTAACCCTCACCCTAATCCTAACCCTCAACCTAACAGTAACCCTAAACCTAACACTAAACTTCACCCTAAACCTAACCCGAAATCTCAACCTAACCCTAACCCTAAACCTCACCCTCAACCTAGCCCTCACCTAACACTAATTCTAACCCTAACCCTCACTCAGTCCCTAACCCTAACCCTCACCCTTACTCTCATCATAACCCTAATCCTATCCCTAACCCTCACACTAACCCTCACACTAAACCTAACCCTAATCCTCACCTTCACCCTAGCCCTCACCCTAACCCTAAACATAACCGTACCCCTCACCCTCAACCTAACACTACCCCTAACCCTAACCCTCACCCTAACCCTAACCTCCATCCTAACCCTCACCCTAACCCTAACCCTAATCCTAAACCTCACCCTAAACCTCACCCTCAACCTAACCCTAACCCAAACCCTAACCCTCAACCTAAGCCGCAACCTAACCCTGAACCTAAGTCTAAAACTCACACTAAACCTAACCCTCACCCTAACCCTAACACTAAACCCTCTCGCTAATCCTCATCCTAACCCTAACCCTAACCATAACCATAACACTGAACCTCACACTAACCCTAAACCTAACCGTCACCCTCACCCTCACCCTAACCCTTAGCCTTACCCTAACCCTCACTCTAAGCCTTAGCCTTGCCCTAACACTCACCCTAACCCTAACCCTATCACTAAACCTCACCCTAACCCTAAACCTAACCCTAACCCTCACACTAAGCCTAACCCTCACCCTAACCCTAGCCCTCATCCTAACCCTCATCCTCATCCTAACCCTAACCCTCACCCTAACAGTAACCCTCAACCTCACCTGCACCCTAAACCTCACCCTAACCCTCACCCTCACCCTAAACATCACCCTAACCCTAAACCTCACCCTAACCTTAAGCCTAACCCTCACCCTAAAACTAGACGTCACCCTCAACCTTACTCTCAGCCTAACACTTACCCAAATTTAACCCTCACCCTCACCCTCATCCTCAACCTAAACCTGCCCCTTACCCTTACACTCACCCCAACCCTAAACTCCACCCTAAACCTAATCCTCACTCTAAGCCTAACCCTAAGCCTAACCCGAAACTTCACCCTAACTCTAACCCTAACCCTCACCATCACCTAGCCCTCACCCTAACTCTAACCCTCACCCTAAACTTAACCTTCAGATTAACATTAAGACTAACCCTAACCCACACCCTCACACTCACACTCACCCTCATCCTAAACCTAATCGTAACCCTAACCCTAACCCTCATCATAAACCTCACCCTAACCCTAACACTAACACTAACCCTAACCCAATCCCTCACCCTAACCTTAACTCTAACCCTAACCCTCACCCTCACCCTTACCCTAACCCTAAACCCAAACCTCACCTAAACCCTAACCCTAACCCTAACCCTCACCCTCATCTCACACTCACCGTAACCCTAAACCTAACCCTAAATATCACCCTCACACTCACCCTAACCCTAACCCAAACCTTCATCCGAAATCTCACACTCACCCTCATCCTCACCATCACCCTCAACCTAAAACTGCCCCTAACCCTTACTCTCACCCCAACCCTAAACTCCACCCTAAACCTAACCCTCACCCTATCCCTAACCCTAACGCTATCCCTAAACCTCACAATAAACCTAACCTTCACCCTAAACCTAACCCTACCCCTCATCCTACCCCTCATTCTAACCCTAAACCTAACACTAATCTTAACCCTAACCCTAACCCTAAACCTCACCCCAAACGTAACCCTAACCGTCACCCTCACCGTAACCATAACCCTAACCGTAACCCTAAGACTAACCCTGAACCTAAACCTAACTTAACCCTAATCCTAAACCTCACCCTCACCCTCACCCTAATACTAATATTAACCGTAACCCTAAACCTAAACTTAAACCTAACCCTAATTCTAACCCACACGCTAACCCTAACCATAACTTTAACCCTCACCTGAACCCAACCCTAACCCTCACCCTCACACTAAACCCAAACATTACCCTAACCCTAACCCTCACACTAACCGTGACCCTAACACTCACGGTAACCCTAACACTCATTCTCACTCTAACCCTCACTCTAAACCTTTACTTAATCCTATCCCTAACCCTAAGACTAATCCTAACCCGCACAGTAACCCTCACCCTAACCCTAACCCTAACCCTCACCCTAACTCTAAACCTAACTCTAAAACCCACCCTCACCCTAACCCTCACCCAAAACCTTACTCTCACCCTAACCCTCACGCTAAGCCTAACCCTAACATTAACCCTCACCCTAACCCTCACCCTCACAATAACCCTCAAACTAAGCCTAACCCTCACCCTCACCCTAACCCTCACACTCACCCTCAGCCTAACCCTTAAACTAATCCGACCCCTCACTCTCACTCTGACCCTAAACTCACCCTAACCCTAACCCCAACCCTTACCCTCACCCTAACCCTCAATCTAACCCTAATCCTAAACATAATCCTAACACTCACCCGCACCCTAAACCTCACCGTCTCCCTAACCCTCACCCTAAACATAACCCTCACCCACACCCTAACCCTCAGTTTGACCCTCACCCTCACCCTCACCCTAACCCTCACCCTAACCCTAACCCTCAACCTCACCCTCACCCTCACCCAAAATCTAACCCTCAGTCTCAAGGGAACGCTCACCCTCATCCTAACCATCACCCTCATGCTAAACATCACCTAACCCTAACCCTCACGCTCACCATAACCCTAACCCTAATCCTCACCCTAACCCTAATTCTTACCCTCAACCTCACACTCAGTCTAATCTTAACATTAACATTAACCCTAAACCTAAACCTCACCCTCAGCCTAAACCTAACCCTAACCCTAATCCTAAACCTAACCCTCACCCTCACCCTCACCCTAAACCTAAACCTAACTCTAACCCTCACACACACCCTCACCCTATCCGTAACCCTTAAGCTAACCTTCACACTAAACCTAACCCTAAACCTCACCCTCACCCTAACACTAACCCTAAACCTAACCCTCACCCTCAACCAAACCTTAAACCCAACCCTAACCCTCAACCTAACCATCACCCTAACCCTCAGGATAACCCTAACCCTCACTCTCACCCTAACCCTAACCCTAATCCTAAACCTCACCCTAAACCTCACCCTCAACCTAACCCTAATCCAAACCCTAACTCTCAACCTAACCCTCACCCTACCCCTAACACTAACACTTACACCAAACCTAACCCTCACCCTACCACTCACCCTACCCCTCACGCTAACCCTCATCCTAACCCTAACCATAACTATAACCCTAAACCTGAACCTCACCCTAACCCTAAACCTAACCTCACCCTAGCCCTTAGCCTTACCCTAACCTTCACTCTAAGCCTTAGCCTTGACCTAACCCTCACCTTAACCCTAACCCTAACCCTCACCCTAACCATCACCCTAACCCTAAACCTAACACTAACCCTCACACTAAGCCTAACCCTCACCCTAACCCTAGCCCTCATGCTAACCCTCATCCTAACCCTAAATGTAACACTCACCCTAACACTAACCCTCAACCTCACCCGCACCCTAGCCCTCACCCTAACCCTCACCCTCATCATAAACATCACTCTAACCCTAAGCCTCACCCTAACCTTAAGCCTAACCCTCACCCTAGCCCTAGACCTCACCCTCACCCTTACGCTCAGCCTAACCCTCACCCTAATGTAACCCTAAACCTTACCCTCACCCTCAACCTAACCCTGCCCCTTACCCTTACACTCACCCCAACCCGAACCTCCACCCTAAACCTAATCCTCACCCTAAGCCTAAACCTAAGCCTAACCCTAAACCTCAACCTTCACCATCACCTAGCACTCACCCTAAACTTAACCCTAAACCTCACCCTAAACCTAACCCTCAGACTAACCATAAGACTAACCCTAACCGTCACCGTAACCCTCACACCCGAACCCTAATCTTAACCCTAAACCTAACCCTCATCATAAACCTCACCCTAACCCTAACACTAACACTAACCCTAACCCTATCCCTCACCCTAACCTTAACTCTAACCCTAACCCTCACCCTCACCCTTACCCTAACCCTAAACCTAAACCTCATCCAAATCCTAACCCTAAACCTAATCCTCACCCTCACCTCACACTCACCGTAACCCTAAACCTAACCCTAAATTTCATGCTCACACTCACCCTAATCATAATCCAAACCCTCAACTGAAACCTCACCCTCACCCTCATCCTCACCATCACCCTCAATCTAACACTGCCCCTAACCCTTACTCTCACCCCAACCCTAACCTCCACCCTAAACCTAACCCTCACCCTAACCCAAACCCTAAGGTTAACCCTAACCCTCACAATAACCCATCACACTAAACATAATGCTACCTCACACCCTACCCCTCAACCTAACCATAAACCTAACACTAATCTTAACCCTAACCCTAACCCTAAACCTCACAACAAACCTAACCCTAACCCTCACCCTCACTTTCACCTTAACCCTAACCCTCACAATAACCCTAACGCTAACCCTCAGCCTCACTCTAGCCCTCAAACCAACCCTAATCCTAACCCTAACCCTCATTCTTACCCTCACCCTCACCCTAAATCACACATTAACCCTCACCCTAACAGTAACCCTAACCCACACCTTAACCCTAACCCTCACCCTAACCCTAACCCTCCCCCTCACCCTCACTTTCCCCCAACCCTAATTCTAACCCTAACCCTCACCCTAACACTAAGCCTAAGCCTAATGCTAACTCTAACCCTCAACCTCACCGTCTCCCTAACCCTAAACTTATCCCTAAACGTCACCCTATCCCTAAAATTCACCCTAAACCGCACCTAAACCCTCATCCTCACCCTAACACGAACACTAAGCCTGACCCTAACCCTCACCCTAAACCTCACCCTAATGATTACTCTCAAGCTAATCCTAACACTAACCCTAACCCTAATCCTCACCCTAACCCTAACCCTAAACTTCACCCAACCCTAACCCTAAAACTTACCCTAATACTAACACTAAACCTAACCCTCACCCTCAGCCTAAACCTCACCGTCAGCCTAAAACTCACCCTCACCCTAAACATCACCCTAACCCTAACCTTCACCTTAACCCTAACCCTAACACTCACTCTAAACCTCACCCTCACCCTCACCCTCCCCCGAAACCTAACCCTAACCCTACCCCTAATCCTTAACCTAACACTCTCCATCACCCTCACCCTAAACCTTTCCCTACCCCTAACACTAACCCTCACCCTCACCCTAACACTAACACTAACCCTAACCCTAATCCTCACCTTAAACCTAACCCTCAACCACTACCTAATCCTAACACTCACCCTCACCCTTATCCTCACCCTAACGCTAACCCTAACCCTAACCTTAACAATCACAATAACCCTAACCCTCACTCTAACCATAAACCTACACCTCAACCTAACACTCACCCTAACCCTAACCATAAACCTAAACCTCAACCTAAGCCTAACTCTAACCCTCATCCTCACCGTTAACTTCACCATCACCATAACACTCACACTAAGCCTAACCCTCACCCACACAACCCTCAACCTCACCGGAACCCTCACCCTAAGCTTAATCCTAACCATACCCCTAATCCGTAACCTAACCCTCTCCATCACCATCACCCTAAACCTATCCCTACCCCTAACACTAACCCTCACTCTCACACTCACCCTAACACTAACCCTAACCCTAACCGTATCATTAACCCTCATACTAAACCTAACCCTCACCCTAAACCTAAACCTACCCCTCACGCTAACCCTCATCCTAACCCTAACCCTAACCCTCAACCTCAACCTAACCCTCACCCTAAGCCTTAGCCTTGCTCTAACCCTCACCCTCACCCTAACCCTATCACTAACCCTCACCATAACACTCACCCTAACCATCACCCTAACCCTAAACCTAAACCTAACCCTCACACTAAGCCTAACCCTCACCCTAACCCTAACCCTAGTTCTCACCCTAACCCTCACCCGCACACTAACCCTCACCCTAACCCTCACCCTCACCCTAAATATCACCCAAACACTAAACCTCACCCTCACCCTAACCCTAACCCTCACCCTCACCCTCAGCCTAACAGTATCCCTAACCCTAATCCTAACCCTCACAATCACCCTCACCCTAACCCTAAACCTAAACCTCACCCTAAACCTAATGCTAAACCTCACCCTCACCCTCACCCTGACCCCTCACCCTCAGCCTAATCCTCACCCTGAACCACACCCATACACTATCCCTCATGCTAATCCTCACCTTAACACTCACGATAACCCTGACTCACTCTCATACTAACACTCACCCTAACCCTTACCCTCATCCTAACCCTAACCCTGAACCTAACCCTAACCCTGAAAATAACCCTAATGCTCACCCTAACCCTAACCCTCACCCTAACACTCACACTCATCCTAAAGCTAACCCTAACCTAAATCCGCACCCTTACCCTCACACTCACCCAAAGGTAACCCTAACCCTCACTCTCACCTTAAACCTCACCCAAAGCCTTAACCGCACACCAACCCTCACCCTAAATCTAACCCTCAAACTAAACCAAACCCTTTCCCTAACTCTAACCCTACCCCTCACCCTAACACTAACCCTAAACCGAAGCCTAGCCCTAACTCTAACCCTAAACCTCATACTCACCCTCAACCTCACCCTTACCCTCAGCCTAACCCTAACCCTAATCCTAAAGCTAACCCTCACCCTCACCCACAAAAAAACCCTATGCCTAACCCTAACCCACACCCTAACAGTAACATCCACCCAAACCCTAACCCACAACCTAACCCTAACCCTAACACTAACCATAACCCTCACACTAACCGTAACCATCACCCGAACCCTACCCCTACCCCTCACCCTACCCCTCATTGTAACCCTGACCCTAACCTTAATCCTAACCCTAACCCTAACCCTCACTCTAACCCTAACCCTAAACCTCACCCTCATTCTCACCCTAATCGTAACCATAACCTTAACCCTAACCCTAACAATAACCCTAAACCTAAACCTAATCCTAACCCTCACCCTCACCCTCACCCTAACCTTAACCATCACCCTAACCCTAGCCCTCAACCTAAACTTAAACCTAAACCTAACACTAATCCTAACCCTATCCCTAAACCGAAATCTCACCCTAACTCTAACCCTAACCCTCACCCTCAACCTCGACCTAACCCTACCCTTAACCCTAACACTCACCCTAACCCTAACCTCCATCCTAACCCTCACCCTAACACTAAACGTCACCCTAAACCTCACCCTCAACCTAAACCTAACCCAAACCCTAACCCTCAACTGAAACTTCGCCTATACCTAACCCTAACCCTAACACTAACCCTCATACTAAACCTAAACCTAACCATACCTCACTCTAACCCTCATCCTAACCCTAACCTTAACCCGAACCCTGAACCTCACCCTAACCCTAACCCTCACCCTCATTCTCACCCTAACACTTAGCCTTACCATAAACCTCACCCTAAGCCTTAGCCTTGCTCTAACCCTCACCCTCACCCTAACCCTATCACTAACCCTCACCCTAACCCTAAACCTAACCCTAACCCTCACACTAAGCCTAAACTTCAACCTAACCCTAACCATAGTTATCTTCCTAAACCTCACCCGCACCCTAATCCTCACCCTCACCCTAAATATCACACAAACGCTAACCCTCACCCTAACCCTCACCCTCCCCCTAACCCTTGCCCTCACCCTAACCTTAAATGTATCACTAACCCCAACACTAACCCTAACCCTCACCATAACCCTAACCCTACTCCTCAGCCTAACCCTCATACTAATCCTAAACTTAACCCAAACTCTCACCCTAACCCTAACACTAACACTCACCCTAAATCTAAGCCTAACCCTAACCCTAACCATCATCCTCACCCTCAACTTCAACCTAACCTGTACCCTAACCCTAATCCTAAACCTAAACCTCACCCTCAACCTGTCTCTAAACATAACCTTAACCCTAACTCTCACTCTCACCAAAATCCTAACCTAAACCTATCCCTAAACCTCACCCTATCCCTAACCCTCACCCTAAACCTAACCCAAACCCTCACCCTCACCTTAAACCTAACCCTAACCAAAACCCTAACCCGCAACCTAAATCTAACCCTAATCCTAACCCTAACCCTCAACCTAACCTCAATCCCTAACCCTAAACCTAACGCTCAGCCTAAATCTAACCCTCAACCTCACCCTCACCCTCACCCTCACCCTCAGCCTAAACATAAGCCTAACCCTAACCCTAACCCTAACCCTCACATTCACCCTCACCCTAAACCAAACCTAACACTAACCCTAACCCTAACCCTCACACTCAACCTCACCCTCAGCCTAACCCTAACCCTAATCCTAAAGCTAAACCTCACCCTCACCCCCAACCAAACCCTACGCCTAACCCTAACCTACACCCTAACAGTAACATCCACCCAAACCCTAACCCACAACCTAACCCTAACCCTAACACTAACCATAACCCTCACACTAACCATAACCCTCACCCTAACCCTACACCTACACCTCACCCTACCCCTCATCCTAACCCTGACCCTAACCTTAATCCTAACACTAAGGCTAACCCTCACTCTAACCCTAAACCTAAACCTCATGCTCACTATCACCCTAATCGTAACCTTAAACTTAAACCTAACCCTAACAATAACCCTAAACCTAACCCTAATCCTAACCCTCACCCTCACCTTAACCCTAACCTTAACCATCCCCCTAACCCTATCCCTCAACCTAACTGTAACCCTAAACCTAACACTAACACTAACCCTAACCCTAACCCGAAATCAGACTCTAACCCTAACCCTCACCCTCACCCTCAACCTCGACCTAACAGTACCCGTAACCCTAACACTCACCCTAGCCGTAACCTCAATACTAACCCTCACACTAAAACTAAACCTCACCCTTAACCTCACCCTCAACCTCACCCTAACCCAAACCCTAACCCTGAACCTAAACTTCGCCTAACCCTAACCCTTACCCTAACACTAACCCTCATGCTAAACCTAACCCTCACCCTAAACCTAACCCTACCCCTCACGCTAACACTCATCCTAACCCTAACTTTAACCCTAACCCCGAACCTCACCCTAACCCTAACCCTCACACTCACGCTCACCCTCACCCTAAACCTTAACCTTACCCTAACCCTCACCCTAAGCCTTAGCCTTGCTCTAACCCTCACCCTCACTCTAACCCTATCAATAACACTCACCATAACCCTCACCCTAACCATCACCCTAACCCTAAACGTAACCCTAACCCTCACACTAAGCCTAACACTCACACTAACTGTAACCCTAGTGCTCATCCTAACCCTCACCCGCACACTAACCCTCACCCTAACCCTCACCCTCACCCTAAATATAACCCAAACGCTAACCCTCACCCTCACTCTAACCCTCACCCTAACCCTAACCCTCACCCTCACCCTCAGCCTAACAGTATCCTTAACCCTAATCCTAAACCTCACAATCACCCTCACCCTAACCCAAACCCTAAACCTCACCCTAAACCTAATGCTAACCCTCACCCTCACCCTCAGCCTAACCCTAACTGTAACAGTAATCCAAACCCTCACACTAACCATAACCCACACCCTACCCCTACACCTACACCTCACCCTACCCCTCATTCTACCCCTAACTCTCACCCTCACCATAACCCTAACCCTAACTCCAACCCTAAACCTCACCCTAACCCTAACCATAACCCTCACCCTCACTTCACCTTCACTTTAACCCTTACCCTAAACCTAAACCTCACCACCACCCTCACCCTAACCCTGACCCGAACCCTCAACCGAACTGGAACACTCACCCTCATCCTCACCATCACCCTCAACCTCACCTTAACCCTAATTTAACCCTAACCCTCACCCTCAACCTAAACCTGACCCTAACCCTTACTCTCACTCCAACCCTAAACCTAAACCTCATCCTAACCCTAACCGTAACCCTCACACTAACCCTCACACTAAACCTAACCCTCACCCTATCCCTCACCCTCACCCTAACCCTTAGCCTTACCCTAACCCTCACACTAAGCCTTAGCCTTGCTCTAGGCCTCACCCTCACCCTAACCCTATCACTAACCCTCACCATAACCCTCACCCTAACCATCAACCTAACCCTAAACCTAACCCTAACCCTCACACTAAGCCTAACCCTCACCCTAACTCTAACCCTAGTTCTCATCATAAACCTCACCTGCACATTAACCCTCACCCTAACCCTAACCCTCACCCTCACCCTCAGCCTAACAGTATCACTTACCCTAATCCTAACCCTAACAATCACCCTCACCCTAACCCTAACCCTAAACCTCACCCTAAAACTAATGTGAACCCTCACCCTCACCCTCAGCCTAACCCTAACTGTAACCCTAATTCTAAACCGTAACCCTCAACCTAACCCTAACCCTCACACTAACCGTAACCCTCACCCTACCCCTACACCTACCCCTCACGCTACCCCTCATTCTAACCCTAACCCTCACCCTCACCCTAAATCTAACCCTAACTCTAACCCTAAACCTCACCCTAACCCTAACCCTCACCCTCACCTCACCTTCACCATAACCCTAAGCCTAACCCTAAACCTCACCATCACCCTCACCCTAACCCTGACCCGAAACCTCAACCGAACCCTCACCCTCACCTTCATCCTCACCATCACCCTCAACCTCACCCTAACCCTAATTTAACCCTAACCCTCACCCTCAACCTAAACCTGACCCTGACCCTTACTCTCACTCCAACCCTAAACCTAACCCTCATCCTAACCCTAACCCTAACCCTCACCCTAAACCTCACACTAAACTTAGCCCTCACCTTAACCCTAACCCTACCCCTCACCTTAACCATTAGCCTTACACTAACCTTCACCCTAAGCCTTCGCCTTGCCCTAACCCTCACCCTAACCCTAACCCTATCACTAACCCTCACCCTAACCATCACCCTAACCCTAAACCTAACCCTAATCCTCACACTCAGCCTAACCCTCACCCTAACCCTAACCCTAGCCCTCATCCTATCCCTAAACGTAACCCTCAAACTAACCCTAACCCTAAACCTCACCCGCACCCTAAACCTCACCCTAACCCTCACCCTAAACATCACCCTCAACTTATCCCTCACCCCAACCTTTAACCTAATCCTCACCCTAACCCTAGCCCTCACCCTCACCCTAACCCTAACCCTAACCCTCACTGTCACTGTACCCTAAGCCTAAACATCACCCTCACCCTAACCTTAAGCATCACTTTCAACATCAACTTCAGCCTAGCACTAAGCCTAACGCTAACCCTGACCCTAACCTTCAAACTCACACTCAAGCTAGCCCTAATCCTAACACTAACCCTAACCCTAACCTTCACCCTAACCCTCACCCTAACACTAGCCTTAACAGTAACCCTCACCATAATCCTCACCCTAAACCTATCTCCAAACCTAAACCTCACCCTCACCCTAACCCTAAACCTAACCATAAACCTTTCCCTAAGCCTTAGCCTAACAATCAACCTCACTCTCACCCTCACTGTAACCCTAACCCTAACCCTAACAATAGCCCTAATTCTAACCCTAACCCTAACCCTAACCCTCTCCATCACCCTCACCCTAGCCTTCACCCTAACCCTAATACTCACCCTAATCCTCACCCTAACCCTCACCCTAACCCTAAACCTAACACTAACCCTAAATCTAATCCTCACCCTCACCCTCACCCTCCGCCTAATCCTAAGCCTAACCCTAACCCTAAACCTCACACTCACCCTCAGCCTAACAGTATCACTTACCCTAATCCTAACCCTAACAATCACCCTCACCCTAACCCTAACCCTAAACCTCACCCTAAAACTAATGTGAACCCTCACCCTCACCCTCAGCCTAACCCTAACTGTAACCCTAATTCTAAACCGTAACGCTCAACCTAACCCTAACCCTCACACTAACCGTAACCCTCACCCTACCCCTACACCTACCCCTCACGCTACCCCTCATTCTAACCCTAACCCTCACCCTCACCCTAAATCTAACCCTAACTCTAACCCTAAACCTCACCCTAACCCTAACCCTCACCCTCACCTCACCTTCACCATAACCCTAAGCCTAACCCTAAACCTCACCATCACCCTCACCCTAACCCTGACCCGAAACCTCAACCGAACCCTCACCCTCACCTTCATCCTCACCATCACCCTCAACCTCACCCTAACCCTAATTTAACCCTAACCCTCACCCTCAACCTAAACCTGACCCTGACCCTTACTCTCACTCCAACCCTAAACCTAACCCTCATCCTAACCCTAACCCTAACCCTCACCCTAAACCTCACACTAAACTTAGCCCTCACCTTAACCCTAACCCTACCCCTCACCTTAACCATTAGCCTTACACTAACCTTCACCCTAAGCCTTCGCCTTGCCCTAACCCTCACCCTAACCCTAACCCTATCACTAACCCTCACCCTAACCATCACCCTAACCCTAAACCTAGCCCTAATCCTCACACTCAGCCTAACCCTCACCCTAACCCTAACCCTAGCCCTCATCCTATCCCTAAACGTAACCCTCAAACTAACCCTAACCCTAAACCTCACCCGCACCCTAAACCTCACCCTAACCCTCACCCTAAACATCACCCTCAACTTATCCCTCACCCCAACCTTTAACCTAATCCTCACCCTAACCCTAGCCCTCACCCTCACCCTAACCCTAACCCTAACCCTCACTGTCACTGTACCCTAAGCCTAAACATCACCCTCACCCTAACCTTAAGCATCACTTTCAACATCAACCTCAGCCTAGCACTAAGCCTAACGCTAACCCTGACCCTAACCTTCAAACTCACACTCAAGCTAGCCCTAATCCTAACACTAACCCTAACCCTAACCTTCACCCTAACCCTCACCCTAACACTAGCCTTAACAGTAACCCTCACCATAATCCTCACCCTAAACCTATCTCCAAACCTAAACCTCACCCTCACCCTAACCCTAAACCTAACCATAAACCTTTCCCTAAGCCTTAGCCTAACAATCAACCTCACTCTCACCCTCACTGTAACCCTAACCCTAACCCTAACAATAGCCCTAATTCTAACCCTAACCCTAACCCTAACCCTCTCCATCACCCTCACCCTAGCCTTCACCCTAACCCTAATACTCACCCTAATCCTCACCCTAACCCTCACCCTAACCCTAAACCTAACACTAACCCTAAATCTAATCCTCACCCTCACCCTCACCCTCCGCCTAATCCTAAGCCTAACCCTAACCCTAAACCTCACACTCACCCTCAGCCTAACAGTATCACTTACCCTAATCCTAACCCTAACAATCACCCTCACCCTAACCCTAACCCTAAACCTCACCCTAAAACTAATGTGAACCCTCACCCTCACCCTCAGCCTAACCCTAACTGTAACCCTAATTCTAAACCGTAACGCTCAACCTAACCCTAACCCTCACACTAACCGTAACCCTCACCCTACCCCTACACCTACCCCTCACGCTACCCCTCATTCTAACCCTAACCCTCACCCTCACCCTAAATCTAACCCTAACTCTAACCCTAAACCTCACCCTAACCCTAACCCTCACCCTCACCTCACCTTCACCATAACCCTAAGCCTAACCCTAAACCTCACCATCACCCTCACCCTAACCCTGACCCGAAACCTCAACCGAACCCTCACCCTCACCTTCATCCTCACCATCACCCTCAACCTCACCCTAACCCTAATTTAACCCTAACCCTCACCCTCAACCTAAACCTGACCCTGACCCTTACTCTCACTCCAACCCTAAACCTAACCCTCATCCTAACCCTAACCCTAACCCTCACCCTAAACCTCACACTAAACTTAGCCCTCACCTTAACCCTAACCCTACCCCTCACCTTAACCATTAGCCTTACACTAACCTTCACCCTAAGCCTTCGCCTTGCCCTAACCCTCACCCTAACCCTAACCCTATCACTAACCCTCACCCTAACCATCACCCTAACCCTAAACCTAGCCCTAATCCTCACACTCAGCCTAACCCTCACCCTAACCCTAACCCTAGCCCTCATCCTATCCCTAAACGTAACCCTCAAACTAACCCTAACCCTAAACCTCACCCGCACCCTAAACCTCACCCTAACCCTCACCCTAAACATCACCCTCAACTTATCCCTCACCCCAACCTTTAACCTAATCCTCACCCTAACCCTAGCCCTCACCCTCACCCTAACCCTAACCCTAACCCTCACTGTCACTGTACCCTAAGCCTAAACATCACCCTCACCCTAACCTTAAGCATCACTTTCAACATCAACCTCAGCCTAGCACTAAGCCTAACGCTAACCCTGACCCTAACCTTCAAACTCACACTCAAGCTAGCCCTAATCCTAACACTAACCCTAACCCTAACCTTCACCCTAACCCTCACCCTAACACTAGCCTTAACAGTAACCCTCACCATAATCCTCACCCTAAACCTATCTCCAAACCTAAACCTCACCCTCACCCTAACCCTAAACCTAACCATAAACCTTTCCCTAAGCCTTAGCCTAACAATCAACCTCACTCTCACCCTCACTGTAACCCTAACCCTAACCCTAACAATAGCCCTAATTCTAACCCTAACCCTAACCCTAACCCTCTCCATCACCCTCACCCTAGCCTTCACCCTAACCCTAATACTCACCCTAATCCTCACCCTAACCCTCACCCTAACCCTAAACCTAACACTAACCCTAAATCTAATCCTCACCCTCACCCTCACCCTCCGCCTAATCCTAAGCCTAACCCTAACCCTAAACCTCACACTCACCCTCAGCCTAACAGTATCACTTACCCTAATCCTAACCCTAACAATCACCCTCACCCTAACCCTAACCCTAAACCTCACCCTAAAACTAATGTGAACCCTCACCCTCACCCTCAGCCTAACCCTAACTGTAACCCTAATTCTAAACCGTAACCCTCAACCTAACCCTAACCCTCACACTAACCGTAACCCTCACCCTACCCCTACACCTACCCCTCACGCTACCCCTCATTCTAACCCTAACCCTCACCCTCACCCTAAATCTAACCCTAACTCTAACCCTAAACCTCACCCTAACCCTAACCCTCACCCTCACCTCACCTTCACCATAACCCTAAGCCTAACCCTAAACCTCACCATCACCCTCACCCTAACCCTGACCCGAAACCTCAACCGAACCCTCACCCTCACCTTCATCCTCACCATCACCCTCAACCTCACCCTAACCCTAATTTAACCCTAACCCTCACCCTCAACCTAAACCTGACCCTGACCCTTACTCTCACTCCAACCCTAAACCTAACCCTCATCCTAACCCTAACCCTAACCCTCACCCTAAACCTCACACTAAACTTAGCCCTCACCTTAACCCTAACCCTACCCCTCACCTTAACCATTAGCCTTACACTAACCTTCACCCTAAGCCTTCGCCTTGCCCTAACCCTCACCCTAACCCTAACCCTATCACTAACCCTCACCCTAACCATCACCCTAACCTTAAACCTAGCCCTAATCCTCACACTCAGCCTAACCCTCACCCTAACCCTAACCCTAGCCCTCATCCTATCCCTAAACGTAACCCTCAAACTAACCCTAACCCTAAACCTCACCCGCACCCTAAACCTCACCCTAACCCTCACCCTAAACATCACCCTCAACTTATCCCTCACCCCAACCTTTAACCTAATCCTCACCCTAACCCTAGCCCTCACCCTCACCCTAACCCTAACCCTAACCCTCACTGTCACTGTACCCTAAGCCTAAACATCACCCTCACCCTAACCTTAAGCATCACTTTCAACATCAACCTCAGCCTAGCACTAAGCCTAACGCTAACCCTGACCCTAACCTTCAAACTCACACTCAAGCTAGCCCTAATCCTAACACTAACCCTAACCCTAACCTTCACCCTAACCCTCACCCTAACACTAGCCTTAACAGTAACCCTCACCATAATCCTCACCCTAAACCTATCTCCAAACCTAAACCTCACCCTCACCCTAACCCTAAACCTAACCATAAACCTTTCCCTAAGCCTTAGCCTAACAATCAACCTCACTCTCACCCTCACTGTAACCCTAACCCTAACCCTAACAATAGCCCTAATTCTAACCCTAACCCTAACCCTAACCCTCTCCATCACCCTCACCCTAGCCTTCACCCTAACCCTAATACTCACCCTAATCCTCACCCTAACCCTCACCCTAACCCTAAACCCAACACTAACCCTAAATCTAATCCTCACCCTCACCCTCACCCTCCGCCTAATCCTAAGCCTAACCCTAACCCTAAACCTCACACTCACCCTCAGCCTAACAGTATCACTTACCCTAATCCTAACCCTAACAATCACCCTCACCCTAACCCTAACCCTAAACCTTACCCTAAAACTAATGTGAACCCTCACCCTCACCCTCAGCCTAACCCTAACTGTAACCCTAATTCTAAACCGTAACCCTCAACCTAACCCTAACCCTCACACTAACCGTAACCCTCACCCTACCCCTACACCTACCCCTCACGCTACCCCTCATTCTAACCCTAACCCTCACCCTCACCCTAAATCTAACCCTAACTCTAACCCTAAACCTCACCCTAACCCTAACCCTCACCCTCACCTCACCTTCACCATAACCCTAAGCCTAACCCTAAACCTCACCATCACCCTCACCCTAACCCTGACCCGAAACCTCAACCGAACCCTCACCCTCACCTTCATCCTCACCATCACCCTCAACCTCACCCTAACCCTAATTTAACCCTAACCCTCACCCTCAACCTAAACCTGACCCTGACCCTTACTCTCACTCCAACCCTAAACCTAACCCTCATCCTAACCCTAACCCTAACCCTCACCCTAAACCTCACACTAAACTTAGCCCTCACCTTAACCCTAACCCTACCCCTCACCTTAACCATTAGCCTTACACTAACCTTCACCCTAAGCCTTCGCCTTGCCCTAACCCTCACCCTAACCCTAACCCTATCACTAACCCTCACCCTAACCATCACCCTAACCCTAAACCTAACCCTAATCCTCACACTCAGCCTAACCCTCACCCTAACCCTAACCCTAGCCCTCATCCTATCCCTAAACGTAACCCTCAAACTAACCCTAACCCTAAACCTCACCCGCACCCTAAACCTCACCCTAACCCTCACCCTAAACATCACCCTCAACTTATCCCTCACCCCAACCTTTAACCTAATCCTCACCCTAACCCTAGCCCTCACCCTCACCCTAACCCTAACCCTAACCCTCACTGTCACTGTACCCTAAGCCTAAACATCACCCTCACCCTAACCTTAAGCATCACTTTCAACATCAACCTCAGCCTAGCACTAAGCCTAACGCTAACCCTGACCCTAACCTTCAAACTCACACTCAAGCTAGCCCTAATCCTAACACTAACCCTAACCCTAACCTTCACCCTAACCCTCACCCTAACACTAGCCTTAACAGTAACCCTCACCATAATCCTCACCCTAAACCTATCTCCAAACCTAAACCTCACCCTCACCCTAACCCTAAACCTAACCATAAACCTTTCCCTAAGCCTTAGCCTAACAATCAACCTCACTCTCACCCTCACTGTAACCCTAACCCTAACCCTAACAATAGCCCTAATTCTAACCCTAACCCTAACCCTAACCCTCTCCATCACCCTCACCCTAGCCTTCACCCTAACCCTAATACTCACCCTAATCCTCACCCTAACCCTCACCCTAACCCTAAACCCAACACTAACCCTAAATCTAATCCTCACCCTCACCCTCACCCTCCGCCTAATCCTAAGCCTAACCCTAACCCTAAACCTCACACTCACCCTCAGCCTAACAGTATCACTTACCCTAATCCTAACCCTAACAATCACCCTCACCCTAACCCTAACCCTAAACCTCACCCTAAAACTAATGTGAACCCTCACCCTCACCCTCAGCCTAACCCTAACTGTAACCCTAATTCTAAACCGTAACCCTCAACCTAACCCTAACCCTCACACTAACCGTAACCCTCACCCTACCCCTACACCTACCCCTCACGCTACCCCTCATTCTAACCCTAACCCTCACCCTCACCCTAAATCTAACCCTAACTCTAACCCTAAACCTCACCCTAACCCTAACCCTCACCCTCACCTCACCTTCACCATAACCCTAAGCCTAACCCTAAACCTCACCTTCACCCTCACCCTAACCCTGACCCGAAACCTCAACCGAACCCTCACCCTCACCTTCATCCTCACCATCACCCTCAACCTCACCCTAACCCTAATTTAACCCTAACCCTCACCCTCAACCTAAACCTGACCCTGACCCTTACTCTCACTCCAACCCTAAACCTAACCCTCATCCTAACCCTAACCCTAACCCTCACCCTAAACCTCACACTAAACTTAGCCCTCACCTTAACCCTAACCCTACCCCTCACCTTAACCATTAGCCTTACACTAACCTTCACCCTAAGCCTTCGCCTTGCCCTAACCCTCACCCTAACCCTAACCCTATCACTAACCCTCACCCTAACCATCACCCTAACCCTAAACCTAGCCCTAATCCTCACACTCAGCCTAACCCTCACCCTAACCCTAACCCTAGCCCTCATCCTATCCCTAAACGTAACCCTCAAACTAACCCTAACCCTAAACCTCACCCGCACCCTAAACCTCACCCTAACCCTCACCCTAAACATCACCCTCAACTTATCCCTCACCCCAACCTTTAACCTAATCCTCACCCTAACCCTAGCCCTCACCCTCACCCTAACCCTAACCCTAACCCTCACTGTCACTGTACCCTAAGCCTAAACATCACCCTCACCCTAACCTTAAGCATCACTTTCAACATCAACCTCAGCCTAGCACTAAGCCTAACGCTAACCCTGACCCTAACCTTCAAACTCACACTCAAGCTAGCCCTAATCCTAACACTAACCCTAACCCTAACCTTCACCCTAACCCTCACCCTAACACTAGCCTTAACAGTAACCCTCACCATAATCCTCACCCTAAACCTATCTCCAAACCTAAACCTCACCCTCACCCTAACCCTAAACCTAACCATAAACCTTTCCCTAAGCCTTAGCCTAACAATCAACCTCACTCTCACCCTCACTGTAACCCTAACCCTAACCCTAACAATAGCCCTAATTCTAACCCTAACCCTAACCCTAACCCTCTCCATCACCCTCACCCTAGCCTTCACCCTAACCCTAATACTCACCCTAATCCTCACCCTAACCCTCACCCTAACCCTAAACCTAACACTAACCCTAAATCTAATCCTCACCCTCACCCTCACCCTCCGCCTAATCCTAAGCCTAACCCTAACCCTAAACCTCACACTCACCCTCAGCCTAACAGTATCACTTACCCTAATCCTAACCCTAACAATCACCCTCACCCTAACCCTAACCCTAAACCTCACCCTAAAACTAATGTGAACCCTCACCCTCACCCTCAGCCTAACCCTAACTGTAACCCTAATTCTAAACCGTAACCCTCAACCTAACCCTAACCCTCACACTAACCGTAACCCTCACCCTACCCCTACACCTACTCCTCACGCTACCCCTCATTCTAACCCTAACCCTCACCCTCACCCTAAATCTAACCCTAACTCTAACCCTAAACCTCACCCTAACCCTAACCCTCACCCTCACCTCACCTTCACCATAACCCTAAGCCTAACCCTAAACCTCACCATCACCCTCACCCTAACCCTGACCCGAAACCTCAACCGAACCCTCACCCTCACCTTCATCCTCACCATCACCCTCAACCTCACCCTAACCCTAATTTAACCCTAACCCTCACCCTCAACCTAAACCTGACCCTGACCCTTACTCTCACTCCAACCCTAAACCTAACCCTCATCCTAACCCTAACCCTAACCCTCACCCTAAACCTCACACTAAACTTAGCCCTCACCTTAACCCTAACCCTACCCCTCACCTTAACCATTAGCCTTACACTAACCTTCACCCTAAGCCTTCGCCTTGCCCTAACCCTCACCCTAACCCTAACCCTATCACTAACCCTCACCCTAACCATCACCCTAACCCTAAACCTAACCCTAATCCTCACACTCAGCCTAACCCTCACCCTAACCCTAACCCTAGCCCTCATCCTATCCCTAAACGTAACCCTCAAACTAACCCTAACCCTAAACCTCACCCGCACCCTAAACCTCACCCTAACCCTCACCCTAAACATCACCCTCAACTTATCCCTCACCCCAACCTTTAACCTAATCCTCACCCTAACCCTAGCCCTCACCCTCACCCTAACCCTAACCCTAACCCTCACTGTCACTGTACCCTAAGCCTAAACATCACCCTCACCCTAACCTTAAGCATCACTTTCAACATCAACCTCAGCCTAGCACTAAGCCTAACGCTAACCCTGACCCTAACCTTCAAACTCACACTCAAGCTAGCCCTAATCCTAACACTAACCCTAACCCTAACCTTCACCCTAACCCTCACCCTAACACTAGCCTTAACAGTAACCCTCACCATAATCCTCACCCTAAACCTATCTCCAAACCTAAACCTCACCCTCACCCTAACCCTAAACCTAACCATAAACCTTTCCCTAAGCCTTAGCCTAACAATCAACCTCACTCTCACCCTCACTGTAACCCTAACCCTAACCCTAACAATAGCCCTAATTCTAACCCTAACCCTAACCCTAACCCTCTCCATCACCCTCACCCTAGCCTTCACCCTAACCCTAATACTCACCCTAATCCTCACCCTAACCCTCACCCTAACCCTAAACCTAACACTAACCCTAAATCTAATCCTCACCCTCACCCTCACCCTCCGCCTAATCCTAAGCCTAACCCTAACCCTAAACCTCACACTCACCCTCAGCCTAACCCTAACCCTAAACCTAACCCTAACCCTAACGCTCACCATAAACCTCACACTAAGACTAAGGCTAAATCTAACCGTCACTATCACCCTAACCCTCACTCTTACTCTTACCCTCACCCTAACCCTTACCCTAACCCTCACACTAAACCTAATCCTCACCCTGACCCTAATACTTCCCCTCACCCAAACCCTCCCCATAACCCTTAGCCTCACCCTAACCCTCACCCTAAGCCTTAGGCTTGACCTCACCCTCACCCTAACTCTAACACTACCACTAACCCTCACCCTAACCCTAACCCTCACACTAAGCCTAACCCTAACCCTCACACTAAGCCTAACCCTCACCCTAACCCTAACCCTAGCCCTCATCCTAACCCTAACCCTACACCTCATCCTAACCTTCATCCGAAGCCTAAACCTAACCCTCAACCTAACCCTAACCCTAAACCACACCCGCAGCCTAACCCCCACCCTAACAATCCCGCTCACCCTAAACATCACCCTAACACTAACCCTCAACCTAACCTTAAGCCTAACCCTCACCCTAACATTAGCCCTCATCCTCACCCTCAACCTCAGCTTAACACTAAACCTAACCTTAATCCTAACCGTAATACACACCCTCACCCTCAACCTAACCCTAATGCTAACCCTCAACCTAACCCTAACCCTCACCCTCACCCTCAGCTTAAGAGTATCCCTAAACCTAATCCTAACCCTCACACTCACCCTCACCCTAACCCTAACCCTAACCCTAAACCTCACCCTAAGCCTAATGCTAACCCTCACCCTCACCCTCACCCTAACCCTCACCCTAACCCTATCCCTAAACCTAACCCTAAACCTCATACTCACTCTCAGCCTCAGCCTAGCCGTAACCTTAACCCTCATTCTCACCATAAACCTCACACTAAGATTAAGGCTAAACCTAACTCTCACTATCACCCTAACCCCCACTATTACTCTTACACTCACCCTAACCCTAACCCTAAACCTCACCCTCACCCTCAGCCTAAAAGTATCCCTAAACCTAATCCTAACCCTCACACTCACCCTTAAACTCACCCCTCACAATCAGCCTAACCCTCACCATCACTATAACCCTCACCCTAACCCTTACCCTCACCCTAACCCTCACCCTCATCCTCAGTGTAACCCTAACCCTAGTCCTAGCCCTAACCTTCAACCTCAACCTCACCCTAAACCTAATCCTAACCCAAAGCCTCGCCCTCACACTCACCCTCATCCTCACCCTCACCCTAACCCTCACCCTAACCCTAACACTCACAATCACCCTAACCCAAAACCTAACATTCACACTAAAATTCACCCTAACGCTCATGATAACCCTAACCCTCATTCTCACCCTAAACCTCACCCTAATGCTTATCCTCACCCTAACACTCACCCTAACCCTAACCCTACCCATAATCCTAACCCTCATCCTAACCTTAACCTTAACCCTCACCCTAACCCTAACGCTAACCCTAAACCTCAACCTCACCCTCACCTTCACCCTCAGCCTAACTCTAACCCTAACCCTAATCCTAAACCTCACCCTCACTCCTCATCCTCACACTAACCCTCACCATAACCCTTACGCTCACCCTAACCCTCACCCTCACTCTCATTGTAACCCGAACCCTAATCCTACCCTAACCCTCAACCTTAACCTCACAATAAACCTAACCTTAACCCTAATCCTCACCCTCACTCTGACACTAACCCTCACCCTAACCCTTACCCTCAACCTAACCCTAACCCTAACCTTCACACTAAAACTTACCCTCACCCTAACCCTAAACCTACCCCTCACCCTACCCTCAACCTAACCTTAATCCTAACCATAACCCTAAACCTCACCCTAACCCTAACCCTAACCCTCACCCTCAACCTCACTTTAACCCTAACTCTGACCCTAACCTTAACAATAACCCTAACCCTAAGCCTAACCCTAAATCTCACCCTACCCGTCATCCTAACCCTAATCCTAACACTCACCCTCACACTAACCTTAACCCTAACCCTAGCCCTAACCCTAACCCTAAACCTAACCCTAACCTTCCCCCTAACCTTCAACCTAACCCTAAACCTAAACCTCATCCTAACACTAACCCTAAATTTAAACCTCTCCGTTAACCTAACCCACACCCTAACACTAAACCTCACCCTAACCTTAACTCTAACCCTAAATCTCAACCTCACCCTAAACCTCACCCTAATCCTAACCCTCACCCTAACTCTTACCTCAGCCTCAACCTCACCCTAAACCTAACCCTAACCCTCACGCTCACCCTCACCATTACCGTAAATCTAACCCTAACCCTAACAATAACCATAAACCTAACCCTTACCCAAACCCTCACCGAACCCTACCCCTAACCCTAACCCTAAACCTCACGAAAACCCTAACCCTAACCCTTACCCTCACCCTGCGCCTGATCCTAAGTCTAACCCTAACCCTAACCCTCACACTCACCCTCAGCCTAACCCTAACGATAAACCTAAGGCTCCATATAAACCTCACACTAAGACTAAGCCTAAACCTAACCCTCAATATCAACCTATCCCTCACTCTTATTCTTACCGTCACCCTAAACCTAACGCTTACACTAACCCTCAACCTAACCCTCACCCTGAACATCACACTAACCCTAACCCACACCCTAATCCTTACCCTCCCGCTAAACCTCACCGTAACCCTACCCTAACACTCACTCTAACCCTCACCCTAACACTCACGATAACCCCAACCCTCATTCTCACTCTAACCTTCAACCTAAACCTTACCCTCACCCTAACCCTAACCCTAACCCTAACCCTCACACTAATCCTAACCCTCACCCTAACCCTGAACCTAATCCTCACCCTCATCCTAAAGCCAAACCTAACACTAACCCTAAACCTCACCCTAACCCTAATGCGAAGCTTATACCTCACCGTAACACTAACCCTAACCCACACCCTCATCCTAAACCGAACCCTAACCCTAACCCTAACCCCCACCCTAACCTTAAGCCTAACCCTCACCCTAACCCTAGCGCTCACCCAAACCCTGACCCTCAGCTTTACACTAAACGCAACCCTAATCCTAACTGTAATTCTCACCCTTACCCTCACCTTAACCCTAACCCTAACCCTAACCCTCACCCTCACCCTAACCCTAACCCTAACACTCACCCTCACCCTCACCCTCAGCCTAACAGTATCCCTAACCTTAATCCTAACCCTCACACTCACCCTCACACTAACCCTAAACATAAACCTCACCCTTACCCTAATGCTAAGCCTCACCCTCACCGTCACACTCACGCCGCACCCTGAACCTAATCCTCACCCTGAACCTAACCCCAACCTTAACCCTCATGTTAACACTCACCCTAACACTCACGATAACCCTGACTCACTCTCATACTAACACTCACCCTAACCCTTACCCTCACCCTAACCCTAACCCTAAACCTAACCTAAACCCTGACAATAACCCTAACGCTCACCCTAACCCTAAACCTCACCCTAACACTCACACTTATCCTAAATCTAACCCTAACCCAAAGCCGCACCCTTACCCTCACACTCACCCTAAGGCTAACCCTAACCCTCACTCTCACCCTAAACCGCACCTAAAGCCTTAAACTCACCCCTACCCTCACCCTACATCTAACCCTCAAACTAAACCAAACCCTTACCCTAACTCTAACACTACCCCTCACCCTAACCCTAACCCTAAACCGAAGCCTAACCCTAACTCAAACCCTAACCCTTATACTCACCCTCAAACTCACCCTTACCCTCAGCCTAACCCTAACCCTAATGATAAAGCTAACCCTCACCCTCACCCTCAACCAAACCCTATGCCTAACCCTAACCCTCACCCTAACCCTAACATCCACCCGAACCCTAACCCTCAACCTAAGCGTAACCCTAACACTAACCATAACCCTCACACTAAACGTAACCCGAACCCTAACCCTAACCATACGCCTCACCCTACCCCTCATTGTAACCCTGACCCTAACCTTAATCCTAACCTTCACTCTAACCCTAACCCTAAACCTCACCCTCACTCTCACCCTAATCATAACCATAAACTTAACCGTTACCCTAACAATAACCCTAAACCTAACCCTAATCCTAACCCTCACCCTCACCCTAACCCTAACCTTAACCATCACCCTAACCCTATCCCTCAACCTAACCTTAAACCTAAACCTAACACTAACCCTAACCCTTACCCGAAATCTCACACTAACCCTAACCCTAACCCTCACCCTCAACCTCTACCTAACCCTACCCCAAACATAACACTCACCCTAACCCTAAACTCCATGCTACCCCTTACCCTAATCCTAAACCTCACCCTCAACCTAACCCTAACCCAAACCCTAATCCTCAACCTAAATTTCGTCCTAACCCTAAATTTAACCCTAACACTAACCCTCATACTAAACCTAATCATCACCCTAAACCTAACCCTACCCCTCATGATAACACTCTTCCTAACCCTAACCCTAACCCTAACCCCAAACCTCACCCTAACCCTAACCCTAACACTCACCCTCACCCTCACACTATCCCTTAGCCTTACCCTAACCCTCACCCTAAGCCTTAGCCTTGCTCCAACCCTCACCCTCAGCCTAACCCTATCACTAACCCTCACCATAACCCTCACCCTAACCATCACCCTAACCCTAAACTTAACCCTAACCCTCAGACTAAACGTAACCCTCAGCCTAACCCTAACCCTAGTTCTCATCTTAACCCTCACCTGCACCCTAACCATCACCCTAACCCTCACCCTCACCCTAAATATCACCCAAACGCTAACCCTCACCCAAACCCTCACCCTCACCCTAACCCTCACCCTAACCCAAACCCTCACCCTCACCCTCAGCCTAACAGTATCCCTAACCCTAATCCTAACCTTCACACTCACCCACACAATAACCCTAACCCTAAACTTCACCCTAAACCTAATGCTAACACTCACCCTCACACTCATCCACACCCTCAGCCTATCCCTAACTGTAACCCTAATCCTAAAACTCACCCTCACCCCTCACACTCAGCCTAACCCTCACCCTCAACCTAACCCTAATCCTAACCCTCACCCAAACCCTCACCCTAATACTCCTGATAACCCTAACATTCACCCTAACCCTTACCCTCACCCTAACCCTAAACCTAAACCTAACCCTAACCCTCACACTAACACTAACCCTCACCCTAACCCTAACACTCACCCTCATCCTAAACCTAACCCTAACCCTAACCCCAACCTTTACCCTCACACGCACCCTAAGGCTAAAATTAACTCTCAACCTATCCCTGACCCTAACCCTAAACCTCAACCTAACCCTAAACCTAATCCTCAGTCTCACCCTAGCCCTCACACTAACCCTAACCCTAACCCTCACCCTCACCCTAACCCTCACTCTGAACCTTACCCTCCCCCTAATCTTAAAACTAACACTAACCCCAACAGTAACCCTAACCCTCACCATAACCCTAACCCTACTGCTCAGCCTAACCCTCATCCTAATCCTAAACCTAACCCAAACTCTCGCCCTAACCCTAACACTAACACTCACCCTAAACCTAAGCCTAACCCTAACCCTAACACTCATCCTCACCCTCACCTTCAACCTAACCCTTACCCTAAACCTAATCCTAACCCTAACACTCACCCTCACCCTGGCTCTTAATATAACCATAACCCTAATTCTCACCTTCCCCATAACCCTAATCCTAAACCTATCACTAAACCTAACCCTATCCCTAATCCTCACCCTAACCCTCACCCAAACCCTCACACTCACCCTAACCATAACCCTAACCCGAACCGTAAACCTAACCCTAATCCTAACCCTAACCCTCACCCTAACCCTAAACCTAACACTCACCCTAAATGTAACCCTCACCTTCACCCTCACCCTCAGTCTAACCATAAGCCTAACCCTAACCCTAACCCTAACCCGAACACTCACCCTCACCCTAAACCTAAGCCTAACCCTAACCCTAACCCTCACACTCTCCGTCAACCTTACCCTCACCCTCACCCTCACCCTAACCCTAATCCTAATGCTAACCCTCACTCTCACCCTCAACCTATTCCTATGCCTTACCCTAACCCTCACCCTAGCCCTAACCTCCACAGTAACCCTAACCCTCAACCTAACCCTAACCCTAACCCTAACACTCACACTAACCATAATGCTCACCCTAACCCTACCCATAAACCTCACCCTACCCCTCATCCTAACCCTCTCCCTCACCCTCACCCTAACCCTAATCCTAACCCTAAACGTAAACCTAACCCTAACCCTAACCCTAACCCTCACCCTCACCTCATCCTCACCGTAACCTTAACCCTAACCCTAACCCTAAACCTCACCATCACCCTCACCCTAACCCTAACACAAACCCAACTGAACCCTCACCCTCACCCTCAGCCTCACCATCACCCTCAACCTAACCCTAACCGTAATTTAACACTAACCCTCACCCTCAACCTAACCCTGACCCTAAACCTTACTCTCACTCCAACCCTAAACCTAACCCTAATCCTAACCCTATCCCTAAACCTCACCCTAACCCTCACACTAAACCTAACCATCACCCTAACCCTAACCCTACACCTCACCCTAACACTTAGCCTTACCCTAACCCTCACCCTAAGCCTTTGCCTTACCCAAACCCTCACCCTCACCCTAACCCTATCACTAACCCTCACCCTAACCCTCAACCTAACCATCACCCTAACCCTAAACCTAACCCTAACCCTCACACTAAGCCTAACTCTCACCCTAACACTAAGCCTAGCCCTCATCCTAACCCTCATCCTATCCCTAAACCTAATACTCAACCTAACCCTAACCCTAAACCTCACCCGCTTCCTAACCCTCACCCTAACCCTCTTGCTCACCCTAAACATCACCCTCACCTTAACCATCACCCTAACCTTTAGCCTAACCCTCACCCTAACCATAGTCCTCAGCTTCACCCTAACCCCAAACCTAACCCTAACCCTAACACTAATGCTAACCCTCACCCTCACCCTCAGCCTTACCCTAACAGTAACCCTAATCCTAACCCTCACCCTCACCCCTCACCTTCAGCCTAACCCTCACCCTCAACCTAACCCTAACCCTAACCCTCACTCTCACCCTAAACCTCACCCTAAGCCGTAAACTCACCCCAACCCTCACCCTAACCCTAACCCTCAAACTAAACCTAACCCTCACATTAACCCTAGCGCTACACCTCACCCTTACCCTATCCTTAACCCTAACCCTAACCTAAACCTCACCCTAAACCTAAACCTAACCCTCATCCTCACTCTAGCCTCACACTAACCATAACCGTAACGCTCACCCTCACCCTAACCCTCACCCTAAACCTTAACCTCACCCTAACGTTAACCCTATCCCTAACCCTCACCCTAACCATAACCCTCACACGAAACCTAACCCTACCCCACAGCCTAACCCTCATCCGAACCCTAAACCTAACCCAAACCCTCACCCGAACCCTAACACGAACACTCACCCTAAACCTAACCCTCACCCTCACCCTTACCCTCACCCTCAACCTAACCCTTACCCTAAAACTAATGCTAATGCTAACCCTCACCCTCACCTTGTCTCTAAACCTAACCGTAACCCTAAATGTCACCCTCACCATCACCCTAATCCTAAACTTATTCCTAAACCTCACTCTGTCCCTAACCCTCACCCTAACCTTAACCCAGATCCTCACACACCGTAACCCTAACCATAACCATAAACCGCACCTTAAACCTCACGCTAATGCTTACCTTCAACCTAAACCTAACCCTAACCATAACCCTAGCCAAAAACCTAACCCTCACACTAACCCCAAACCTCACCCTAACCCTAAACCTCACCCTAACCCTAAACCTAACCCTCACCTTCACACTAAACTTAACCCTAAACCTAACCCTAACCCTCACCCTAACCCTCACACTTACCCTGAGTCTAACCTAACCCTCACTCTCACCCTAAACCTCACCCTAACGCTTACCCTCACCATAAACCCAACTCTAACCCTAACATTCACACTAAACCTAACCCTCACTCTAACCCTTTAAAATACCCCTGAACCTAACCCTCACCCTAAACCTAACCCTAACCCTCACCCTCATCCTAGAGCTCACCCTACCCCTAATCCTAACACTCACCGTTTACCTAACCCTAACCCTCACCCGAAAACTCACACTAAACCTAAGAGTAACCCTAACCCTCACTCTCACCCTAACCCTCACCCTTAGCCTTAACCTCACCCTAACCCTAACCCTCAAACTAAACCTAACCATCAACCTAACCCTAACCCTAACCCTAACCCTAAACCTCACCCTAACCCTAAATCTAACCCTCAGCCTCACCATAGCCCTCACCCTAATCCTAAACCTAAACCTCACCCTCATCCTAACCCTCACCCTAAACCTTATACTCACACTATCCTTAACCTTATCCATAACCCTCACACTAACACTATCCCTCACCCTAACCCTAGCCTTAACCCTCAGCCTAACCCTCATCCTAAAACTAAACGTAACCCAAACTCTCACCCTAACCCTAACCCTAACACTCACCCTAATCCTAATCCTCACCCTCACCTTCACCCTTACCCTCACACTCACCCTCACCCTAAAATTAACCCTAACAGTAAGCCTCACCCTCACACTTACCCTTACCCTCACCCTCTCCCTAACCCTCAGCCTCAGCCTAACCCTAACCTTAACCCTAATCCTAAACCTCACCCTCAACCATCACCCTCAGACTAACCCTCACCCTCACACTAAACCTCACGCTACCTCTATCCCTAACCCTAACCCTCAACCTAATCTTAACCCTAACCCTAACACTCACACTCACCCTAACTCTAACCCTAACCCTAACCCTCTCCCTAACACTCACCCTAACACTCATGATAACCCTAACCCTCACTCTCACCATAAACCCAACCCTAATGCTTATCCTCACCCTTACCCTCACCCTACACCTTACCCTACCCCACATACTAACACTGATCCTAACCTTAACCCTAACCCTCACCCTAAGCCTAAACCTCAACCTCACCCTCACCCTAGCCTCAGCCTAACGCTAACCGTAACACTAATCCTAAACCTCAAACTCAACCATCAACCTCAGCCTAACCCTCTCCCTCACACTAACGCTCACCTTAACCCTTAGTCGCAAACTAACACTCACCCTCACCCTCAGCGTAACCTAAACCCTAATCCTAACCCTAACCCTCATCCTCACCCTCTCCTGGAACCTAACCCTAACCCTAAGCCTCACCCTCACTCTCACCCTAACCCTCAACCTAACCCTTATCCTCAACATAACCCTAACCGTAACCCTAACCCTCACACTAAAACTTACCCTAACCCTAACCCTAACCCTACCCCTCAACAAACCCCTCACCCTAACCCTAAACCTAAACCTAACCCTCACCCTCAACCTACCCCTCACCCTAACCCTAATCCTAACACTCACCCTCACACTAATCTTAACCCTAACTCCAACCCTAAACCTAAACCTAAACTTCCCCCTAAACCTCAACCTAACCCTAATGCTAACCCTTACCCTAACTTTAACAGTAATCTAAACCCTCACCCTCACCCTAACCCTCACCCTAACCCTTAACCTCACCCTAATGTTAACCCTAACCCTCAACCTCACCCTAAACCTCACCCTAACCCTAAACCTAACCCTCACCCTAACTCTTACCTCACCATAAACCTCACCCTACCACTAACCCTAACCCTAAACCTTACCTTAACCCTAACCCTCACCCTAAACATCACCCTAAGCCTAACCCTCACCGTTACCCTAACCCTCAACCTCACCCTCACCCTCAGCCTTACCCTAATCCTAACACTCACCCTCACACTAACCTTAACCCAAACCCTCACCCTAACACTAACCCTAAACTTAACCCTCACCCTTACCCTAACCCTCACCCTAACCTTTAACCTCACCCTAACGTTAACCCTAACCCTAAACCTCAACCTCAACCTAAACCTCACCCTAAGCCTAACACTCACCCTAACTCTTACCTCACTCTAAACCTCATCATAACCCTAACCCTAACCCTCACCCTCACCATCACAGTAACCGTAACTCTAACCCTAACCTTAAAAATAACCCTAACCCTAACGCTAACCCTCAGCCTCACATTAACCCTAACCCTAACCCAAACCCTCACTCTAACCCTAGCCCTGAACCAAAACCTAAACCTCAACATAACATTAATCCTAACCTCACCCTCAGCCTCACCGTTACCATAAAGGTAACCCTAATCCTAACCCTAATAATAACCCTAAACCTAACCCTAATCCTAACCCTCACCCTCACCCTCAGCCTAACCATAACCCTAAACCTAACCCTCACTGTAACCCTAATCCTAAACCTCACCCTAACCCTAAGCCTAACCCTAAACCTCACTCTTAAACTAACCCTAAACCTCACCCTCAACCTCCCTATAACTGTAACTCTAAGTCTAACTCTAACAATAACCCTAACCCTAACCCTAACAATAACCCTAACCCTACCCTCAACCTAACCCTTACCCTCACCCTAATCCTCACCCTCACCCTCAGTGTAAACCTAACCCTAATCCTAACCCTAACCATCAACCTCACCCTCACCCTAAACCTAACCTTAACCCTAAGCCTCACCCTCACTCTGACCCGAACCCTCACCCTAATCCTTACCCTCAACCTAACCCTAACCCTAACCATAACCCTCACACTAAAACTTACCCTCACCCTAACCCTAACACTACCCCTCAACCTAATCATAAACCTAACCCTAACCCTAACCCTCACCCTCAACCTCACTGTAACTCTAACTCTAACCATAATCCTAACAATAACCCTAACCCTAACCCTAACTCTCAACCTCACCCTCAACTTACACTTCACCCTAACCCTAATCCTAACACTCACCCTCACACTAACCTTAACACTAACCCTAGCCCTAACCCTAACCCTGAACTTAACCCTAACCTTCCCCCAATCCTCAACCTAACCCTAACCCTAACCCTCACCCTAACACTAACCCTAAACTTAAACCTCTCCCTTACCTTAACCCTCACCCCAACACTTACCCTCACCCTTATGTTAACTCTAACCACAACCCTCAACCTCACCCTAAACCTCACCCTAACCCTAACCCTCACCCTAACTCTTACCTCACCCTAAACCTCACCCAAAACCTCACCCTAAACCTCACCCTCACCCTCACCATTACCGTAACTCTAAACCTACCCCTAACAATAACCATAACCCTAACCCTAAACCTAACCTTCACCCTCAACCTAACCCTAACCCTAAACCTAACCCTCACTGTAACCCTAACACAAAACCTCACCCTAACCCTAACAATAACCCTAAACCTCACCCTAACCCTAACCCTAAACCTAAACCTCACCCTATCCCTATCCCTAATCCACAACTTCAACCTCACTGTAACCGTAACTCTAACCTTAACCCTAACAATAACCCTATCCCTAACCCTAACAGAAACCCTCACTGTAACCCTAAACCTAAAACTCACCTTAACCCTAACCATAACCTTAACCCTAACCCTCAACCTCATCTTCAGCCTCGCCCTCGCCTTAAAGGTAACCCTAACCCTAACCCGAAAATAACCTTAAACATAACCCTAATCCTAACCCTCACCCTCACCCTAAACCTAACCCTCACCGTCACTGTAACCCTAAGCCTAAACCTCACCCTCACACTACCCTTAACCCTCACTTTCAACATCAACCTCAGCTTACCACTAAGCCTAAACTTAACCCTAACCCTAACCCTCAAACTCACCCTCACGCTAGCCCTAATCCTAACACTAACCCTAACCCTAACCGTCACCCTAACCGTCACCTTAACCCTAACCCTAACACTAGCCTTAACCGTAACCCTCACCTTAACCCTCACCCTAAACCTATCTCTAAAACTAAATCACACCCTCATCCTAACTCTAACACTAACCTTAAACCTCTTCCTAACTCTTAGCCTAAAACTCAACCTCACCCTCACCCTCACTGTAACCCTAACCCTAACCCTAACAATAACCCAAACTCTAACCCTAACCCTAACCCTAACACTCTCCCTCACAGAAACCCTAACCCTGACACAAACCCTCACCCTACCCCTCACCCTAACCTTCCCCGTAACCCTAAGCCTCACCCTAACCCTCACCCTAAGCCTTAGCCTTGCCCTCACCCTCACCCTAACTCTAACACTATCACTAACCCTCACCCTAACCCTCACCCTCACCCTCACCCTAACAATCATCCTAACCATAAACCTAACCCTAAACCTCACACTAAGCCTAACCCTCACCCTAACCTTAACCCTAACCCTAGCCCTCATCCTAACCCTCATACAAAGCCGAAACCTAACCCTCAACCTAACCCTAACCCTAAACAATAACCTCACCCGCACAATAACCCTTACCCTAACCCTTACCCTCACCCAAATCATCACCCTAAAACTAACCCTCATCCTCACTTTAAGCCTAACCCTAAACCTAACCCTAGTCCTCATCCTCACACTCACCCTCAGCTTAACACTAACCCTAAACTTAACCCTCACCGTAATCCTCGTTCTCACCCTCACCCTAACCCTAATGCGAACCCTCACACTAACCCTAACCCTCACCCTCACCTTCAGCCTAACAGTATCCCTAAACCTAATCCTAACCCTCACCCTCAGCCTAATCGTGACCCTAACCCTAACCCTAACTCTCCCGATAAACCTCACACTAAGATTAAGGCTAAACCTAACCTTCACTATCACCCTAACCCTCACCCTCACCTTCAGTCCAACAGTATCCCTAAACCTAATCCTAACCCTAACACTCACCCTCACACCTCACCCTCAGCCTAATACTCACACTAACACTAACCCTCACCCTAACCCTTACCCTCACCCTCACCATAAACCTAACCCTAATCCTAACCCTAACCCTTAACCACACCGTCACCCTAAACCAAACCCTAAACCTAAGCCTCACCCTCACCCTCACCCTCACCCTCACCCTCACCCTCACCCTCATCCTAACCCTCACCCTAACACTCACAATCACCCTAACACTCACAATCACCCTAACCCAAAACCTAACCCTCACCCTAAAACTCACCCTAACGCTCATGATAACCCTAACCCTCACTCTCACCCTAAACCTCACCCTAATTGCTTATCCTCACCCTAACCCTAACCCTATCCGTCATCCTAACCCTCAGCCTAACCTTAACCCAAACCCCAACCCTAACCCTAAACCTCATACTCACCCTCAACCTCATCCTTAGCTTAACCCTAACCCTAACCCTAACCCTGATCCTAACCCTCACCCTCACCCCTCACCCTCAGCCTAACCATCACCCTCACACTACTCCTCACCCTAACCCTTACCCTCACCCAAAACCTCACCCTCACCCTCAGCTTAACCCTAAACCTAATCCTAAACCTAACCCTCATCCTCACCCTCACACTAAACCTAACCCCAACCCTAAGCCTCACCCTCACTGTCACCCTAAACCTCACCTTAACCCTTACCCATAACCTAACCCGAACCCTAACCCTCACAATAAAACTTACACTTACCCTAACCCTAAAAATACCCCTCACACTCACCCTCATCCTAACGCTTAACCTTACCCTAATGTTAACCCTAACCCTAACCGTCAACCTCACTCTAAAACTCACCCTAACCCTAATCCTCGCCCTAACTCTTACCTCACCCTAAACATCACCCTATCCCTAACCATAACCCTAAACCTCACCTTATACCTCACCCTCACCCTAACATTAACCCTGGACCTAATCCTCACCCTAACCCTAAATGTAACCCTAACCCTCACAATAACCCTAACCCTCACCCTAACCTAAACCTACCCCTCACCCTAAGCCTCATCCTAAACCTACCCATAACCTTAACAATAACACTAACCCTAAACCTCACCCTAAAGCTAACACTAACCCTCACACTCATCCACGACCTCAACGTGACCGTAACCATATCAATAACCCTAACAATAACCATAACCCTTAACCTAATCCTAACCCTCACCCTCACCCTAAATCTAACTCTAACCCTAACACTCATCCTAACCGTAACCCTCACCATAACCTTAACACTATACTTAACCCTAAACCTCACCCTCACCCTAGCCCTCACCCTAACCCTAATCATAACCCTAACCCTCACCCTAACCCTAACCCTCACCTTCACCAAACCCTCAGCCTAACCCTAAGCCTAAGCATAACCCTAACCCTAACCCCCACACTCACACTCACCCTAAAACTAATCCTAACCGTAACCCTAACCCTAAACCTAACCCTAACCCTCACTCTCACCTTCACCGTAACCATAACTTTAACCCTAACCCTAACAATAACCCTAAACCTAACACTAACCCTAACCCTGACCCTCACCCTCACCCTAGCTTTCACCCTAACCCTAACCCTAACCCTAACCCTCACCGTCAACCTAACCGTAACCTTAACTCTAACCCTAACCCTAAGAATAACATTAACTCTAACCCTAACTCTAACACAAACCCTAACCCTCACTCGCAACGAAACCCTAACCCTAACTCTAACCCTCAACCTCACTGTAACCCTAACCCTAAACCTCACCCTGAGCCTCACCCTCACCGTAAAGGTAACCCTAACCTTAACCCTAACAATAACCCTAATCCTAACCCACACCCTCACACTAACCCTAATCCAAACCCTAACCCTCACCATCACTGTAAACCTAACCCTAAACCTCAACCTCACCTTAACCCTAACCCTCACCCTCAACATCAACCTCAGCCTAAAACTAATCCTAACCCTAACCCTCACCTTAACTCTCACCATATCCCTAACCCTAACACTAACCCTAAACCTAACCAAAACAATAACCGTAATCCTAACGCTAACCCAAACCCTCACCCTAACCCTAACCCTAACACTCACCCTCACCCTAGGCTTCACCCTAACTCTAATCCTAACCCTAATCCTTACCCTAACAATCACCCTAACCCTAAACCTAACACTCACCCTAAATCTAAGCCTCACCCTCACCCACACCCTAGGCCTAATCCTAAACCTAAGCCTTACCCAAACCCTAACCCTCACACTCACCATCATCCTCACTCTCACCCTCAGCCTAACCCTAACCGTAACCCTAACCCTAACCCTAACTCTCACCATAAACCTCACTCTAACACTAATGCTAACCCTAACCCTCACTATCACCCTAACCCACACCCTTTTTCTTACGCACACCCTAACCCTAACCCTAACAATCACACTAAACCTAACCCTCACCGTAACCCTAACCCTACCCCTCAGCCTAACCCTCACCCTAAACCTTAGCCTCACCCTAAACCTCACCCTAAGCCTTAGCCTTGCCCTCACCCTCACCCTAATCCTAAGCCTATCACTAACACTCATGCTAACCCTCACCCTAACCCTCACCTTAACCATCCACTTAACCATCACCCTAACTCTAAACCTAAACCTAACACTCACACAAAGCCTAACCCTCACCCTAGCCCTAAACCTAGCCCTCTTCGTAACCCTCATCCTAACCCTAAACCTAACCCTCAACCTAACATTAACCCTAAACCTCACGCTCACCCTAACACTCACCCTAACCCTCACCCTCACAATAAACATCACCCTAACACTAACCCTCACCGTAACCTTAAGCCTAATCCTCACCCTAACCCTAGCCCTCATCCTCACCCTCACCCTCAGCTAAACACTGAACGTAACCCTAATCCTAACCGTAACCCTCACCCTCACCCTCACGCTAACCCTAACCCTCACCATAACCATAACCCTCACACTCACACTCAGCCTAACAGTATCCCTAACCTTAATACTAACCGTCACCCTCACCCTCACCCTAACCCTAATTCTAACCCTCACCCTATACCTAATGCTAAACCTCAGCTTCAACCTAACCCTTACCCTCACACTAACCCTCACCCTAACTCTTACCCTCACCCTCACCCTCAGCCTAACCCTAACCCTAATCATAACCCTAACCCTCATCCTCACCCTAACCCTAAACCTAACCCTAAACCTAAGCCTCACCCTCACTGTCACCCTAAACCACACCTTAACCTTACAATCAACCTAACCCTAAACCTCACACTAAAATTTACCCTCACCCAAACCTTAACAATACCCCTCACCATACCACTCACCCTAACCCTAATCCTAACCCTAACCCTCACCCTCACCCTAGGCCTCACCCTAACCCTAATCCTAACATTCAACTTCACACTAACTGTAACCCTAACCCTAACCATAACCCTAACTGTCAACAGAACCCTAACCCTACCCCTCACCCTAAGCCTCATCCTAATCCTAACCATAACCTTAACCCTAAACCTCACCCTAACCCTAAACCTAAACCTCACCCTCACTGTAACCCTAACCCTAATCCTTACTCTAACCCTAACCCTAAATCTCACCCTAACCCTAAACCTAAATCTCACCCTAACCCTAACCCTAAATCTCACCCTAACCCTAACCCTAAACCTCACTCTCAACTTCCCCGTAACCGTAACTCTAAACCTAACACTAACAATAACCCTAACCCTAACCCGAAACCTAACCCAAACCCTAACGCTCACCCTCACCGCAACCCTAACCCTAACCCTAACCCTCACGCTCACTGTAAACCTAAACCTAAACCTCACCCTCACCCTAAACCTAACCCTCACACTCACCCTCAACCTCAGCCTAACACTAAGCCTAACCTTAACCCTAACCCTCAAACTCACCGTCACCCTAGTCCTAATCCTAACCTTAAACTTTACCCTAACCCTATACCTCACCGTAACCCTCACCCTAACTCTAACACTAACACTAACCCTAACCCTAACCCTCACCCTAACACTATCTCTAACCTTAAACCTCACCCTCACCCTAACCCTAACCCTAACCCTAAACCTCTCCCTATGCCTTAGCCTAACCATCACCCTCACCCTCACCATAACCAAAACCATAACCCTAACAATAACCCTAACCCTAACCCTAACCCTAACCCTAACCCTCTCCCTCATCGTAACCCTATCCCTAACCCAAACCCTCACCCTCACCCTAACACTCACCCTATCCCTAAACCTCACACTCACCCTAAATCTAACCCTCACACTCACCCTCACCCTCCACCTAACCCTAACCCTAATCCTAATGCTAACCATCACCCTCACACACAACCTAACCCTATGCCTAAACTTAACCCTCACCCTAACACTAATACTAACGTAAATCGAAACCTACCCCTAACCCTCACACTAACCGTAAACCTCACCCTAACTCTACCCCTACCCATCACCCTATGCCTCTTCCTAATCCTAACCCTAAACATAACCTTAAGAATAACCCTAACCCTAAAACTCACCCTAACCCTAACCCTAAACCTCACCCTCACTCTCACCATCATCATAGAAGTAACCGTAACCATAACTCTAACCCTAAAAATTACCCTAAACCTAACCCTAATCCTATACCTCACCCTCACCCTAAACCTAACCCAAACCCTCACCCTAACCCTAACCCTCATCCTAACCGAACCCGAACCCTAACACTACCCCTCACCCTCACCCTAACCCTAAACCTCACCCTAACCCTAACACTAACCCTCACCCTGAACCTAGCCCTAACCCTAAACTAATCGCAACCCTAACCCTCACTCTAACCCTAACCCTAACCCTAAATCTCACCCTAACGCTAATCCTAACCCTAACCCTCACCCTTACCCTCACCCTAACCCTGACCCTAACAATTACCCTCACGCTAGCCCTCACCCTAACCCTAACCCTAATCCTAACCCTCATCCTCACCCTAACCCTCACCCTAACCCTAACCCTAACCCTAACCCTCAACCTCATCCTAAACCTAACCTTAACCGTAATCCTAACCCTCATGCTAACCCTCACACTAACCCTGAGGCTAACCCTAACCCTCACTCTCACCCTAACCCTCACCCTAAACCTTACCCTCACCCTAACCCTAACCCTAACCCTCACACTATACCTAACCTTCACCCTCACCCTAACCCTACCCCTCACCCTAATCCTCACCCTAACACTAACCCTAAGCCTCTCCCTAAACCTCATCCTAACCCTAAACCTCACCCTAACCCTAACCCGAAACCTAACCCTAACCCTCACCCTCACGCTAACCCTCACCATAACCCTCACGATAACGCTAACACTCACTCTCACCCTAACACTCACCCTAACCTTAACCCTAACCCTCACCCTAACCCTAACCCTCACCCTAACACTCATCCTAATCCTAAACCTAACCCTAACCCTAACCCTCACCCTTACCCTCACACTCACCCTAAGGCTAACCCTAATCCTCACTCTCACCCTAACCCTCACCATAACACTAACATTAACCCTAACCCTAACCATCACAATAAACCTAAACCTCACCCTCACGCTAAACCTACCCTCACTGTAAACCTCACCCCAACCCTTACCTCACCCTAACCCACACCCTAACCCTCATCCTAACACTAAACCAAAACCTCATCCTCAACCTAATGCTCACCCTAACCGTAACCCTAACTTTAACCCTCACACTAACCCTAAACCTCACCCTAACCCTATCGCTATGCCTCATTCTAACCCTCATCCTAAACCTAACCCTAACCCTCACCCTAACCCTAACCCTAACCCTCACCCTAACCTTAACCCTATGCCTCACCCTAACCCTAAACCTCACCCTCACCCTGGCCCTCACACTACCCCTAATCCTAACAATCACCTCACTCTACCCTTACCCTCACCCTAAGCCTACCCCTAACCCTTACCCTAAACCTCACACTAAACCTAACCCTCACCATAACCCTAAACCTACCCCTCACCGTAACCCTCACCTTAACCCTAACCCTTACCCTCATCCTCACGCTAGCCCTCACCCAACCCCTAATCCTAACACTTACCCTCACCCTAACCCTAACACTCACCCTCACCCTATCCCTCACCCTAACTCTTATCCTCACCCTAACCCTAACCCTAACCCTGACCGTAACTCTCACACTAAACCTAACGCTAACCAGAACCCTCAATGTAACCTTAAACCGACCCCTAACCCTAACACTAACGCTGACCCTAACCCTCACAGTAACCCTAACCTTAACCCTCACCCTAACCCTCACCCTAAAACTAACACTCAACTTAACCCTCACCCTATCATTATGCCTACCGCTAACCCTCACACAAACCCTAACCCTCACCCTAATTCTAACCCTACCCTCACCCTAACCGAAACCCTAACCCTAACCCTAACTATCACCCTCAGCCTAACCCTAACGCTCACCCACACCGTAGCCCTCACTGTCACCCTAACACTCACCCTCAACCTATCACTCACCCTCACCCTAAATATCAACCTAACCCTAATCCTAACCCTCAACCTCACTCTCAGGCTATCCCTAAACCTAACCCTCACACTCAACCTCACCCTCACCCTCACCCTACCCTAACCTCAACCTCACCCTAGCCCTAACCCTAGCCCTCACCCTAACCCTCACACTAACACTCATGATAACCCTAAAACTCATTCTCACCCTAACCCTCATTATAACCCTTACAATCACCCTAAACCTTAGCCTCAGCCTAACCCTCACCGTAACCCTAACCTTAACCCTAAACCTCACCCTAACCCTCACCTTAACCATCACCCTAACCCTAACACTAACCCTCACCCTGAACCTAGCCCTAACCCTAAACTAATCGCAACCCTAACCCTCACTCTAACCCTAACCCTAACCCTAAATCTCACCCTAACGCTAATCCTAACCCTAACCCTCACCCTTACCCTCACCCTAACCCTGACCCTAACAATTACCCTCACGCTAGCCCTCACCCTAACCCTAACCCTAATCCTAACCCTCATCCTCACCCTAACCCTCACCCTAACCCTAACCCTAACCCTAACCCTCAACCTCATCCTAAACCTAACCTTAACCGTAATCCTAACCCTCATGCTAACCCTCACACTAACCCTGAGGCTAACCCTAACCCTCACTCTCACCCTAACCCTCACCCTAAACCTTACCCTCACCCTCACCCTAACCCTAACCCTCACACTATACCTAACCTTCACCCTCACCCTAACCCTACCCCTCACCCTAATCCTCACCCTAACACTAACCCTAAGCCTCTCCCTAAACCTCATCCTAACCCTAAACCTCACCCTAACCCTAACCCGAAACCTAACCCTAACCCTCACCCTCACGCTAACCCTCACCATAACCCTCACGATAACGCTAACACTCACTCTCACCCTAACACTCACCCTAACCTTAACCCTAACCCTCACCCTAACCCTAACCCTCACCCTAACACTCATCCTAATCCTAAACCTAACCCTAACCCTAACCCTCACCCTTACCCTCACACTCACCCTAAGGCTAACCCTAATCCTCACTCTCACCCTAACCCTCACCATAACACTAACATTAACCCTAACCCTAACCATCACAATAAACCTAAACCTCACCCTCACGCTAAACCTACCCTCACTGTAAACCTCACCCCAACCCTTACCTCACCCTAACCCACACCCTAACCCTCATCCTAACACTAAACCAAAACCTCATCCTCAACCTAATGCTCACCCTAACCGTAACCCTAACTTTAACCCTCACACTAACCCTAAACCTCACCCTAACCCTATCGCTATGCCTCATTCTAACCCTCATCCTAAACCTAACCCTAACCCTCACCCTAACCCTAACCCTAACCCTCACCCTAACCTTAACCCTATGCCTCACCCTAACCCTAAACCTCACCCTCACCCTGGCCCTCACACTACCCCTAATCCTAACAATCACCTCACTCTACCCTTACCCTCACCCTAAGCCTACCCCTAACCCTTACCCTAAACCTCACACTAAACCTAACCCTCACCATAACCCTAAACCTACCCCTCACCGTAACCCTCACCTTAACCCTAACCCTTACCCTCATCCTCACGCTAGCCCTCACCCAACCCCTAATCCTAACACTTACCCTCACCCTAACCCTAACACTCACCCTCACCCTATCCCTCACCCTAACTCTTATCCTCACCCTAACCCTAACCCTAACCCTGACCGTAACTCTCACACTAAACCTAACGCTAACCAGAACCCTCAATGTAACCTTAAACCGACCCCTAACCCTAACACTAACGCTGACCCTAACCCTCACAGTAACCCTAACCTTAACCCTCACCCTAACCCTCACCCTAAAACTAACACTCAACTTAACCCTCACCCTATCATTATGCCTACCGCTAACCCTCACACAAACCCTAACCCTCACCCTAATTCTAACCCTACCCTCACCCTAACCGAAACCCTAACCCTAACCCTAACTATCACCCTCAGCCTAACCCTAACGCTCACCCACACCGTAGCCCTCACTGTCACCCTAACACTCACCCTCAACCTATCACTCACCCTCACCCTAAATATCAACCTAACCCTAATCCTAACCCTCAACCTCACTCTCAGGCTATCCCTAAACCTAACCCTCACACTCAACCTCACCCTCACCCTCACCCTACCCTAACCTCAACCTCACCCTAGCCCTAACCCTAGCCCTCACCCTAACCCTCACACTAACACTCATGATAACCCTAAAACTCATTCTCACCCTAACCCTCATTATAACCCTTACAATCACCCTAAACCTTAGCCTCAGCCTAACCCTCACCGTAACCCTAACCTTAACCCTAAACCTCACCCTAACCCTCACCTTAACCATCACCCTAACCCTAACACTAACCCTCATCCTCATCCTAAACCTAACCCTAAACCTAACCCTAACCCTCACCCTCACCCTAAACCTAACCCTAATGCTCACACTAAACCTAACCCTCAACCTAACCCTAAAACTACCCCTCACACTTATCCTAACCGTAACCCTAAACATCACCCTAGCCTTCACCCTAACCCTAATCCTAACACTCACCCTCAACCTAACCCTAAACCTAACCCTAACCCTAATCCACAACCGCACCCTAATCCTCAACCTAACAATAACCCTCACCATAACCCTTCCCCTAAACCTAACCCTAAACCTCAAGCTAACCCTCAAGCTAACAATAACCCTAACCCTAGCCCTCACCCTCACCCTAAACTTCACCCTCAAACGTGGCCTCAACCTAACCTTCACCCTAACCCTAACCCTAACCCTAACCCTCACCCTCACCATCACCCTCAACCTAAACCTAAACCTAACTCTAATCCTAACACTAAACATAACCCTCACCCTCACCCTAACCATAACCCTAACCCTCACCCTAATGCTAATCCTCACCCTCACCTTCACCCTCAGCCTAACCAAACCCCTAACACTAACACTAACCGTAAACCTCACCCTCACCCTAACACTAATCATAACACTCACCCTCACCCTAACCCTCACACTAAACCTTACCCTCACCCTAACCCTAACCCTAAACTTCAATCTAAACCTAACCCTAATCCTACCCCTCACCCTAACCCTAACCCTAATCCTAACCCTCTCCCTAAACCTAACCCTAACCTTCACCGTCACCGTAACATTCACCGTTACCCTAACACTCACCCTACCCGTAACCCTCACCCACACCTTAACCCTCACACTAACCCTAGCCCTCATCACCCTAACCCTAACCCTTACCCTAACCCTCAGCCTAACCCTAACCTTACCTAACCGAAACCCTCACCCTCACCCTCACACTCACCCTAACCCTCACCCTCACCCTAACCCGCACCCTAACCCTAAACCTAATGCTAACTGTCACCCTCACCTTCATCCTCAGCCTAACCCTAACCCTAACACTAATCCGAACCCGAACCCTCACCCTCAGCCTAACCCTAACCCTTAAACTAACCCTCATCTTAACACTTACCCTCACTATAACCCTCACCCTCAACCTCACACTCACCCTCAGCCTAACCCTAAACCTAATCCTAACACTAACCCGAACCCTAACCCTCAACCTAAACCTAACACTAAACCTCACACTCACACTCACCCTCACCCTAACCCTAACCCTCACCCTCACCCTAACCCTAACCCAAAACCTATCCGTCACTCTGAGCCTAAACCTCACACTAAACCTTACCCTCAACCTAGCCCTAACCCTAACCCTAACCATCATGCTAAAACTAACACTCACCTTAACCCTAATCCTACACCTCACCCTAAACCTCACCCTAACCCTAACAGTAACCCTAAACCTAGCCCTCACCCTACCCCTAATCCTAACATTCTTGCTCACCCTAACCCTAACCCTCACCCTAACCCTAAACCACACACTCACCCTAACCCTATCCCTAACCCTAAACTTAAACCTTACCCTCAGTCTCATGCTCACCCTAAGCCTCACCCTCACACTCACCCTAACCATAAACCTAACACTATCCCCCAAGCTAACCTTAACCCTAACCCTAATCCTAACCCTAACCCTCAACCTCACCCTCATTGTCACCCTAACACTAACTCTTACCCAAACACTAACCCTCACCCTAACCCTAATCCTAACCCTCACCCTCACCCTAAACCTCATCCTAACCCTAAACCTCACCCTAACCCTTACCCTCCAGCTTACCTGCACCCTAAACATAACCTGAAAACTAACCCTAACACTAACCCTCATGCTAACCCTCACCCTAACACTCAAGATAACGCTAACACTCACTCACACCCTAACACTCACCCTAACCCTAACCCTCAACCTAACACTCACCCCCATCCTAAACCCAACCCTAAACCTAACACTCACCCTTAACCTCACACTCACCCTAAGGCTAATTCTAATCCTCACTCTCACCCTATCCCTCACCCTAACCCTTACCCTCACCATAACACTAACACTAACCCTAACCCTAACCATCACACTAAACCTAGCCCTCACCCTCACCCTAAACATACCCTCACCATAAACCTCACTCTAACCCTTAGCCTCACCCTAACACTCAGCCTAAGCCTTAGCCTCACCCTAACCCTCATCCAAACCCTAAGCCTAACCCTAATCCTCAACCTAATGCTCACCATAACCGTAACCCTAACCTTAACACTCACCCTAATCATCACCATAACCCTAAATCTTACCCTAACCCTCACACTAACCCTAAACCTCACCCTAACACTATCCCTACCCCTCATTCTAACCCTCATCCTAACCTAACCCTAACCCTCACCCTAACCCTAAACCTAACCCTCACCCTAACCCTAACCCTACCCCTCACCCTAACCCTAACCCTACCCCTCACCCTAACCCTAACCCTAACCCTCACCCTGACCCTGGCCCTCACACTACCCCTAATCCTAACACTCACCCTCACTCTAACCCTTACCCTCACCCAAACCCTAACCCTAACTGTACCCATAAACCTCACAATAAACCTATCCCTCACCCTAACCCTAAACCTAAGCCTCACCCTAACCCTAACATTAACGCTAACGCTTACCCTCACCCTCACGCTAGCCCTCACTCAACCCCTAATCCTAACACTTACCCTCACCCTAACTCTAACCCTCACCCTCACCATAACCCTCACACTAACTATTATCCTCAACCTAACCCTACCCCTAACCCTGACCCTAACTCTCACACTAACCCTAACTCGAACACGAACCCTAACCTTAAACTTACCCCGAACCCTAACACTAACCCTGACCCTAAGCCTCACCCTAACCCTAACATTAACGCTAACGCTTACCCTCACCCTCACGCTAGCCCTCACCCAACCCCTAATCCTAACACTTACCCTCACCCTAACTCTAACCCTCACCCTCACCATAACCCTCACACTAATTATTATCCTCAACCTAACCCTACCCCTAACCCTGACCCTAACTCTCACACTAACCCTAACTCGAACCCAAACACTAACCTTAAACTTACTTCGAACCCTAACACTAACCCTGACCCTAACCCTCACAGTAAACCAAACCCTAACCCTCACACTAAACCTAACCCTACCTCTCACTCTAACCCTCACCCTAACCCTAACCCTAAACCTAACCATCAACATAACACTAACCGTAACCCTCACCCTCAGCGTAACCCTCACTATCACCCTAACAGTCTCCCTAACCCTAACCCTCACCCACAACTTAACCCTCACCCTAAACATCACCCTAACTCTAACCCTCATCCTAACCCTAACCCTTACCAAACCGACACCCTCACCTTTACCCTCACTCTATCCCTAACCCTAAACAAACTACCTAACCCTTACCTACATAAACCCTCACCCTCACCCTCACCCACACCCTAACCCTCGCCCTCACGCAAGCCCTCCTCCTAGCCGTAATACAAAACATAACCCTCACCCTCACCCTCACCCCTCACTCTAAACCTAACCCTAACCCTCACCCTCACCCTAACCTGACCCTTAACCTCAACCTCAACCTAAGCCTAATTCTAACCCTAACCCTCACACTAACCCTAACCCTCAACATAACCCTAACCCTACCCCTCACCCTAACACTCACCCTAACCCTCTCACCCTAACCCTAAACCTAACCCCCACCCTCAACCTAACACTCACTGTCACCCTATCCTTCACCCTAAACCTAACCCTCAGCCTCACCCTAACCGTAAGCCTAACCCTAACCCTAAGCCTAACCCTCATGCTCACCCAAACCCTCAACCTAAACCTTACCCTCACCCTCACCCTAAAGCAAACCCTAACCATAAGCCTCACAGTAAACCTAACCCTCACCTAAACCTAAACCTCAACTTCATCCTAACACTAAACCTAAACCTAACACACATCCTAACCCTAACCCTAACCCTAAACCTCACCCTAACCATAACCCTCACCCTGACCCTTAACATACACCTCACACTAACCCTCACCCTAACCCTCATCCTAACCCTAAACCACAGCCTCACCCTCACCCTCAGACTAACCTTAACGCTAACTCTTACCCTCAACCTCACCTCTTATATTCACACTCACCATATCCCTAATGTTAAACCGAACACTCACCCTCACCCTAACCCTCAACCTAACCCTCACCCTCACCATAACCCTAACCCTCACCCTCACCCTAACCCTAAACCTAACCCACAACCTAACCCTAACCCTAACCCTCACCCTATCCCTAAAAATCACCCTAACCCTAACATTAAACCTCACCGTCAACCTCACCCTAACACAAACACCTTAACCCTCACCCTAACACTAATGCTAACCCTAAACCTCACCCTCAACCTAAACCTCACCCTAACACTTACCCTCACCCTAAATCTAACGCTAAACCTAACCCTAATTCTCACACTTACCCTAACCCTAACCCTAACCCTAACCCTCACCCTAACCCTCACCCTCACCTAACCCTAACCCTCACTCCCACCCTCACCCTCACCCTAATCCTTACTCTCACCCTAACCCTCACCCTAACCCTCACTCTAACTCTCACCCTAACCCTAAACTTAAACCTCACCCTAACCCTCACACTAGCGCTAACCCTAACCCTAACCCTCACTGGAACGCTAAACCTAACCCTAAACCTAACACTTACACTAACCCTCACCGTCATCCTAACCGTCACCCTAAACCTAACCCTCACACACATACTTACCTTCACTCTCACTTGAACCCTCACCCTCACCCTAAACCTCAACCTCACCCTAAACTTCACACTAACACTAAACCTCGCCCTCACCCTAAAACTCACCCTTACCCTAACACTCACTCTAAACCTATCCCTAATCCTAAACCTAAGCCTCCCCATCATCCTCACCCTAACCCTAAACCTAATTCTAACCATCAGACAACTATCACCTTAACCCTAACCCAAACTCTAAACCTTAGCTTAAACCTAACTCTCATCCTATCCCTAATCCTAACCCTCACACTCAACTAACCCTAACCTTCACTGTAACCCTTACCCTCACCCTAAACCTAATGCTAACCTTAACCCTCACCCTCACCGTAACCATTATCCTCACACTAAACCTATCCCTAACTCTAACCCTAATCCTCAAAATAACCCTACCCCTCACCATAGCTCTAACCCTACCCCTCACCCTAACCCTCACCCTAACCCTAACCCTCACCCTAACCATCAACCTCACACTAACCCTCACTGGCACCCAACCCTCACCCTAAACCTAACCCTCAACCACACCTTAACTAGAACCCTCACCCGAACCCTCACCCTCACCCAAACCGAACCCTCACCCTAAACATCACCCTAAACTTAACCCTCACCCTAACACTAAGCCTAAACCTCATCCTAACCCTCACCCTCACCCTAACTCTCACCTTCAACCTAATCCTCACACTAACCCTAACCCTCACCCTAACCCTAACCCCCACCCAACCCTAGCCCTCACCCGAACGCTAACCCTAACCCTCAATCTCACCCTTACCCTCACCCTAACCCTTACTCTCACCCTAACCGTAACCCTAAACCTCTCTCTAATTCTCACCCTAACCCGAAAAGTAACCCTCACCCTAACGCTAAACCTAAACCTCACCCTAACGCTAACCCTAACCCTAACCCTCACGGGAATGCTAAAAGTAATGCTAAACCTAACACTTACACTAAACTTCACCGTCACCCTAACCGTCACCCTAACTCTAACCCTCACACACACCCTTACCTTCACACTCAACTGAACACTCACCCTCACCCTAAAACTCAACGACACCCTAAACTTCACACTAACACTAAACCTCACCCTAACCCTCACCCTCACCCTAAAACTCACCCTTACCCTCACCCTCACCCTAAGCTTAACCCTAAACCTAACCCTAATCCTAAACCTAAGCCTCACCATTACCCTCACCCTAACCTTAAACCTAATCCTAATCCTCAGCCTCACCCTCACCTTAACCCTAACCCTAACCCTTAGCCTAACCCTAACACTCACCCTAACCCTAATCCTAACCCTCACACTCACCCTAACCCTAAACCTAAATGTAACCCTCACCCTCACCCTAAACCTAACACTAACCCTAACCCTCACCCTCATCCTAACCCTCACCCTAAGCATTACTCTCACACTAACCCTAACCCTAACTCTAACACTAACCCTCACAATAACCCTAACCCTCACCATAACCCTAACCCTACACCTCACCCTAACCCTCACCCTAAACCTAACCCTCACTCTAACACTAACCCTAACCCTCAACCTCACATTAATCCTCACTGTCACCCTAACCCTCACCCTAAACCTAACCCTCACCAACACCCTAACCCATACCCTCACCCTCACCTTCACACTCACCCAACCCTCCCCCTCACCCTAAACATCACCATAACCTTAACCCTCACACTAACCCTAATCCTAACCCTCACCCTAACCCTCACCCACACCCTAACCCTCACCTTCTTCCTAATCCTCACCCTGTCCCTAACCCTAAGCAAACTACCTAACCCTTACCTACCTAAAGCCTCATCCTCACCCTCACCCACACCATAACCCTCGCCCTAAAGCAAGCCATCCTCCTAACCGTAATACTAACTGTAAACCTCATTCTCACCCTCACCCCTCACTCTAAACCTAACCCTAACCCTAACCCTCACCCTCAACCTAACCTGACCCTTAACCTCAACCTCAACCTAAGCCTAATTCTAATCCTAACCCTCACACTAACCCTAACCCTCAAAATAACCCTAACGCTTCCCCTCACCCTAACACTCACCCTAACCCTAACTCTCACAATAACCCTAAACCTAACCCCCACCCTCACGCTAACACTCACTGTCACCCAATCCTTCAGCCTAAACCTAACCCTCAGCCTCACCTTAACGTAAGCCTAACCCTAACGCAAACCCTAACCCTCACTCTCACACTAACACTCACCCTAAAATTTACCCTCACCCTCACCCTAAAGCTAACCCTAACCATAACCCTCACACTAAACCTAACCCTCACCTAACCCTAACACTCACCCTCATCCTAACCCTAACCCTAAACCAAACACACACCCTAACCTTACCCTAACCCTAAACCTGACCCTAACCCTAATGCTCACCGTGACCCTAAACATACACCTCACACTAACCCTCACCCTAACCGTCACCCTAAACCTAAACCTCAGCCTCACCCTCACCCTCAGACTAACCTTAACGCTAAGACTTACCCTCACCCTCACCTCTTACACTCACACTCACTATATCCCTAATGCTAAACCTAACACTCACCCTCACCCTAACCCTCAACCTAATCCTCACCCTAACCCTAACCCTAACCCTCACCCTAGCGCTAACACTAACCCTAACCCTCACTGGAACGCTAAACCTAACCCTAAACCTAACACTTAAACTAACCCCCACCTCATCCTATCCGTCACCCTAACCCTAACCCTCACACACACCCTTAACTTCACCCTCACCCTAACCCTCACCCACACCCTAAACCTCAACCTCACCCTAAACTTCACACTAACACTAAACCTCACCTTAAACCTCACCCTCACCTTCACCCTAAAACTCACCCTTACCCTCAAATTCACCCCAAGCTTAACCCTAAACCTAACCCTAATCCTAAAACTAAGCCTCACCATTACCCTCACCCTAACCCTAAACCTAAACTTAACCCTCAGCCTCACCCTCACCTTAACCCTAACCCGAACGTTAAACCTTAGCCTAAACCTAACCCTCACCCTATCCCTAATCCTAACCCTCATACTCACCCTAACCCTAACCCTAACCTTAACCCTAACCCTCACCCTAAATCTAACACTAACCCTAACGCTCACCCTCATCCTAACTCTCACCCTAACCATTACCCTCAAACTAACCCTAACCCTCACCCACACCCTCACCTTCACCTTCACCCGAACCTGAACCCTCACCCTAAATTTCAAACGCACCCTAAACTTCACACTAAACCTAAACCTCACCCTAACCCTAACCCTCGCCCTGAACCTCACCCTATAACTCACCCTTACCCTCACCCTCACACTAAGCCTAACCCTAAAACTAACCCTAATCCTAAACCTAAGCCTCACCATCACCCTCACCCTAACCCTAACCCTAACCCTAAAACTCAGCCTCATGCTCACATAAACCCTAAACCTAACCCTAAAACTTAGCCTAACCCTAAGCCTCACCCTAACCCTAATCGTAACCCTCAAGCTCACCCTAACCCTAACCCTAACCTTAACCCTCACCCTCACCCTAAACCTAACGCTAACCCTAACCCTCACCTTCACCCTAACCATCACCCTAACCCTTATCCTCACACTAACCCTAACCCTAACTCTAACCCTAACCATCACACTAACCCTAACACACACCATAACCCTAAACCTACCGCTCACCCTAACACTCACCCTAACACTAACCCTCACCCTAACCCTAAACCTAACCCCCACCCTCACCCTAACACTCACTATCACCCTAACGCTCACCCTAAACCTAACCCTCACCCACCAGCTAACTTTCACCCTCACCCTCACCCAATCCTCACCCTCAACCTAAACATCACCCCAAACTTAACAATCACCCTAACCCTATTCCTAACCCTCACCCTAACCCTCACCCTCACCCTAACCCTCAACATGACCCTAATCCTCACCCTATCCCTAACCCTAACACTTACCTAACGAAACCCTCACCCTCACCCTCACCCTAACCCTCGCCCACACGCAAGCCCTCACCCTAACCCTAATCCTACCCATAACCCTCACCCTCACATTAACGCTCACCCTAATCCTAACCCTAACCGTCAGCCTCACCTAATACATTACCCTAACCCTGACCCTAACCCTCACACTAACACTCACCACAACACTCACACTCACCATAATCCTCACGCTCACCCTAACCCACAACCTAACCCTTACACTTACCCTAACCCTACACCTAGCCCTCACTCTAACCCTCACACTAACCCTAAACCTAACCCTAACCCTCACCCTAGAACTCACCCTAAACCTAATCCTAACCCTAACCCTCACACTAATCCTTATGCTCACACTAACCCTAACCATCAACCTCAAACTAAACCTCACCGTAATCTTCACCGTAACCCTAACCCTAACCCTCAAGCTAGCCCTCACCATAACCCTCACCCTAACCATCACCCTCACCCTAACCTTCACCCTCATCCTAACCCTCACCCTCACCCTAATCCTCAACTTCACGCTAATCCTCACCCTATCCCTAACCCTAACACTTACCTACCAAAACCCTCAGCCTCACCCTCACCCTAATCCTCGACCTCATGAAAGCCCTCACCCTAACCCTAATCCTGACCATAACCCTCAACCTCACCCTCACCCTCACCTTAACCGTCGCCCTCACACAAGCCCTTACCCCAAACCTAACCCTCACCCTCACCCTAATCCTAACCCTCACTTTAACCCTCACCCTAAACCTAACCCTAACACTAACCCTGACCCAGACCCTCAACCTCACCCTAACCCTCACCCTAATCCTTACCCTCACCCTAACCCTAAACCTATCCCTCATCCTAGACCTAACCCTAACCCTCACACTAACAGTAACCCTAACCCTAAACCTCACCCTCACCGTAACCCTAACCCTCACCCTAACCCTAGACCTCACCTTAACCCTAATTCTAACCCTAACCCTCAGCCTCACCCTAACACTCATCCTAACCCTAATCCTCACCCTCACCCTAACCCTCAACCTCACCCTAACCTAACCCTAACTATAACCCTAACCCTCACCCTAAACCTAATACTAACCCTAACCCTCACCCTCATCCTAACCCTCACCCTAACCATTACCCTCACACTAACCCTAACCCTAATTCTAACCCTAACCCTCACAATAACCCTAACCCTAACCCTAACCCTAAACCCACAACTCACCCTAAACCTAACCCTCACCCTAACCCTATCCCTAACCCTCAACCTCACACTAATCCTCACTTTCACCCTAACCCTCACCCTAAACCTCACCCTCACCCTAACCCTAATCCTAACCTTCACCCTATCCCTCACCTTCACCCTAACCCTCAACTTCACCCTAAACCTCACCCTATCCTTAACCCTAACCAAACTACCTAACCCTTACTTCCTAAACCCTCACCCTCACACTCACCCACACCCTAACCCTCGCCCTCATGCAAGCCCTCCACCTAACCATAATATTAACCGTAACCCTCATCCTAACCATCACCCCTCACCGTAAACCTAACCTTAACCCTCACCCTAACCCTAACCTGACCCTTACCCTCAACCTCAACCTAAGCCTAATTCTAACCCTAACCCTCAAACTAACCCTAACCCTCACCATAACCCTAAACCTAGCCCTCAACCTAACACTCACCCTAAACCTAACCCTCACCCTAAACCTAAACCTAACCCCCACCCTCACGCTAACACTCACTGTCACCCTATCCTTCAGCCTAAACCTAACCCTCAGCCTCACCCTAACCGTAAGCCTAACCCTAACCCTAACCCTAAACCTCACACCCACCCTAACACTCATGCCAAACCTTACCCTCACCCTCCCCCTAACGCTAACCCTAACCATAACCCTCACAGTAAACCTAACCCTCACCTAACCCTAAACCTAACCCTCATCCTAAACCTATCCCTAAACCTAACACACACCCTAACCCTAACGCTAACCATAAACCTCAACCTAACCCTAACCCTAACCCTAAACCTCACACCCACCCTAACACTCATGCCAAACCTTACCCTCCCCCTCCCCCTAACGCTAACCCTAACCATAACCCTCACAGTAAACCTAACCCTCACCCTAACCCTAATCCTCAGCCTCACCCTCACCCTCGGAATAACCTTAAAGCTAACTCTTACCATCACCCTCACCTCTTACACTCACACTCACCATATACCTTATGCTAAGCCTAACACTCACCCTCACCCTAACCCTCAACCTAACCCTCACCCTCACCCTAACCCTAACCCTCACCCTCACCCTAATGCTAAACCTAACCCTCACCATAACCCTAACCCTAACCCTCACCCTATCCCTAAACCTCACCCTAACCCTAACACTAACCCTCACCCTAACCCAAACCCTAACTTTCACCTTAACCCTCGCCCTAACACTAACGCTAACCCTACACCTCACCCTCAACCTAAACCTCACCCTAACCCTTACCCTCAACCTAAATCTAACGCTAAACCTAACCCTAACCCTCACACTTAACCTAACCCTAACCCTAAACCTAACCCTCACCCTAACCCTCACCCTCACCCAACCCTAGCCCTCAGGCGAACGCTAACCCTAACCCTCACTCTCACCCTCACCCTCACCCTAATCCTTACTCTCACCATAACTCTACCCCTAACCCTCACTCTAACACTCACCCTAACCCTAAACGTAACCCTCATCCTAACCCTAACCCTCACCCTCACCCTAACAATAAACCTAACCCTAACCCTCACTGGAATGCTAAACCTAACCCTAAACCTAACACTTACACTAACCCTCACCGTCACCCTAACCGTCACCCTAACCCTAACCCTCACACACACCCTTACCTTCACTCTCACGCGAACCCTCACCCTCACCCTAAACCTCAACCTCACCCTAATCTTCACACTAACACTAAACCTCACCCTAACCCTCACCCTCACCCTCACTCTAAAACTCAACCTTACCCTCAAACTCAACCTAAGCATAACCCTAAACCTAACTCTAATCCTAAACCTAAGCCTCACCATCACCCTCACCCTAAGCCTAAACCTAATCCTAACCCTCAGCCTCATCCTCACCTTAACCCTAACCCAAACTCTAAACGTTAGCCTAAACCTAACCCTCACCATATCCCTAATCCTAACCCTCACACTCACCCTAACCGTAACCTCACCCTAAATCTAATGCTAACCTTAACCGTCACCCTCACCCTAACCGTTATCCTCACACTAACCCTAACCCTAAATCTAACCCTAACCCTCACAATAACCCTAACCCTCACTATAACCCTAACCCTACAACTCACCTTAACCCTCACCCTAACCCTAACCCTCACTCTAACCCTCACCTTAAACCAAACCCTAACCCTCAAACTCACCCTAAACCTCACTGGCACCCAACCCTCACCCTAAACCTAACCCTCACCCACAACTTAACCCGAACACTCACCCGAACCCGAACCCTCACCCAACCCTCACCCTCACCCTAAATATCACCCTAACCTTAACCCTCACCCTACACCTAATCTTAACCCTCATAGTAATCCTCACCCTCACCCTAACCCTCACCTTCAACCTAATCCTCACACTAACCCTAACCGTTACCCTTAACCTAAACCTACCCCTCACACTAAAGCTAACCCAAATCCTCACCCTAACCCTAACGCTAACCCTAACCCTCACCCTAACCCTAACCCTCAGGTTCAAGCTCAACCTGTTTAACCCCAACCCTAATCCTAATCCTAACCCTAAACCACACCCTCACCCTCATCCTAACGATAACCCTAACCCTAACCCTAACACTCACGCTCACATTAACCTCACCCTCACCCTCACCCTTACCCTCACCATAACACTCACGATAACCCTAACCCTCACTCTCACCCTAAACCTCACCCTAACAATTACCCTCACCCTAACTCTAACCCTAACCCTAACCCTCACACTAAACCTAGCTCTCACCCTAAACCTAGCGATACCACTCACACTAACCCTCACCCTAACCCTAACCCTAACACTCACCCTAAACCTAATGCTAACCCTAACCCTCAACATCACCCTAGCTCTCAATCTTATCCTAACCCTAAGCCAAAATTTCACACTCAAACAAACCCTCAGACTAACCCTAACCCTCAACCTAACCGTAACCCTCACCCTCACTCTCACCCTCACATTCAGCCTAACCCTAACCCTAACTCTATTACTAACCCTAACCCTCAACCTCACCCACACCCTCACCCTCACCCTACACCTAACCCTCACCCTAAACCTATCCCTCACCCTAATCCTAACCCTAACGCTCACACTCACCCTCACCCTAACCCTAAACCTAACCCTCAGCCTGACCCTAACCGTAAGCCTAACCCAACCCCTAACCCTAACCCACACTCTCACCATAACCCTCACCCTAAACATTACCCTAAACTTCACCCTAAATCTAACCCTAACCATAACCCTCACACTAAACCTACACCTCACCCTAACCCAAAACCTAGCCCTCACCCTCACTCTAAACCTCACCCTCATCATAACCCTAACCCTAAAACTAACTCACCCTAACCCTAACCCTAACCCTAAACCTCACCCTAACCCTAACCCTCACCCTAACCCTCACCCTCACCCTAACCCTCAACCTCAGCCTAACACTAAGCCTAAGCCTAACCCTCACCCGAACCCTCACACTCACACTCACCCTAACTCTAATCCTAAACTTAACACTATTCTTAACCTCAACCTAAGCCTCACCCTCACCCTAACCCTAACCCAAATCCTCACACTAACCCTCACCCTAACCCTAACTCTAACCTTAATGCTCACCCTCACCCTAACCCTAACTCTAACCCTAAAACTCACCCTAACCCTAACCTTCATCCTCACCCTCAACCTCACCGTAAATCTAGCCCTAAACCTAACAATAATACTAACCCTAAACCTAACCCTAACCCTAACCCTCACAACACACTTATCCCTAACCCTAACACTAACAATAACCCTAATCCTAAGCCTAACCCTAACCCTAATTCTAATCCTCACCTCCACAGTCACCCTCAGCCTAACCTAAACCAAACCCTAACCCTAACACTAACCCTAAACCAAAACCTAACCCTAAATCTAACCCTAAACCTAACCCTAATCCTCAGCCTCACCTGCACCCTAACCCAAACTCTAACCCTAACCCTCACCCTAACTCTAAGCGTAATCCTAACCCTAACCCTAAGCCTCACACTTACCCTCACCCTAACCCTAATCCTAAACCTAACCCTATCCCTAACCCTAACATTCACCCTATCCCTCACCCTAGCCCTCAACCTAACCCTAACCCTAATCCTCATCCTAAACCTGACACTAACCATATCCGTAACCCTCATCTTAACCCAAAACCTAACCCTCACCCTCATGCTCAGCCTAAGCCTAAGCGTAAGCCTAACCCTAACCCTCATCCTAACCCTAACACTAACCCTAACCCTAACCCTAAATCTCACCCTCAACCTAACCCTAACTCTAACGCTAACCCTAACAATAACCCTAACCCTCACCCTAACCATAATCCTCACCCTAAAGCTAAACCTCACCCTAAAACTTACCCTCACGCTACCACTAACCCTAACCCTAACACTAACCCTCATACTAACACTAACCATAACCTCAGTCTAATACTAAACCTAACCCTCAACCTAAACCTAACACTCACGCTCAATGTAACCCTCACTATAACCCTAACCCGAACCATCACCCTAACCCTAATCCTCACCAACACCCTCACCCTCAGCCTAAACCTAAGCTTAACCCTAAACCTCACCCTAACCCTCCCCCTAACCCTAACTCTAACACTAAACCTCACCCTCTGCCTAACAATAACCCTAACCCTAAACCTCAACCTAACCATAAACTTCACCCTCACCCTCAACCTCACCGTAACTCTAACCCTAACCCTAAAAATAACACTAGCCCTAACCCTAACCCTAACCGTCACCCTCAGCCTCACCCTCACGGCAAACTAAACCATAACCAAACACTAACAATAACACTAACCCTAAGCCTAACCCTATCCCTAACCCTAATCCTAACCCCCACGCTCACCCTCAGCCTAACCCTAAGCCTAAGCCTAACCCTAACCCTAACCCTCTCCGTAACCCTAACCCTAACCCTAAAACAAACCCTAACCCTAAACCTAGCCCTAAATGTAACCCTAAACCCAAACCTAATCCTCAGACTCACACTCACCCTAACCCAAACCCTAATGTTAACAGTCAGGCTAACTCTCAGTCTTACCCTAAACCTAAACCTAATCCTCACACTCACTCACACCCTAACCCTAATCCTAAACCTAACCCTATCCCTAACCCTAACCCTCACCCTAACCCTCACCCTAGCCATCACCCTAACCCTAATCCTAATCCTAAACCTCATCCTAACCCTGACCCTAACCCTAACCCAAACCCTAAGCCTAACCCTAAACCTAATCCTCACCCTCAGGCTCCACCTACTTCTAAGTGTAAGCCTAAGCCTAACCCTAACCCTAACCCTCCCTAACCCTAAACATAACCCTAAACCTAACTCTAAACCTAAATCTCACCCTCACCCTAACCCTAAGTATAACCCTAACCCTAACCCTAAAAATAACCCTAAACCTCACACTAACCATAATGCTCACCCTAACCCTAACCCTCAAACTAACACTTACCCTCCCCCTAACACTAACCCTAACCCTAACACTAACCCTCACACTAACCCTAACCCTCACCATAATCCTAAACCTCACCCTAACACTAAGCCCAACCCTCACCCTCACCCTAGCCCTCTCCTTAACCCTAATTCTAAACCTTACCCTCACCCTAAGCCTAACCCTCATCCTCACCCTAAACCTCACACTCACCATAAACCTAATCCTCAATTTAACCCTCATCCTAACCCTAACCCTAACCCTTACCCTAGCCCTAAACCTAACCCTAACGCTCACACTTATCTTAAGCCTCACCCTCAGCCTAAACCTCACCTTTACCCTTACCATCATCCTCAGACTAACCCTCACCCTAATCCTAAACCTCATCCTAACCGTCACCTTAACCGTAAACCTAACCATCACACTATCCCTAAATTTCACCCTCAACCTCACGTTCAGCCTAACCCTAAGCCTAAGCCTAAACCTTCCCCTAACCCTCCCACTCACCCTAGCACTCAGCCTAACCATAATCCTAACCCTAAACCTCATCCGAACCCTCACGCTAATCCTAACTCTAACTGTCACCATAACCCTAATCCTCACCCCCATCCTCACCCTCAGCCTAACCCTAAGCCTAAGCCTAAGCCTCACCCTAACCCTCACCCTCACCCTCACCCTAACCCTAGTCCTAAACCTAACCCTATCCATAAACCTCAACCTAACCCTCACCCACACCCTAACCTTAACGCTAACCCTAACACTAAACTTCACCCTAACCCTCCCCTAAGCATAACTCTAACCCTAAACCTCAACCTCACCCTCACCCTAACCTTAACCCTAACCCTAAACCTCACCCAAACCCTAACACCCACCCTCGCCCTCAACCTCCCCATAACTCTAAACCTAACCCTAACAATAACACTAACCATAACCATAACCATAACCCTAACCCTCACCCTCAGCCTCAGCCTCACCACAAACTAATCCCTAACCATAACACTAACAATAAACCTAACCCTAAGCCTAACCCTAACCCTAACTCTAATCCTCACCCCACTCTTACCCTCAGCCTAACCCAAAGCCTAAGCCTAACCCTAACCATAACCCTCACTGTAACCCTAACCCTAACCCAAACACTAACCCTAACCCTCAACCTAACCCTACATCTAAACCTAATACTCAGCCTCACCTTTACCCTAACCCTAACCCTCACCATAACTCTCAGCCTAACAATATCTTTAACCTTAACCCTCACACTCACCGTCACCCTAACCCTAATCCTCAAACTAACCCTATCCTTAATGCTAACCCTCACCCTCACTGTAACCCTTACCCTAACCCTCACCCTAAACATAAAATTAACCCGAATCCTAAATCTCACCCTAACCCTAACCCTAACCCTCACCCTAACCCTAGCCCTAAACCTCACCCTCAGCCTAACCCTAACCTAATACTAACACTAACACTAACACTAACTCTAAACCTAACCCTAAATCTAATCCTAAACCTAACCCTAATCCTCAGCCTCACCTGCACCCTAACCCAAACTCTAACCCTAATCATCACCTTAACTCTAAGCCTAATCCTAATCCTAACCCTAACCCTCACCCTCATCCTAGCCCTCAAACTCACCCTAACCCTAACCCTAAACCTCATCCAAAACCTGACACTAAACACAACCCTAACCCTCACCGTAACACGAACCCTAAACCTAACCCTCATTCTCAGCCTAAGCCTAAGCCTAAGCCTAACCCTAACCCTAACCCTCACCCTAACGCTAACACAAACCCTAACTCTAAGCCTAAATCTCACCCTCACCTTAACCCTAACGTGAACTATCATCCTAACCTTAATTCTCACCCACACCCTCACCCTCAGCCTAACCCTAAACCTAACCCTAAACTTCACACTAACCCTCCTCCTAACCCTAACTCTAACCCTAAACCTCAACCTCTCCCTAACAATAACCCTAACCCTAAACCTCACCCTTACCCTAACCTTCACTCTCACCCTCAACCTCACCGTAACTCTAACCCTAACCGTAACAATAACACTAGCCCTAACACTTACCCTAACCCTAACCCTCAGCCTCACCCTCCCGGCAATCTTAACCATAATCATAACACTTACAATAACTTTAACCCTAAACCTAACCCTATACCTAACCCTAATCCTAAGCCCCACCCTCAACCTCAGCCTAACCCTCACCCTAACCCTAACGTGAACCATCACCCTAAACTTAATTCTCACCCACACCCTCACCCTCACCCTATCACTAAGCCTAACCCTAAACCTCACCCTAACCCTCCCCCTAACCCTATCTCTAACACTAAACCTCAACCTCTCCCTAACAATGACCCTAACCCTAAACCTTACCCTTACCCTAACCTTCACTCTCACCCTCAACCTCACCGTAACTCTAACCCTAACCCTAACAATAACACTAACCCTAACACTTACCCTAACCCTCACCCTCAGCCTCACCCTCAGGGCAACAATAACCATAACCATAACACTTACAATAACCCTAACCATAAGCCTAACCCTATACCTAACCCTAATCCTAACCAGCACCCTCAACCTCAGCCTAACCCTCAGCCTAACCCTAAGCCTAACCCTAACCCTAACCCTCACAGTAACCCTAACTCTAACCCTAACACAAACCCTCACCCTAGCCCTCACCCTAACCCTAGCCCTAACCCTAACCTTAACCCTAAGCTTAAACCGAAACCTAATCCTCACCCTCATGCTCCGCCTAAGCCTAAGCGTAAGCCTAAGCCTAACCCTAACCCTAACTCTCCCTAACCCTAACCCTAACCCTAACCCTAAATCTAAACCTAAATCTCACCATCACCCTAACCATAACTCTAACACTAACCCTAACAATAACCCTAAACCTCACCCTAACCATTACGCTCACCCTAACCCAAAACCTCACGCTAACACTTACCCTCACCCTAACACTAACCCTAACCCTAACACTAACCCTCACACTAACCATAACCCTCACCCTAATCCTAAACCTCACCCTAACCCTAACCCCAACCCTCACCCTCACCCTAGCCCTCACCCTAACCCTAATTCTAAACCTTACCCTCATCCTAACCCTAACCCACATCCTCACCCTAAACCTCACACTCACCTAAAACTAATCGTCAATTTAACCCTCACCCTAACCCTAAACCTAAACATTAACCTAGCCCTAAACGTAACTCTAATCCTCAAACTTATCTTAACCCTCACCCTCAGCCTAAACCTCACCTTTACCCTTACCATCATCCTCAGCCTAACCCTCACCCTAACCCTAAACCTCATCCTAACCATCACCCTAACCTAAAACCTAACCATCACCCTAACGCTAACCCTCACCCTCAACCTCCTGCTCAGCCTAACCCTAACCCTAAGCCTAACCCTAACCCTAAACCTCACCTTAACCCTAACAATAACCCTAACACTAATCCTAACGCTATACCTAACCCTAAATCTAACCCTAAACCTAACCCTAATCCTCAGCCTCACCTGCACCCTAACCCAAACCGTAACCCTAACCCTCACCTTAACTCTAAGTCTAAGGCTAACCCTAAAACTAAGCCTCACACTCAACCTCACCCTAACCCTAATCCTAAACCTAACTCTATCCCTAATCCTACCCTCAACTTAACTCTCACCCTAGCCCTCAACCTAACGCTAAACCTCATCGTATACCTGAAACTAACCATAACCCTAATCCTCACACTAACCCGAACCCTAAACCTCACCCTCATGCTCGGCCTAAGCCTAAGCCTAAGCCTAACCATAACCCTAACCCTCACACTAACAATAACCCTAAAACTAACCCTAACTCTAACCCTAAACCCCACCCTCACCCTAACCCTAACTCTAATCCTAACCCTAACCCTAACAATAACCCTAACCCTCACCCTAGACATAATCCTCACCCTAACCCTAAACCTCACCCTAACACTTACCCTCACCCTAACACAAACCTGAACCCTAAAACTAACCCTCACAATAACCCTAACCCTAGCCTCACCCTAACCCTAACCCTAACACTAACCCTCAACATAACCCTAAACCTCACGCTCAACGTAACCCTAAACCTAACCCTGACCCTCACCCTAAAACTTGCCCTCACCCTAACACTAACCTTAACCCTAATCCTAACCCTAACCCTCACCCTCACAGTAACCATAATCCTAACCCTAACCCTAACAAAAACCCTAACCCTAACCCTAACCCTAACCGTAACCATTACCCTCACCCTAAACCTAACCCTCACCCTAACACTTACCCTCACTTTAACACTAACCATAACCCGAACACTAAGCCTCACACTAACCCTAACTATCACCCTAACCCTATACCTCACCCTAACACTAATCCTAAACCTCAACCCAACCCTAGCCCTAACCCTAATACTCATCCTCACAGTAAACCTCACACTAACCCGAACACTAATCCTCAATCTAACCCTCACCCTCACCCTAACCCTAAACCTAACCCTCGCCCTAACCCTAAACCTTACACATATCGTAACCCTCACCTTCAGCCTAATCCTCACCTTACCCTTACTGTCACCCCCAACCTAACCCTCACCCTAAGCCTAACCCTCACCTTAACACTAACTCTACACATAAACCTCACCCTCACCCTAATCCTAACTCTAACCCTAGCCCTAACACTAAACCTAACACTAACACTAACCCTAACCCTCACCCTCACCCTCACCGTAAACCTTACCCTAAGCAGAACACTCACCCTCACCCTAACCCTAATCTTAACCCTAAACCTGAACCTAATCCTAACCCTCAACCTCACCGTAACCCTTACCCTAACTCTCACCCTAACCGTAAACTTAACCAGAATCTTACTCTTACCCTAACCCTAACTCTGACTTTAACCCTAACATTAAAACTCACCCTCACCCTAGCCCTCACCCTAATCCTAATCCTAACCCTATCCCTCATCCTAACCCTCCCCCTAACCCTTAACCTAACACTCACACTAATCCTAAACCTCAATCTAAACCTGACCGTCAGCCTAAACCTAAGCCTAACCCTAAACCTAACCCTAACACACACACTCACCCTCACTCTAACCTTAATCCTAAACCTAACCCTCACCCTCACCCTCACCCTCAGTGTAACAATAAGCCAAAAACACACCCAAACCCTAACCCTCACAATCACCCTAACCCTTACCCTAATCCTAATCCTAACCCTAACCCTAATGCTAAACCTCAGCCTCAACTTAACCCTAAATCTAACCCTAAACCTCACCCTCACCCGAACCCTAAACCTAACCCTAACCTTAAATCTCACCCTAAACATCACCCTCACCCTAGCCCTCACCCTAAACCTAATCCTAACCCTAACCCTCATCCTGACCTTCCCCATAACCCTAACCCTAAATCTCACCCTAATTCTAACCCTCACCCTCATGCTCAGTTTAACACTAAGCCTAAGCCAAAACCTTAACCTAACCCTCACCCTCACCCTAGTCCTCACCCTAACACAAATCCTAACCCTAACACTCAAGCTAACCCTAAACCTCACCCTCACCTTAACCCTTACCCTAACCCTAACCCTGACCCTCACCCTAAGCCTAATCTTAACACTAAACCTCAACCTAACCCTAACCCTCAACCTCACTGTAACCATAACCCTAACCCTCAACCTAACCCTAAACTTAACCCGAACGCTACTCTCACTCTAACCCTAGCCCTTACTCTCACACTAACCCTAACATTAAACCTCAACCTAACCCTAGCCCTCACGATAATCCTAATCCTAACCCTTACCCTCACACTCACCCTCGCCCTCAGTGTAACCCTAAGCCTAATACTAACTCTAACCCTAACCCTCACACTCACCTTAACCCTTACCCTAATCCTAATCCTAACCCTAACTCTCACCCTCACCCTCAGCCTCACCTTAAGCATAACTCTAACCGTAAACCTCAACCTCACCATAACCTCAACCCTAAAACTAACCCGATTCCTCACCCTAACCCTAACTCTAACCCTAAACCTCACCCTCACCCTAACCCTAAACATAACCCTAAAACTCACCATAACCCTAACCTTCACCCTCACCCTCAACCTCACCGCAAATCAATCCCTAACCCTCACAATAATCCTAACCCTAACCCTAACTCTAAACCTAAGCCTCACCCTCACCCTAACCTTAAAACTAAACCTCAACCTCAGCCTCACCCTCACCGCAAACTTAACCCTAACCATAACACTAACATTAACCCTAACCCTAAGCCTAACCCTAACCTTAACTCTAATCCTCACCCCCACAGTCACCCTCAGCCTAACCATAACCCTATCTCTAACCTTAACACTAACCCTATCCCTAAACCTAACGCTAAATTTAACCCTTAACCTAACCCTAATTCTCAACCTCAACTGCACCCTAAACCAAACTCTAACCCTAACCCTCACCCTAACTCTCAGGCTAAACCTAAACCTTACTCTAAGCCTCACACTCAACCTCACCCTAACCCTAATCCTAAACCTAACCCTATCCCTAACCCTAACCCTCAACCTAACACTCATCCTAACACTCACCCTAACCTTAACGCTAACCCAAAACCTCATCGTAAACCTGACAGTAATCATAACCCTAAACATCACCCTAACCCTCACCCTAACCCGAACCCTCATGCTCGGCCTAAGCCTTAACCTCAGCCTAAGCCTAACCCTAACCCTCACCCTAACCCTAACCCTAACACTAACCCTAACTCTAACCCTAAATCTCACCCTCACACTCACCCTAACCCTAAATCTAAACCTACCATAACCCTAACAATAACCCTAACCCTCACCCTAACCATAATCCTCACCCTAACCATAATCATAACTCTAACCCTAAAACTCACCCTAAAACTTGCCCTCACCCTACCACTAACCCTAATCGGAACACTAACCCTCACAAAAACCCTAACCCTAAACTCACCCTAACCACAACCCTAAACCGAAATCTCAACCTAAGCCTAATCCTCACGCTCAACTTAACCCTAACCCTAACCATAATCCTCACCCTACCCCTAACCCTCATACTAACACTTACCCTCATCCTAACACTAACCCTAATCCTAATCCTATCCCCAATCCTAACCCTCACCCTCATGCTCACCGTAACTATAACCCTAACCCTAATGCTAACAATAACCCTAAGCAGAACCCTAACCCTCACCCTAACCATAACCTTCACCATAACCCTAAGCTCACCCTAACACCCTCACACTAAAACTAACCCTATCCCTGCCACTAACCCTCACACTAACCCTAACCATCACCCTAACACTAAACCTCACCCTAACACTAACCCTAAACCTGACCCTCACCTTAGCCCTCACCCTAACCCTAACCCTCATCCTCACCCTAAACCTCACACTAACCCTAACACTTATCCTCAATATAACCCTCACTCTCACTCTAAACCTAACCCTAACCCTCACCCTAACCCTAACCCTCACCCTTTCCATACCTCACCCTCAGTCTAACCCTCAACTTTACCCTTACCGTAACCCCCACCCTAACCCTCAACCTAACCCTAACTCTACCCCTAAACCTCACCCTCACTCGAAACCAAAATCTAACCCTAACCCTAACACTAAACCTCACCCTAAACCTAAACCTTATCCTCAACCAAACGCTCAGCCTAACCCTAAGCCTAAGACTAACACTTACCCTAAACCACACCCTCACCCTAGCCCTCAACCTAACCCTAATCCTAAAACTAACCCTCATCCTAACCCTCACCCTAACCCTAACCCTAACCATCACCCTAACTCTAATCCTCACCCCCACCCTCACCCTCAGCCTAAACCTAAGGCTAAGCCTAAGCCTAACCCTAACCCTCACACTCACCCTCACCCTAACCCAAATCCTAACCCTAACTCTAACACTAACCCTAAACCTCAACCTAACCCTCACCCTAATCTTAACACTAAAACTAACCCTAACCCTAACCCTCGACCTAACCCTCCAACTAAACCTAAACCTAACCCTAAACCTCACCCTCACCCTAACCCTCACCCTCACCCTCACCCTCACCCTCACCCTCACCATAACTCTAACCCTAACCCTAACAATAACAGTAATCCTAACTCTAAAACCAACCCTAACCATAACCCTAATGCTAACACTCACCCTCACCCTAACCCTAATACTAACCCTAACCCTAAACCTAAAACGCCCATTAACTCTCAACCTAACCCTAACCCTAACACAAACCATAACCCTAACCCTCAACTAACCCTCACCCTAACCCTAACTCTAACCCTAAACCGCACCACCACCCAAAACCTAACTTTAACTCTAATGCAAATCCTAAACCTCACGCTAACCTTAACCGTAACCCTCACACTCACCCTCACCATAACCTTAACCCTAAACCTAACACTATCAATAACCCTAACCCTAATCTTAACCCTCAACCTAACCATAAACCTCACCCTAAGCCAAACCCTGACTTAACACTTATCCTCACCCTAACACTAACCCTAACTCCAACCCTAACCCTCACACTAACCCTAACCCTAACCTCACCCTAACCCTAACCCTAACCCTAACCCTCAACCTAAACCTAAACCTCACGCACAACCTAACCCTAACCCTAACCATAATCCTCACCCTAACCCTAACCCTCATACTAACACTTACACTCACCCTAACACTAACACTAATCCTAATCCTAACCCTAACCCTAACCCTCACCCTGACCCTCACCGTAACCGTAACCCTAACCCTAACGCTAACAATAACCCTAAACCTAACCCTAACCCTCACCCTAAACATAACCCTCACCATAACTCTAAGCTCACCGGAACACCCTCACCCTGACCTTAGCCCTCAACCTAAACCTAACACTCATCCTCACCCTAAACCTCACACTAACCCTAACATGAATCCTCAATCTAAGCCTCACACTCACCCTAACCCTAACCCTAATGCTCACACTAACCCTCACCCTAACCCTAAACCTCAACTTTACCCTTACTGTCACCTTCTCCCTAACCCTCACCGTAAACCTAAACCTCACCCTAACCCTCACCCTAAACCTAAACCTCACCCTAACCCTCATCCTAAACATAACCCTAACCATCACCCTTATCATAACCCTCATCCTCAGCCTAACCCTCAACTTTACTCTTACCGTCACACCCACCCTAACACTCACCCTAACCCTAACCCTCACCCTAACCCTAACTCTACCCATAAACCTCACCCTCACCCTAACCCTAACTCTAACCCTAACCCTAAAACTAAACCTCACCCTAACCCTAACCCTAAACCCTTATCCTCAACCAAAGGCTCAGCCTAACCCTAAGCGTAAGCCTAACACTTACCCTAAACCACACCCTCACCCTGGCCCTTATCCTAACCCTAATCCAAACCCTAACCCTCATCCTAACACTCACACTAACCCTAACACTAACCATCACCGTAACTCTAATCCTCACCCCCATCCTCACCCTCAGCCTAACCCTAAGCTAAGCCTAAGCCTAACCCTAAACCTCACATTCACCCTCACCCTAACCCTAATCCTAACCCTAACTCTAACACTAACCCTAAACCTCAACCTAACCCTCACCCCAACCTTAACCCTAAAACTGACCCTAAACCTAACCCTCGACCTAACCGTCCAACTAACCCTAAACCTCACCCTCACCCTAACCCTAATCCTAACCCAAAAACTAAACCTCACCCTAACCCTAAACCTAACCCTCACCCTCACCCTAACAATAACTCTGACCCGAACCCTAACAATAACACTAATCCTAACCCTAAACCTAACCCTAACCCTAACCTTAATGCTAACACTCACCCTCACCCTAACCCTAATCCTAACCCTCAACCTAACCCAAACCATCAACTTCACCGTAACCCTTACCCTCATCCTAGCCCTCACCATAAACCTAACCCTAACCTTAAACGTTACCCTAACACTAACCCTAATCCTCACCCTCAAACTAGCCCTCAAGCTAACCCTACTCATAAAACCTAAACCTCATCCTAATCCTCAACCTAACCGTAATCCTAACCCTCACCCTAACCTTGACCCTAACCCTGAACTTAACCCTAACGCTCATCCTAACACTTACACTCACCCTAACACTAACCCTATCCTAATCCTAACCCTAACCCTAACCCTCACCCTCAACCTCACCGTAACAGTAACCCTAACCCTAACGCTAACAATAAACCTAACCCTAACCCTAAACCTCACCCTAACCATAACCCTCACCATAACCCTAAGCTCACCCTAACACCTTCACCCTAACACTAAGCCTAACCCTAACACTAACCCTCACACTAACCCTAACCATCACCCTAACACTAAACCTCACCCTAACACTAATCCTAAACCTCACCCTCACCTTAGCCCTCACCCTAACCCTAACCATCATCCTCACCCTAAACCTCACACTAACCATAAAACTTATCCTGAATCTAACCCTCACTCTCACTGTAAACCTAACCCTAACCCTCACCCTAACCCTAACCCTCACCCTTACTATACAACTCACCCTCAGCCTAACCCTCAAATTTACCCTTACTGTCACCCCCACCCTGACCCTAAACCTAACCCTAACCCTACCCCTAACTCTACCCCTAAACCTCACCCTCACCCTAACCCTAACTCTAACCCTAACCCTAACACTAAACCTCACCCTAAACCTATCCCTAACCCTTATCCTCAACCAAACACTCCCCCTAACCCTAAGTCTAAGCCTAAAACTTACCCTAACCCAAAACCTCACCCTAGCCCTAACCTAACCCTAATCCTAAACCTAACCCTTATCCTAACCCTCATCCTTACCATAACCCTAACAATCACCCCCGCCCTCACCCTCAGCCTAACACTAAGCCTAAGCCTAAGCCTATCCCTCACACTCACCCTCACCCTAACCCTAATCCTAACCCTAACTCTAACATTAACCCTAAACCTCAACCTAACCCTCACCCTAACCTTAACCCTAAAACTAACCCTAAACCGAATCCTCAACCTAACCCTCCAACTAGCCCTAAACCTAAACCTAAACCTCACCCACACCTAACTCTAATCCTAACCCTAAACCTAAAACTCACCCTAACCCTAAACCTAATCCTCACCCTCACCCTCACCATAACTCTAACCCTAACCCTAAAAATAATACTAATCCTAACCCTAAACCTAACCCTAACCCTAACCTTAATGCTAACATTCACCCTCAACCTAACCCTAATCCTAACCCTAACCCTCATCCTAACCCTAACCTTCACCCTCACCGTAACCCTAACCCTGATCCTAAATATCACCCTAAATCTAACCCTCATCCTAACACTTACACTCACCCTAACACTAACCCTAATCCTCACCCTCAACCTAACCATCAACCTAACCATAATTGTAACCCTAATCCTCATGCTAACCCTCACCCTAACCGTAATCCTAACCCTCATCTTAACTCTAACCCTAACCCTCAACCTAACCCTAACCCTCACGCTCACCATAACCCTAAACCTAACCCTCACACTAAACCTAAATTTAACCTGAACCCTAACACTCAAGCTAACCCTAACCCTAACGCTCAACCTAAAGCTAACCCTCACCTTCACCCTCTGCCTTACCCTAAACATAAGCCTAAGCCTAACCCTAACCCTAAACCTCACACTCACCCTAACCATTACCCTAATCCTAATCCTAACCCTAAGCCTAACCCTCACGCTCAACCTTAACCTCACTCTAACCCTAACTCTAAAACTAAACCTAACCCTAACCCTCAACCTCAGCCTCACCCTTACCCTAACTCTAACCCTGAACCTCACACTCACCCTAAACCTAACCCTAACCCTAACCGTAAACCTCACCCTAACACTAACCCTAAACCTCACCCTCAGCCTAGCCCTCACCGTAACCCTAATCTTTACCCTCATACTAAACCTCACCCTAAAACTAACCCTAACCCTCAACCTAACACAAATCCTAACCCTAACCCTCAACCTAACCCTAAACCTCAGCGTATCCCTTAGCTTAACCATCACCCTAAACATGAAATTAAACCGAATCAGAATTCTCAACATAACCCTAACCCTAACAATCACCTTAACCCTAACCCTAAACCTCACCCTCATCCTAGCCCTCACCGTAACCCTAATCCTAAACCTAACCCTCATCCTAACCCTTCCCCTAATCCTTACCCTAACCCTCACCCTAACCCTAACACTCACACTCAACCTATGACTCAGCCTAACCCTAAGCCTAAACCTTATACTAACCCGAACCCTAAACCTCACACTCACCCTAACCCTAACCCTAATCCTAACCTTAACCTGAACCCTCACCTCACCCTAACCCTCACCCTAACCCTAACCCTAAACCTAACATTAACCCTAACCCTAACCCTCACCCTCAGCCTCAATCTAACCCTAACTCTAACCCTAAACCTCACCCACAACATAACCCCAACTATAACCCTAACCCTAAACCTCACCCTCACCCTATCCCTCACCCTAACCCTAATCCTAACCCTAACCCTCATCCTAAACCTCCCCATATCCCTAACCCTAACCCTCACCCTAACCCTAACCCTAACACTCACACTCACACTCAGCCAAACCCTAAGCCTAAACCTAATCCTAACCCTAACCCTAAACCTCACAAGCACCCTAAACCTAACCCTAATCCTAAACTTATCCTTAACCCTCACCCTAACCCTAACCCTCACCCTAAACCTAACACTAAACCTAACACTAACCCTAACCCTAAACCTCACCCTCAGCCTCATCCTAACCCTAACTCTAACCCTAAAGCTCACCCTCACCATTACCCCAACCCTAACCCTAACCCGAAACCTCACCCTAACCCTAACCCTAACCCTAACCCTAAACCTCACCCTCATCCTAACCCTATCCCTAACCCTAAAACTCACCCTAACCCTAATCTTGAACCTCACCCTCAAAGTTATGGTAACTCTAGCCCTAACCCTAACAATAACACTAAACTTAACCCTAACCCTCACACTTAACCTCAGCCTCACCCTCACTGCAAACGAAACCCTAACCATAACACTAACAATAACCCTAACCCTAAGCCTAACCCTAAACCTAACTCTAATCCTCACCCCCAGTCACCCTCAGCCTAACCCTAAGCCTAACCCTAACCCTAAGCCTAACCCTCAACATAACACTCACACTAACTGTAACCCTAAACCTAACCCTAAATCTAACCCTAAACCTAACCCTAAACATCAGCCTCAACTGCACCCTAATACAAACCGTAACCCTAACCCTCAACCTAACTCTAAGCCTAACCCTAACCCTAACCCTAAGCCTCACACTCACACTCACCCTAACCCTAATCCTAAACCTAACCCTATCCCTCACCCTAAACCTCACCCTAACCCTCAACCTAGCCCTTACCCTAACCTTAACCCTAACCCTAAACCTCATCCTAAACCTGACAGTAACCATAACCGTAACCCGAACCCTAACCCGAACCTAACCCTCACCCTCATGCTCGGCCTAAGCCTAAACCTAAGCCTAACCCTAACCCTCAACCTAACCCTCACCCTAACACTAACCCTAACTCTAACCCTAAAGCTCACCCTGACCCTAACACTAACTCTAACCCTAACCCTAACCCAAACACTAACCCTCACCCTATCACTAACCCCAACCGTAAAACTAACCCTCACACTTACCCTAACCCTAAACTCACCATAAACCTAACCCTAAACTTAACCCTCAACCTAACCCTACCCTCACGCTCAACCTAACCCTAACCTCACGCTCAACGTAACCCTCACCCTAACCCTGACCCTCACCCTAACTATTACCCTCAGCATAACCCTAAGCCTCACCCTAACACTTACCCTCACCTTAACACGAACCCTAATCCTAATCCTAACCCTAAACTTAAGCTTCACCCTCACAGTAACCGTAACCCTAACCCTAACCCTAACAAAAACCCTAACCTTAACCCTAACCCTCTCCCTAACCATTACCCTCACGCTAAACCTAACCCTCACCCTAACACTTACCCTCACCTTAAAACTAACCGTAACCCAAACACTAAGCCTCACACTAACCCTAACCATCACCCTAACCCTATACCTCACCCTAACACTAACCCTAAACCTCAACCTAACCTTAGCTCTAACCCTAACCTTAACACTCATCCTCATGGTAAACCTCACACTAACCCTAACACTAATCCTCAATCTACACCTCACCCTCAAGCTAACCCTAACTCTAACCCTAACCCTAACCCTCAACCTAACCCTAACCCTCACCCTTACCGTAACCCTCACCCTCAGTCTAAACCTCACCTTAACCTTAGTGTCACCCCCACCCCAACCCTCACCCTAAGCCTAACACTCAGCCTAACATTAACTCTACTCCTAAACCTCACCCTCACCCTAACCCTAATTCTAACCCTAACACTAACACTAAACCTCACACTAACCCTAACCCTAAACCTCACACTCACCATCACGCTCAGCTTAACCCTAAGCCTAAGCTAAACCCTAACCCTAACCTCACCCTCACCCTAGCCCTCACCCTAAAACAAATCCTAACCGTAACCCTCAATCTAACCCTAACCCTCAACCTCACCCTAACCCTAATTTTAACCCTAAACCACAACCTAACCCTAACCATCAACCTCACAGTAACCCTTCCCTAACCCTCACCCTAACCCTAAACTTAACCCGAATCCTAATCTCCCCTAACCATAACGCAAACTTTCACCCTAACCCTAATCCTAAAGCTCACCCTCACTCTAGCCCTCACCCTAACCCTAATCCTAACCCTAACCCTCATCCTAACCCTGCCCCTATCCCTTAAACTAACCCTCAGACTAACCCTAACCCTAACCCTCACCCTCACCCTCAGTGTAACCCTAACCCAAACCCGAACCCTAACCCTAACACTCACAATCACCCTAAACCTTACCCTAATCCTAATCCTAACCTTAACCCTAACCCTCACCATCAGCCTCACCTTAACCCTAACTCTAACCCTAAACCACACCCTCACCCTATCCCTAAACCTAACCCTAACCCTAAACCTCACCCTAACCCTAACCCTAAACCTGACCCTCACCCTAGCCCTCACCCTAAACCTAATCCTAAACCTAAAACAAATCCTAACCCTCCCCAAAACCCTAACACTTACCATCACCGAACCCTAACCCTCATTCTCACCCTAAAAATCAACCTAACCCTAAGCCAAACCCTAACCTTAACCCTAACCCTCACACTCACCATAACCCTAACCCTAATCCTAATCCTAATCCTAACCCTAAACCTCACCCTCAGCCTAACCCTCACCTTAACCCTAACCCTAAACCTAACACTAACACTAACCCTAACCCTCACCCTCAGCCTCACCATAACACTAACTCTAACGCTAAACCTCACCCTCACCCTAACCCTAACACTAACCGTAACCCTAAACTTCAACCTAAAACTAACCCTAAACGTAACCCTCACCTTAGCCCTCACCCTAACACTGACCGTCATTCTCACCCTAAACCTCACACTAACCCTAACACTTATCCTCACTCTAACCCTCAACCTCACTCTAACCCTAAACCTAACCCTCACCCTAACCCTAACACTAAACCTTACCATAAACCTCAACTTCAGCCTAACCCTCACCTTAACCTTACCATCACCCCCACCATAACACTCAACCTAACCCTAACTCTAACCCTAAACCTCACCAACACCCTAACCCTAACTCTAAACCTACCCCTAACACAAAACCTCACCCTAACCCTAATCCTAACCCTTATCCTCACCCAAACGCTCAGCCTAACCCTAAGTCTATGCCTAAAACTTACCCTAACCCACACCCTCATCCTAGCCCTCACCTTAACCTTAATCCTAACCATAACCCTCATCCTAACCCTCACCCTAACCCTAACCCTAACCATCACCCTAGCCCTAATCCTCACCCCCACCCTCACCCTCAGCCTAACCCTAATCCTAAGCCTAAGCCTAACCCTAACCCTCACACTCACCCTCACCCTAACCCTAATCCTAACCATTAATCTAACACAAAACCTAAACCTCCACCTAAACCTCACCCTAACCTTAACCCTAAAACTAACCCTCACCCGAACATTTGACCGAACCCTCCAACACTAAACCTAACCATAAACCTCACCCTCACCGTAACCCTAATCCTAACCCTAAACCTAAAACTCACCCTAACCCTAAGCCTAACCCTCACCCTCACCCTCACCCTCACGCTCACCATAACTCTAACCCTAACCCTAACAATAACACTAATCCTAACCCTAAACCTAACCCTAACCCTAACCCTAATGCTAACACTCACCCTCACCCTAACCCTAATCCTAACGCTAATACTCAACCTCACTCTAACCCTAAACCTCACCCTAACCCTCACCCTTACACTAATCCTCAACCTCACCATAACCCTAACCCTCATCCTAACCCTCATCCTAAACCTAACCCTAAACTTAAACCTTACCCTAACACTAACCCTAATCCTCACCCTCACCCTAGCCCTCAACCTAACCCTAATTGTAACCCTAATCCTCATCCTAACCCTCACCCTAACCCTAATCCTAATCCTCACCCTAACCCTAACGCTAACCTCACCCTAACCCTAAACTTTACCTGAACCCTAAATCTCAAGCTAACCCTAACCCTAACCCTCAACCAAAAGCTAATCCTCACACTCACCCTCTCCCTCAGCCTAATCATAAGCCTAAGCCTAACCCTAAACCTAAGCCGACCCCTCACCCTCACCTTAACCCTCACCCTAACCCTTACATTAACACTAACCCTAACCCTAACCCTCAACCTCAGCCTCACCCTTACCTAACTCTAAGCTTAAACCTCACCCTCATTCTAACCCTAACCCTAACTGTAAACCTCACCCTAACCCTAAACCTAAACTTCACGCTCATCGTAGCCCTCACCCTAACCCTAATCCTAACCCTCATCCTAACCCTCACCCTAAAACTAACCCTAATCCTCACCCTCACCCTAACCCTAATAATAACCTTAAGCCTCAACCTATACATAGCCCTCACCCTCACTCTCACCGTAACCCTTACCTAACACACACCCTAAACCTAAACTTAACCCGAATTCTAAATCTCACCCTAACCATAACCCTAACCCTAACACTCACCCTAACCCTAAACCTCACCCTCACCCTAGCCCTCACCATAACCCTAATCCTAACACTAACCCTCATCCTAACCCTCCCCCTAACCCTTACCCTAACCCTCACCCTAACCCTAACCATCACCCTCAACCTCACCCTAAGCCTAACTCTAAATCAAACCCTAACACACACACTCACTCTCACCCTAACCCTAATCCTAACCCTTACCCTCACCCTCACCCTTACCCTCAGTGTAACCCTAAGCCTAATCCTAACCATAACCCTAACACTCACACTCACCCTAACCCTTATCTTAAACTTAATCCTAACCCTAACCCTCACCCTCACCCTCAGCCTCACATTAAGCCTAACTCTAACCCTAAAACTGACCCTCACCCTAACCCTAACCCTAACCCTAAACCTCACCCTCACCCTAGCCCTCACCCTAACCCTAATCCTAACTCTAACAATCATCCTAACCCTTCCCATAACCCTAACCCTAACCCTCACCCTAACCCTAATCCTCAAAGTCCAGTGCAAACTGAACAGACCAGCAAAGATACAGATTTCCAATCAGGTGGTCATATTTCCAACTACACTACTTGTGATTTGGAGAGATCATATAGACTTGTTGTATCTTAGCTGCCATGTCATAAGCGGAGAATATAATAACTCCCTTCTCCTATTTGTTGACGTTGTTGTTGTTTTAATGGTTGTGTGTGGTGGAAGTACTGGGTTTTCAAGCTTGGGTACTGTCCTTTAGTCTTTGTGTTCATGTCTGGTACTCTACCACTTGAGCCACAGATACACTGGTGGCTTTTTGCTGCTTAATTGGAGTAAGAGACACAGGGACTCACCCTCACCCTCAGCCAAACCCTAAGCCTAACCCTAATACTAACCCTAAACCTAACACTCACACTCACCCTAACCCTAACGCTAATCCTAATCCTAAACTTAACCCTAACCCTCACCCTCACCCTAACCCTCACCTTAACCCTAACCCTAAACCTAACACTAACCCTATCCCTAACACTCACCCTCAGCCTCACCGTAATCCTCTCTAACCCTAAACCTCACCCTCACCATAACCACAACTCAAACCCTAACCCGAAACCTCACCCTAACTCTAACCCTAACTCTAACCCTAAACCTCACCCTCACTCTAACCCTAACCCTAACCCTTACCCTCAGCCTCACCCTCACTGCAAACTTCACCCTAACCATAACACTAACAATAACCCTAACCTTAAGCCTAACCCTAACTCTAATCCTCACCCCCACAGTCACCCTCAGCCTAACCGTAACCCTAACCCTAACCTTAACACTACACCTATCCCTAAACCTAACCCTAAATTTAACCCTTAACCTAACCCTAATCCTCAACCTCAACTGCACCCTAAACCAAACCCTAACCCTAACCCTCACCCTAACTCTCAGCCTAAACCTAAACCTAATCATAAGCATCACACTCACCCTCACCCTAATACTAATCCTAAACCTAACCCTATCCCTAACACTAACCATCACCCTAACCCTTACCCTAACCCTCACCATAACCCTAACCCTAACCCTAAACCTCATCCTAAACCTGTCACTAATCAAAACCCTAACCCGAAACCTAACCCGAACCCTAACCCTCACCCTCATGCTCGGCCTAAGCCTAAGCCTAAGCCTAACCCTAACCCTCACACTAACCCTAACCCTAAACCCTACCCTAATTCTAACCCTAAATCTCACCCTCACCGTCACCCTAACACTAAATCTAACCCTAACCCTAACCCTAACAATAACCCTAACCCTAACCCTAACCATAATCATCACCCGAACCCTAAACCTCACCCTAACACTTTCCCTCACCCTACCACTAACCCTAACCCTAACACTCACCCTCACAATAACACTAACCCTAACCTCACCCTAACCAGAACCCGAACCCGAACCGTCAACCTAAGCCTAATCCTCATGCTCAACTTAACCTAACCCTAACCATAATCTTCACCCTAACCCTAACCCTCATCCTAACACTTACGTCACCCTAACACTAACCCTAATATTAAACCTAACCCTAACCCTAACCCTCACCCTCACAGTAACCTTAACCCTAACCCTCACCCTAACCATTACACTCACCCTAAACCTTACCCTCACCCTAACACTTATTCTCACATTAACACTAACCGTAACCCGAACACTAAACCTCACAATAACCATAAACATCACCAAAACCCTAAACCTCACCCTAACACTAACCCTAAACCTCAACCTAACCCTAGCCATAACCCTAAACCTAACACTCATCCTCACAGTAAACCTCACACTAACCCTAACACTAATCCTCAATCTAACCCTCACCCTCAACCTAACCCTAACCCTAACCCTCAACTTAACCCTAAACCTCACCCTTACTGTAACCCTCACCCTCAGCCTAACCCTCAACTTACCCTTACTGTCACCCCCACCCTAACCCTTATCCTATGCCTAAACCTCACCGAAACACTAACTCTACCCCTAAACCTCACCCTCACCCTAATCCTAACTCTAAATCTAACCCTAACACTAAACCTCACACTAACACTAACCCTAAACCTCACGCTCAACCTCACGCTCAGCTTAAACCTAAGCCTAAGCCAAACCCTTACCCGAAACCTCTCCCTCACCCTAGCCTTCACCCTAACACAAATCATAACCCTAAACCTAACCCTAAGCCTAATCCTCACCGTAATCCTAACCCTAAACCTAACCCTCACCCTCACCCGCACCTTAAACCTAACTCTAACCTTAAACCTCACCCTCACCCTAACCCTAAACCTAACACTAAACCTCACCCTAACCCTAACCCTAAACCTCGCCCTCACCCTAGCCCTCACCCTGACCCTAATCCTAAACCTAACCCTCATCCTAACCCTCCCCATAACCCTAAAACTCACCCTCACACTAACCCTAACCCTAACCCTCACCCTCAGCCTCACCCTCACCGCAAACTTAACCATAACCATAACACTAACATTAACCCTAACCCTAAGCCTAACCCTAACCCTAACTCTAATCCTCACTCACACAGTCACCCTCAGCCTAACCCTAACCCTAACCCTAACCTTAACACTACCCCTATCCCTAAACCTAACCCTAAATTTAACCCATAACCTAACCCTAATGCTCAACCTCACCTGCACCCTAAACCAAACCCTAACCCTATCCCTCACCATAACTCTCAGACTAAACCTAAACCTAACCATAAGCCTCACACTCACCCTCACCCTAACCCTAATCCTAAACCTAACCCTATCCCTAACCCTAACCCTCACCCTAACCCTCACCCTAACCCTCACCCTAACCCTAACCCTAACCCTGAACCTCATCCTAAACCTGAAACTAAGCATAAACCTAACCCTCATCCTAATCCGAACCCTAACCCTCACCCTCATGCTCAGCCTACCTAAGCCTAAGCCTAACCCTCACCCTAACCCTCACCCTAACCCTAACCCTCACCCTCACCCCAACCCTCAGCCTAACCCTAACCATAACCCTAACCCTCACACTCACACTCACTCAAACCATAACCCTAATCCTAATCCTAACCCTAATCATACACTCAGCCTCAGCCTAACCCTCACCCTAACCCTAACCCTAAACCTAACACTAACCCTAAACCTAACCCTAACCCTAACCCTAAACTTCACCCTAACGCTAACCCTTAACATCACCCTCACCCTAGCCCTTACCCTAACCCGAAAACTAACCATAAACCTCATCCTAACACTTCCACTAAACCTAACCCTCACCCTCATCCTCACCCTCAGCCTAACCCTAAGCCTAACCCTAAACCTAACCCTAATACACACAATCACCCTCACCCTAAACCTAATCCTATCCCTAACCCTAACCCTAACCCTAACACACCCATTAACTCTCATCCTAACCCCAACCCTAACACTAATCCCAACTCTCAACCTAACCATCACCCTAACCTTAACTCTAACCCTAAACCTCAGCCTCATCCTAACACTAACACTCACCCTAACCCAAACCCTAAACCTCACCCTAACACTAACCCTAACCCTCACCCTCACTCTCACCGTAACCTTAACCCTAAACCTAACCCTGACAATAACCCTAATCCTAAACCTCACCCTAACCATAGCCCTCACCCTAACCCATACCCTCACCCTAACACTTACCCTCACCCTAACACTAACCCTAACCCTCACACTAATCGTAACCCTCGCCCTAATCCTAAAACTCACCCTAACCCTAACCCCAACCCTCACTCTCACACTAGCCCTCACCCTAACACTAATTCTAAACTTAAACCTCACCCTAACACTAACCCTAAACTTAATCCTGAACCCCACCCTAACCCTAACCCTAACCCTCACCAGCACCCTCAACCTCACTGGAACTCTAACCTTAACACTAACCTAACCCGAACCATCACCCTAACCCTAACCTGAACCCACACCCTCAACCTCAGCCTAACTCTAAGCCTAACCCTAAAGCTCAACCTAAACCTCACCCTAACCCTAAACTTCACCCTCACCCTCAACCTCACGGTAACTCTAAACCTAACCCTAACAATAACACTAACCCTAACCCTAAATCTAACCCTCACCCACAGCCTCACCCGCACCGCAAACTTAACCCTAACCATAACACTAACAATAACCCTAACCCTAACACTAATCCTAACCCCCACCTTCACCCTCAGCCTAATCCTAAGCCTAACTCTAACCTTAACCCTCACCCTAAATCTAAGCCTAAACCTAACCCTAAACTTAACACAAACCCTAACCCTAAACCTAGCCCTAAATCTAACCCTAAACCTAAACATAATTCTCAGCCTCACCCTCACCCTAATCCAAACCTTAACCCTAACCGCACCCTAACTCTAAGTCTAACCCTAACCCTAAACCTCACACTCACCCACACCCTAACCCTAATCCTAAACCTAAACTTATCCCTAACCCTAAACCACATCCTAACCCTAAACTTAAACTGAACCCTACCTCTCACCCTAACACTAACCCTAAACCTCACCCTAACCATAACCCTCACCCTCACCCTCACCCTCAAACTCACCCGCACCCTCACACTCACAGTAACTCTAACCCTAACCCAAACCCTAACCCTAACACTAAACGTCACCCTAACCCTAACCCTAAATATCACACTCACCCTAGTCCTCACCCTAACCCTAATCCTATCCCTAACCCTCATCCTAACCCTCCTCATAACCCTAACCCTAACCCTCAACCTAACCCTAACACTCATCCTCACCCTCAACTTCAGCCTAACCCTAAGCCTAATGCTAAGCCTAACCCTAAACCTAACCCTAACCCTCACACTCACTGGCTCCCTCACCCACACAGTAACTCTAAACCTAACCCTAACCCTAACCCTAAACCTAACTCTCAGCCTCACCCTCACCCTAACAATAACCCTATACCTAACCCTCACCCTACCCCTCCACCTAACCTTATATCTAACCCTAAACCTCACCCTCACCCTAACCTTAACCCTAACCCTAAACCCCATCCTAAACCTTACCTTATCCCTAACCCTAAACCCTACCCTAACCGTAAACCTAACCCTCACTCTCACCCTCACCCTCACCATAACTCTAACACTAACACTAACAATAACACTAACCCTAACCCTAACCATCACCCTAACCCTAATCCTCACACCCACGCAGATGCTCAGCCTAACCCTAAGTCTTAGCCTACCCCTCAAACTAATCCTCACACTCACGCTACCCTAACCCTAACCCTAACCCTAACATCACCCTAACCCTCCCCCAAACCCTAACTCTAACCCTAAACCTAACCCTCACCGTAACCCTAACCCTAACCCTAATCCTAAACCTCACCCTAACACTAACCTTCACTCTCACTCTCAACCTCATTGTAAATCTAACCCAAACCCTAACAATAACAGTAACCCTAACCCTAACCCTAACCAAAACCCTCACCCTCAGCCTCACGCTCACTGAAAACTTAACTCTAACCATAACACTAACAATGACCCTAACCCTAACCCTAACCCTAATCCTCACCCCCACCATCTCCCTCACCCTAACCATAACTTAACCCTAAACCTAAACGTAACCCCAACCCTCACCGAAACCCTAAACCTAACCTTAACCCTAACACAAACCATAACCCTAAACCAAAACATAAACCTAACCCTAATCCTCAGTCTCACCCTCACCCTAACCAAAACCCTAACCCTAACCCTCACCCAAACCCTAAGCCTAACCCAACCCTAACCCTCACACTCACCCTCACCCTAACCCAAATCCTAAACCTAACCCTATCCTAACCCTAACCCTCACCCTAGCCCTCACCCTAAACCTAAACCTAAACCTCATCCTAACCCTCACCCTCACCCTAAACCTAATCCTAACCCTAACCCTAACCCTAACACTCAACCTAACCTTAACCATCACCCTAAGCCTAAACTTAACCTGAGCCCTAACTCTCAAGCTAACCTTAAACCTAACCCTCAACCTAAAGCTAACCCTCACCCTCACACTCTCCCTCAGCCTAACCCTAAGCCTAAGACTAACCCTAACGCTAAACCTCACACTCACCATAACCATTACCCTAATCCTAATCCTAAACCTAAGCCTAACCCTCACCCTCACCTTAACCCTCACCCTAACCCTAACTCTAAACCTAAACCTCAACCTCAGCCTCACCCTTACCCTAAATCGAAACCTAAACCTCACCCTCACCCTAACCCTAACCCTAACCCAAAACCTGACCCTAACCCTAACCCTAAACCTCACCCTCAGCCTAGCCCTCACTCTAATCCTAATCCTAACCCTCATCCTAACCCTCACCCTAACACTAACCTAACCCTCACCCTCACCCTCTCCCTAACACTAATCCTAACCCTAAGCCTCAACCTAACCCTAAACCTCACCCTCACCGTAACCCTTACCCTAACCCTCACCCTAAACATAAACTTAACCCGAATCCTAACTCTCACCCTAATTCTAACCCTAATCCTCACCCTCACCCTAACCCTAACCCTAAACCTCACCCTCACCCTAGCCCTCACCCTAAACCTAATCCTAACCCTAACCCTCATCCTAACCCTCCCACTAACCCTTACCCTAACTCTCACGCTAACCCTTACCCTCACCCTCAACCTCACCCTCACCCTCAGTGTAACCCTAAGCCTAATCCAAACCATAACCCTAACCCTAACCCTAACAGTCACACTAACCCTTACCCTAATCCTAATCCTAACCCTAACCCTCACCCTCACCGTCAGGCTCACATTAAGCTTAACTCTAACCCTAAAACTCACCCTCAACCTAACCCTAACCCTAACCCTAAACCTCACCCTCACCCTAGCTCTCACCCTAACCCTAATCCTAACTCTAACAATCATCCTAACACTCCCCATAACCCTAAACCTAACCCTCACCCTAACCCTAATCCTCAAAGTCCAGTGCAAACTGAACAGACCAGCAAAGATACAGATTTCCAATCAGGTGGTCATATTTCCAACTACACTACTTGTGACTTGGAGAGATCACATAGACTTGTTGTATCTTAGCTGCCATGTCATAAGCGGAGAATATAATAACTCCCTTCTCCTATTTGTGGATGTTGTTGTTTTTTAATGGTTGTGTGTGGTGGAAGTACTGGGTTTTAACGCTTGGGTACTGTCCTTTAGTCTTTGTGTTCATGTCTGGTACTCTACGACTTGAGCCACAGATCCACTGGTGGCTTTTTGCTGCTTAATTGGAGTAAGAGACACAGGGACTCACCCTCACCCTCAGCCAAACCCTAAGTCTAAACTTCACACTCACCCTAACCCTAACCCTAATCTTAACCCTAAACCTCACCCTAACCCTAAACCTGACCTTCACCCTAGCCCTCACCCTAACCGTAATCCTAATCCTAACCCTCATCCTAACCCTCCCCATAACCCTAAACCTAACCCTTACCCTAACCCTAACCCTCAGCCTCACACTAACCCTCATCCTAAATCTCACCCTAACCCTAAACCTCATCCTAAACCTGACACTAATCATAACCCTAACCCTCACTTTAAGCTGAACCATAACCCTCACCCTCATGCTCGGCCTAAGCCTAAGCCTAAGCCTAGCCCGGACCCTAACCCTAACCCTAACCCTAACTCTAACCCTAAATCTCACCCTCACCCTCACCCTAACACTAAATCTAACCCTAACCCTAACACTAACAATAACCCTAAACCTCACCCTAACCATAATCCTCACCCTAACCCTAAACCTCAACATAACACTTACCCTAACCCCACCACTAACCCTTAAAATAGCCCTAACCCTAACCTCACCCTAACCAGAACCCTAACACGAACCCTCAACCTAAGCCTAATCTTCATGCTCATCTTAACCCTAACCCTAACCATAATCCTCACCCTAACCCTAACCCTCATCCTAACACTTACACTCACCCTAACACTAATCCAAATCCTAATCCTAACCCTAACCCTAACCCTCACCCTCACTCTCACCATAACCGTAACACTAACCCTTACGCTAACAATAACCCTAATCCTAACCCTAACCCTCACCCTAACCATAACCCACACCATAACCCTAAGTTCACCCTAATACCCTCACCCTAACACTAACCCTAACCCTAACACTAACCCTCACACTAACCCTAACCATCACCCTAACCCTAAACCTCACCCTATCACTAACCCTAAACCTCAACCTCAACTTAGCCCTCACCCTAATCCTAACCCTCATCCTCACACTGAACCTCAAACTCACCCTAACACTTACCCTCAATCTAACCCTCACCCTCACTCTAAACCTAACCCTAACCCTCACCCTAACCCTAACCTTCACCCTTACCATAACCCTCACCCTCAGTCTAACCCTCAAATTTACCCTTACCGTTACCCCCACCCTAAACCTGACCCTAACCCTAACCCTCACCCTACCCCTACCCCTAAACCCTAAACCACACCCTCACTCTAATCCTAACTCTAACCCTAACACTAACACTAAACCTCACCCTAACTCTAACCCTAACACTTATCCTCAACCAAACGCTCAGCCTAACCCTAAGCCTAAGCCTAACACTTACCCTAACCCACATCCTCACCCTAGCCCTCACCCTAACACTAATCCTAACCATAACCCTCATCCTAACACTCACCCTAACCCTAAACCTAAACATCACCCTAACTCTAAGCCTCACACCCACCCTCACCCTCAGCCTAACCCTAAGCCTAATCCTAACACTAAACCTAACACTCACACTCACCCTCACCCTAAACCTTATCCTAACACTAACTCTAACACTAACCCTAAACCTCCACCTAACCCTCACCCTAACCTTAACCCTAAAACTAACCCTAACCCTAACCCTGACCTAACCCTCCAACTAACCCTAAACCTAACCATATACCTCACCCTTACCCCAACCCTGGACCTAACCCTCACCCTCAACCTCACCCTCACCATAACTCTAACCCTAATCCTAACAATAACACTAATCCTAACCCTAAACCTAACCCTAACCCTAACCCTAATGCTAACACTCACCCTCACCCTAACCCTAAACCTAACTCTCACCCTAACCCTAACCCTAACACAAACCCTAACCCTAACCCTCAACCTAACCCTCACCCTAACCCTAACTCTAACCCTAAAACTCATCCCCACCCAAAACCTAACTCTAACCCTAATGCAAACCCTAAACCTCACCCTAACCATAACCGTAACCCTCACCCTCACCCTCACCGTAACCTTAACCCTAAACCTAACCCTATCAATTACCTTAACCCTAATCTTAACCCTCAACCAAACCATAAACCTCACCCTAACCCAATACCTGACCCTAACACATATCCTCACCCTAACACTAACCCTAACCCCAACACGAACCCTCACACTAGCCCTAAACTTAACCTCACCCTAACCCTAACCGTAACCCTAACCCTCACCCTAACCCTAACCCTCATGCTAAACGGAACCCTAACCTTAACCTTAAATCTCACCCTAACACTAACCCTCGTCCTTACACACTCACCATAACACTAAACCTAATCCTAATCCTAACCCTAACCCGAAACCTCACCCTCACCCTCACCGTAACCCTATCCCTAACCCTAACACTAACAATAAACCTAACCCTAACCCTAACCCTCACCCTAAACATAACCCTCACCCTAAACCTAACCCTCACCCTAACACTTTCACCCTAACACTAACCCTAACCCTAACAGTAACCCTCACACTAACTCTAACCATCACCCTAACCCTAAACTTCACCCTAACACTAACCCTAAACCTCAACCTCACCTTAGCCCTCAGCCTAACCCTAACCCTCATCCTCACCCTAAACCTCACACTAACCCTAACACTTATCCTCAATCTAATCCTCACTCTCACTCTAACCCTAACCCTAAACCTCACCCTAACCCTAACTCTCACACTTACCATAACCCTCACCCTCAGCCGAACCCTCAACTTTACGCTTACCATCACACCCACCCTGACCCTCACCTTAACCCTAACCCTCACCCTAACCCTAACTCTACCCCTAAACCTCACCCTCAACCTAACCCTAACTCTAACCCTAACTCTAACACTAAACCTCACCCTAACCCTTATCCTCAACCAAAGGCTCAGCCTAAACCTAAGCCTAAGCCTAAAACGTACCCTAACCCACACCCTCACCCTAGCCCTCACCTTAACCCTAATCCTAACCATAACCCTCATCCTAACCCTCACTGTAACCCTAAAACTAACCATCACCTTAATTCTAATCCTTAACCCCACCCTCACACTCAGCCTAACCCTAAGCCTGAGCCTAAGCCTAACCCTCACCCTAACCCTCACCCTCCCCCTCACCCTAACCCTAATCCTAACCCTAACTCTAACACTAACCCTAAACCTCAACCTAACACTCACCCTAACCTTAAACCTAAAACTAACCCTAACCCTAACCCTCTACCTAACCCTCAAACTGACCCTAAACCTAACCCTAAACCTCACCTCAGCATAACCCTAATCCTAACCATAAACCTAAAACTAACCCTAACCCTAAACCTAACCCTAACCCTCACCCTAACCCTAAAACTACCCCTCAGCCTAACGCTAACCCTCACCATCAACTCAACCCTGTTTCTAACACAAATGCTCACTCTCAACCTAAGCCTCAGCCTAACCCTTACCCTCACCATAACCCTATCCATTACCCTCTCTCTAACCCGCACCCTACACCTTCCCCTCACCCTAAGCCTAACCCTAACCCAAACCCTAAACCTAACCCTAACCTTTACCCTAACCCTCACCCTAACTCTCACCCTAACCTAACCCTAACCCTCACCCTAACCCTCACCCTAACCCTAAACGTAACCCTAACCCTCACCCTCACCGTAACTGTCATCGTTACCCTTAAGCTCACCCTATCCTTAAACCTAACAATAACCCTCACCCTAACCCTCACCCGAACCCTCACTCTCACCTTCACCCTCACCCTAAACATCACCCTAACCCTAAACCTCAACCTAACCTTAACCCTCACCCTCACATTAACCCTAACCCTAACACTCAACCCTCACCCTAAACTTAACGCTAAACCTAACCCTCACCATCATCCTAGCGCTCAACCTAACCATAACTCTAACCCTAACCCTAACCCTAAATCTCACCTGCACCCTCAACCTCACCCTCACCCTCAGCCTAATCCTAACCCTAACCCTAATACTAACCCTAAACCTCACACTAACCCTACATCTACCCCTAACGCCAAACCTAATCTTCACCCTCAACCTCACATTAACCCTTAACTGCACCCTCACCTATACCTCACATTAAATCCAACCCTCACACTCCACCTAAGGCTAACCCTAACCCTCACCCTCACCCTCACCCTAACCCAAACCCTCACCTTAACCCTCACCATAACCTTAACCATAACCCTAACCCTCACCCTAACCCTAAACCTAAACCTAACCCTAAACCTCACCCTAACAGTTACACTCATCATAACCCTAACCCTAACACTCACCCTTACCCTAAACTTAACCCTAAACCTCACCATAACCCTCAAACTAAACCTAATGCAAAACCGAAACCTCACCCTCACCCTAAAGCTAAAGCTACCCGTAACAATCACCCTCACCCTAAACCTCACCCTAAACCTTACCCTCACCCTAACTCTAATCCTAACCCTCACACTAAACTTAAACCTCAACCTAACCCTAAACCTCACCCTCACCCTAAGCCTCACCCTATACATAACCCTAACTCTAATGCTCACCCTAAACCTAACCTTCATCCTAACCCTAAACCTCACCCTAATCTTCACTCTAACCCTAACCCTAACCCTTACATAACCGAAACCCTCACACTCTCCCTGATCCTCACCCTATCCCTCAACCTCATCCTTGCCCTCACCATAAACCTAACCTTCACACTAATCATAACATTAACCCTAACCCTCACCGTAACCCTCACCCTAGCCCTAACCCGAACTTTAACCCTCACCATCACCCTCACCCTAACCCTTACCCTCATCCTCACCCTCACCCTAACCCTCACACTAACCCTAAACCGCACGCTAACCCTAACACTAAACAAAACCCTCATCCTATCCCTCAAACTAAGCCTAACCCTCACCCTCACCATCACACTAAACATAACACTAACCCTCACCCTCACCCTAATCCTTAACCTCACCCTAACCCTAACACTTACCCTTACCTAACCATCACCCTAATCCTACCATTCACCCTAAACCTATCCCTACCACTTACCCTAACACTCATCCTAACCCTAACCCTAACCCTAACCCTCACCCTAACACTAACCCTACCCCTATCCTAACCCTGAAAAACACCCTAACCCTCATCCTAACCCTAATGCAAACCCGAACCCTAAACCTCACCCTAACCCTAACCCTAAACCTCACATGAACCCTAACCATCACTCTAACCCTAAACTTCATCCTATCCCTGACAATCACCCTAATCCTCACCCTAACCCTAATCTTAACCCTTAGCTAACTGAAACTCTCAAACTCACCCTAACCCTCAACATCACATTAGACCTCACCATAAACCTAACCATAAACCCAACAATAACACTCATCGTCACCCTAAACCTAACCCTAAGCCTTAACCTTACCCTAACCCTAACCCTAACTCTATCCTCACACTAACCCTAACCCTCATCCTAACCATAACCCTCACCCTCACATTAAACCTCACCCTAATCCTTACCCTCACCCTAAACCTCACCCTAAATCTAACCCTCAAACTAACCCTACCCTCATCCTAACCCTAACTCTAACACTTACCCACAACCTAGCCCTAACCCTAACCTTAACCCTAACCCTAACCCTAACCCTAAACCTAACCCTAACACTAACCCTAACCCTCACACTAACACTCAGTCTAACTCTAACCCTAAACCTCCCCATCACCCTAACCCTCACACTAACCCTAACCCTCACCTTAAACCTAAACCTAACCCTCACCTTCACCCTCAAGCTCACCCTCAGCCTAACCCTAAAGCTAACACTAATCCTAACCCTAACCCTCACCCACACCCTCACCCTCACCCTAACCCTAAACCTAACCCTCAACCTCACCCTCAGCCTCACCCTAACCCTCACCTTCACCCTCACCCTAACCCTAACCCTATCCCTATCGCTCACCCTAATCCTAATGCTAACCCTAACCCTCACCCTCACCCTAACCCTCACACTAACCCTTACCCTCACCCTAACCCTAACCTCACCCTCATTCTAACCCTCACTCTAACACTTACCCAAAACCTAACGCTCACGCTAACCCTCACCCTAACACTAACACTAACACCAACCCTAAACCTCACCCTCACCCTCACCCTCAGCCTAAACTAACACTATCCCTCACCCTCATCCTAAACCTAACGCTCACCCTAACCCTCACCCTCACCCCCACCCTCTCACCAACCCTAAGCCTCATCCTAAACCTAACCCTAACCCTCACATGAAACCTAACCCTCACCCTAACCCAAACCCTCAAACTAACCCTATCCCTAACCCTAATCCTCACTTTACCCTAATCATCACCCTAACCGTTACAGTCACCCTCACCCTAACAATCACACTAACAATAACCCTCACCCTAACCCCAACCCTAACACTCACCCTCACCCTCACCCTCAGCCTAACAAAAACCCTAAACCTAAACCTCACCCTCACCCTAACCCTAACCCTCACCCAAATCATAACACTAATCCTCTCCTTATCCCTAACCCTTACCCTAACCCTAACCCTCAACCTCACCCTAGACCTCACCCTAACACTAACCCTAACCTTAACCATCATCCTCACCCTAACCCTCACACTAGTCCTAACACTAACCAAAACCCGCAACCTAACCCTCACCCTCACCTTAACCCTAACCTTCACACTATCCCTCACCCTAACCCTAACCCTAACACTCACTCTTACTCTAACCCTCATTCTAAACTTTACCCTCACCCTAGTCCTAACCCTTGCACTCACCATAACACTCACCCTAACACTAATGCTAACCCTAACCCTCACCCTCACCCTAAGCATCACCCTAACACTTACCCTAACCTTAACCCTAACCCTAATCCTGACCCTAAACTTCAAAAACATATCCCTCAGCCTACCCCTAAACCTAACATTCACCCTAACCCTATCTGTAACCCTCACCCTAACCCTCACCGTAAACTTTTCCCTAACCCTAAACCTAAACCTAACCCTAAACCTCAAAATATCCCTAACCCTAACCCTAACCATCACCCTCACCCTAAGCCTAACCCTCATCCTAACTCTCACCCTCACTCTAATCCTCACCCTAATCCAAATCTAACCCTCACCCTAACCCTAACCCTAACATTAACCCTAACCCTCACACTAAACCTCAACCTAACCCTAACCATATCCCTGTCCCTAACCTTCACCCTAAACCTCAAACTTACCCTAACCCTCACCCTCACTCTAACCCTCACCCTAATCCTTAACCTCACGTTAACCCTAACACTAACCCTCACCCGAATTCTTACGCTCACCCTAACCCTCATGCTATCTCTCATCCTAACCCTCACCGTAATCCTTATCCTAAACCTAACCCTAACCCTAACCCTCACCCTAACCCTCACCCAAACCGTAACACTTACCCTAACACTAACCCTCACCCTCACCCTAAACCTCACCCTAGACCTAACCCTAACACTAACCAAAATCCTGACATTAATTCTCACACTAACTCTAACCTTCACCCTACCCCTACCCCTAAACCTAACCCTAACACTCATCCTCACCCTAAACCTCATCAGAACACTTACCCTCACCCTAACCCTCACCCTAAATATAACCCTAACCCTACCCTATCACTCACCCTAACCCTAACCCTAACCCTCACCCTCACTCTAACCCTCACTCTAAACCTTACCCTCACCCTAGCCATAATGCTAACGGTCACCATAACCCTCACCCATAACTTAAGCCTAAACCTAACCCTAAACCTCACCCTAACCCTCCCCATAACCCTAACCCTAATCCTCACCCTCAACCTAAACCTAACCCTAATCCTTAATCTCACCCTAACCATAATCCTAACCCACACAGTAATCCTAACTCTCACCCTAACCCTAAACTTATCCCTCCCTGTAACCCTCACCTAACACTAACCCTAAAATAAAACCTCACCCTTAGCCTAACCCTACCCCTCATGCTCAACCTAACCCTCAACCTCAACATTACCCTAACCCTAACCCAACCATCACCTAAACCCTAACCCTCACGTGAACCCTCACCCTCACCCTCAGCCTCACCCTCACCCTAAACATCACACTAACCTTAACCCTCACCCTAACCCTAAACCTAACACTCAGCCTAAACCTAAAGGTCACCCTAACACAAAAACTCATCCTAAACCTCAAACTAACCCTAACGCTAACCATTACACTAACCCTAACCCTCAATCTCAGCCTCACCCTCACCCTAACATTAACCCTCACCCTCACCATCACCCTAAACCTAACAATAACGTTCACCCTCACCCTAATCCTTAACCTCACGCTAACCCTAACCCTTACCCTAACCCTAACCGTCACTCTAATCCTAACATTCACCCTAACCCTAAACCCACCCCTTAACCTAACCCTCATCCTAACCCTAACCCTAACCCTAACCCTCACCCTAACACTAACCCTAACCCTAACCTTAACCCTAGTATTAACCCTATCCCTCACCCTATCCGTCAACCTAATACTAACCCTAACCCTAACCATAACCCTCAACCTAAAGCTCACCCATAAACTAACTCTCAACCTCAACCTAACCCTCACCTTAACCCTTACCCTCAACCTCACCCTAACTCTCACACTAACCCTAACACTCACCCTAAACCTAAAGCTAAACCTAACTCTGACCCTAACCCTAATGCTCACCCTAATCCTCACCCTCACCCTAACACTCACCCTAACATTTACCCTTACCTTATCTCAAACGCTAAACCTAACTCTACCCCTCACACGAAACCTACATCTCACTCTAACACTAAACATTCTCCCTACCCTAACACTAACCTTCACCCTAACCCTCAGCTTAACCCTTACCCTAACCCTAAACCTATCCCTAACCCTAAACATCACCTTATCCCTAACGCTAACCCTAACCCTCACCCTCACCCTAGCCCTCACCATAACCCTCAACCTAACCCCAACCCTCAACCTAAACCTAACACTTAACCTAACCCAAACACTTACCCTCAACCTAACCCTCACCCTAAAACTAACCATACCACTAAACAAAACCCTCAGACTAAACCTCACCCTAACCCTAACCCTAATCCTACCCCTCAACCTACCCTTCACCCTAACCCTAACCCTAACTCTCACCCTCACCCTAACCCTCACCTGAACTCTTACACTCACCCTAACCTTCACCCTATCCCTAACACTAGCCCTCACCCTAACCCTCACACTAACCTTAACCCTATAACCCTCACCCTAACCCTCACTCCAACCCTAACCCTAAACCTAACCCTTACCCTCACCCTAACTCTCACCCTAACCCTTAACCTCCTCCTAACTCTAAACCTAAACCTCACACTATCCCTAACCCTCACCCTAAACCTAACCCTACCCCTTACCCTAATCCTCATCCTATCCCTAACTCTAAACCTAACCCTCACCCAAATCCTCATTCTCACCCTCACCCTCATCCTCAACCTAACCCTAACCCTAACCATAATCCTAACCCTAACCCTCACCGTAACTCTAACCCTAACCCTCACACTCACACTCACCCACACCCTAACCCTAAACCTAACCCTAACATTCACCCTAACCCGAACCCCAACCCTCACCCTCACACCTTAACCCTAACCCTAACCCTAAACCTCACCCTCACCCTAAACCTCACCCTCACACTTACCCTCATCCCAACCCTAAGTCTAACCCTTAACCTAACCCTCACACAAATCCTAACCCTCACCCAAACCTTAACCAAACCCTCACGCTAATACTCATCCTATCCCCAACCCTAATATTGACCCTCACCCTAACCCTAAACCTAACCCTAAACCTAAACCTAACCCTCAAATTTATGTAAGCGAAAACCTCACCCTCAACCTCACCCACACCCTAACCCTCACCCTCACCCTAACCCTCACCCTAACCCTCACTCTATCCCTAACCCTAACGCTATCTCTCACTGTCACCCTAACCCTCAAACTCACCCTCACCTTAACACTAACCCTAATCCTCACCATAGACCTTCCCCTAACCCTAATGCTAATCGTAAAGCTCATCCTCACCCTAAACCTTATACTAACCCTATCAATCACCCTCACCCTAACCCTCACCTTAACACTTACCTCACCCTAAACCAAACCCTAACTCCTACTCTAACCCTCACACTAACCCTAACCCTAACCCTCACCCTAACCCCATCCCTAACATTAACCCTAAACTTCACCCTAATTCTCAACCTAACCCTAACATTAACCCTAACCCTCACCATCACCCTAACCCAACCCCTAAGCCTAAACCTAACCCTAACCCTCAGCATAACCCTCACCCTAACACTAATGCTAACCCTAACCCTCACCCTCACCCTAAGCCTCACCCTAACAATTACCCTGACCTTAATCCTAACTCTAATCCTGACCCTAAACCTCACAAAAAACCTATCTCTCAGCCTACCCCTAACCCTAAAATTCACCCTAACCCTAACCCTAAACCTAACCCTAACCCTCACCGTAAACTTTTCCCTAACCCTAAACCTAAACCTAACCCTAAACCTCACAATATCCCTAAGCCTAACCCTAACCGTCACACTCACCCTAAGCCTCACCCTTATCCTAACCCTCACCCTCATTCTAATCCTCACCCTAATCCTAACCCTAACCCTCAACCTAACCCTAACCCTGACATTAACCATAACCCTCACACTAAACCTCAACCTAACCCTAAACCTACTTCTAACACTAAACCTCACCCTAAACCTCACACTTACCTTAAACCTCACCCTCACCCTAACACTCACAATAACCCTTACCCTCACGTTAACCCTAACACTAAACCTAACTCTAAGCCTCACACTAAACCTATCCCTCACTTTACCCCTAACCCTAACATTCACCCTAACCCAAACCCTAACCCTCACTGTAAATTTTACCCTAACCCTAACCCTATCCCTAACCCCAATTCCCACCCTAACCCTAACCTCACCCTCACCCTCACCTTAGCCCTCACTCTAACCCTCAATCTAACCCTAACCCTCATTTAACCCTAACCCCTACCCTAACACTAAGCCTCACCCTCACCCTAACCCACACCCTAACCCTAACCCTAACACTAACCAAAACCCTCACCCTAACCTCACCCTAACCCTAACCCTCACCCTAATCCTCACCCTCACACTAAACCTCATCATAACCCTAACACTAACCCTCAACCTAACCTTAACCCTCACCCGAACTCTTACCCTCACCCTAACTCTCATCCTAACCCTCACCCTAATACTTACTCTAACCCTAACCCTAAACCTCACACTAACCCTCACCCAAACCGTAACACTTACCCTAACACTAACCCTCACACTCACCCTAAACCACACCCTAGACCTAACCCTAATACTAACAAAAACCCTCAAAGTAACCCTCACCCTAACTCCAACCCTCACCCTACCCCTAACCCTCATCCTAACCCTAACACTCATCCTCACCCTAAACCTCCCCCGAACACTTACCCTCACCCTAACCCTCACCCTAAACCTAACCCTAACCTCACCCTATCCCTCACCCTAACCCTAACCCTAACCCTCACCCTCACTCTAACCCTCATTCTAAACCTTACCCTCACCCTTGCCCTAACCGTAAACCTCACCGTAACCCTCACCCTAAACTTAACCCTAAACCTAAACCTAACACTCACCCTAACCCTCCCCATAACCCTAACCCAAACCCTAATCATCACCCTCACACTAAACCTAACCCTAATCCTTACACTCACCCTAACCATAACCCTAACCCACACAGTAATCCTAACTCTCACCCTAACCCTAACCCTATCCCTCCCTGTAACCCTCACCTAACACTAACCCTAAACCTAAACCTCACCCTAACCCTAAACCTAACCCTCATGGTCACCCAAAACTTCAACCTCACCATCACCCTCACCCTAACCCTAACCCTCACCAAAACCCTAATCCTCACGAGAACCAGAAATATCACCCTCAGCCTCACCCTCACCCTAAACATCACACGAACCCTTAGCCTCACCCTAACCCTAAACCTAACACTCAGCCTAAACCGAACGGTCACCCTAACCCAAAACCTCACCCTAATCCTCAAACTAACCCTAACGCTAAACATTACCCTAACCCTAACCCTCACCCTCACCATCACCCTAAACTTAACACTAACCCTCACCCTCACCCTAATCCTTAACCTCACCCTAACGCTAACCCTTATCCTTACTCTAACCATCACCCTAATCCTAACATTCACCCTAATCCTAATGCTACCCCTTACCCTAACCCTCATCCTAACCCTAACCCTAACCCTCACCCTAACACTAACCCTAACCCTACCCCAACCCTCAAACCTAAACCTCACCCTAACCCTAATGCAAACCACAACCCTAAACCTCACCCTAACCATAACCCTAACCCTAAACCTCTCCTAACTGTCACCCTAACCATCACTCTAAACCTAATCTTCATCTTATCCCTGACCCTCCCCCTAATTCTCACCTTAAACCTTACCTAACCGAAACCCTCACCCTCAACCTCACCCTCACCCTAACCCTCAACCTCACATTAGACCTCACGATAAACCTTACCCTAAACCTAACAATAACCCTCACACTAACCCTCACCATCACCCTAAACCTAACCCTAAGCCTTAAACTTACCCTAACCCTAACCCTAACTCTAACCCTAACACTAACCCTAAACCTCATCCTAACCCTAGCCCTCAGCCTCACACTAAATCTCACCCTAAACCTTACCCTCACCCTAACCTAACCCTAAATCTAACCCTCAAAATAACCCTAACCCTCATCTTAACCCTCACTCTAACACTTACCCACAACATAACCCTAACCCTAACCCTAAACCTAAACCTAACCTTAACCTAACTCTAACCCTAACACTAACCCTCACACTAACACTCACCCTAACTGTAACCCTAACCTTCCCGCTCACCCTAACCCTCACACTAACCCTAACTCTCACCTTAAACCTAAACCTAACCCTCACCTTCACCCTCAAACTCACCCTCAGCCTAACCCTAACGCTAACACTAATCCTAACCCTAACCCTCACCCACACCCTCACCCTAACACTAATCCTAACCCTCAACCTCATCCTCAGCCTCACCCTAAACCTCACCCTCACCCTAACCCTAAACCTAACCCTATCCCTATCTCTCACCCTAACCCTTATGCTTACACTAAACCTCAATCTCACCCTAACCCTCACACTAACCCTTACCCTCACCCTAATCCTAACCTCACCCTCATTCTAAACTTCACTCTAACACTTACCCAAAATCTAACCCTCAGCGTAACCCTCACCCTAACCCTAACACTAGCACTAACACAAACACCAACTCTAACCCTCACCCTCACCCTCACCCTCAGCCTAACCTAACCCTAACCCTCACCCTCATCCTAACCCTAACGCTAATCCTAACCCTCACCCTCACGCTAACCCTCTCACCAACCCTAACCCTCATCCTAAACCTAAAGCTAACACTAACCCTCACGTGAAACCTAACCCTCACCCTAACCCAAACCCTCACCTTACCCTATCCCTAACCCTAACCCTCACTTCACCCGAATCATCACCCTAACCGATACAGACACCCTCACCCTAACAATCACACTAACCCTAACCCTCACCCTCACCCCAACCCTAACACTCACCCTCACCCTCAACCTCAGCCTAACAAAAACCATAACCCTAAACCTCACCCTCACCCTCACCCTAACCATTACCCAAACCCTTACCCACACCCTAACCCTCACCCTATCGCTAATGCTAACCCTAAACTTCACCCTCACCCTAACCCTTACCCTCACCTTAACCCTAACCCTAACCCTAACACGAATCCTCACACTAAATCTAACCTTAACCCTATCCCTCAGCCTAACCCTCACCCAAATCATAACACTAATCCTCTCCCTATCCCTAATCCTAAACATAACCCTAACCCTCACCCTCACCACTAACCCTAACCCTAACCATCACCCTCACCCTAACCCTCACACTAACCCTAACACTAACCAAAACGCTCATCCTAACACTCACCCTCACGCTAACACTAACCCTCACCCTATTACTCACAATAATCCTAACCCTATCCCTCACCCTCATGCTAACCCTCACTTTAAACCTTACCCTCACCCTTGCCCTAAACCTAACGCTCACCGAAACCCTCACCCTAAACTTAACCCTAAACCTAACCCTAACCCTCACCCTCACCCTCCCCATAACCCTAACCCTAACCCTAATCCTCACCCTCACACTAAACCTAACCCTAATCCTTACCCTCACCCTAACCATAACCCTAACCCACACAGTAATCCTAACTCTCACCCTAACCCTATCCCTCCCTGTAACACTCAACTAACACTAACCCTAAACCTAAAACTCAACCTAACCCTACCCCTACCCCTCATGCTCACCCTAAACTTCAACCTCAACATCACCCTCACCCTAACCCTAACCCTCACCCAAACCCTAACCCTCACGAGACCCCGAACCCTCACCCTCAGCCTCACCCTCACCTTAAACATCACACTAACCCTAAGCCTTACCCTAACCCTAAACCTAACACTCAGCCTAAACCGAACGGTCACCCTAACCCAAAACCTCACCCTAATCCTCAAACTAAACCAAAAGCTAACCATTCCCCTAACCCTAACCCTCACCCTCACCATCATCCTAAACCTAACACTAACCCTCACCCTCACCCTAATTCTTAACTTCACCCTAACCCTAACCCTTACCCTTACTCTAACCGTCACCCTAATCCTACTATTCACCCTAACCCTAACCCTACCCCTTACCCTAACCCTCATCCTAACCCTAACCCTAACCCTAACCATCACCCTAACACTAACTCTAAACCTACACCTAATCGTCAAAAACACCCTATCCCTCACCCTAACCCTAATGCAAACCGAACCCTAAACCTCACCCTAATCCTAACCCTCACCCTAAACCTCACACTAACTCTAACCATCACTCTAACCCTAAACTTCATCCTATCCCTGATCCTCCCCCTAATCCTCCCCCTAACCCTAACCTTAACCCTTACCTAACCGAAACGCTCACCCTCAACGTCACCCTCAACAAAACCCTCAACCTCACATTAGACCTCACCATAAACCTTACGCTAAACCAAACAATAACCCTCACACTAACCCTCAAGGTCACCCTAAACCTAACCCTAAGCCTTACCCTCAACCTAACCCTAACCCTAACTCTAGCCCTCACACTAACCCTAACCCTCATCCTAAGCCTAACCATCACCCTCACCCTAAACCGCACCCTAATCCTTACCCTCAACATAACCATAACCCTGACTCTAACCCTAAAACTAACCCTAACCTTCATCCTAACCCTCACTCTAACACTTACCCACAACCTAATCATAACCCTAAACCTCTCCCTAACCCTAACCCTAACCCTAACACTAACACTAACCATAACCCTTACTTCACCCTAATCATCACCCTAACCGTTACAGTCACCCTCACCCTAAAAATCACACTAACCCTAATCCTCACCCTAACCACAACCCTAGCACTCACTCTCACCCTCACCCTCAGCCTAACAAATATCCTAACCCTAAACCTCACCCTCACCCTCACCCTAACACTAACCCTAACCATCATCCTAAAACTAACCCTAACCCTCACACTCATCCTCAGCCTGACCCTAACCCAACCCTAAAGCTAAACCTAACCCTCACCCTCACTCTTACCCTAACCGTACTCCTCACCCTAACCCTCATCCTCACTCTAACCCAAACACTAACCCTAAACCTCACCTTCACCTTCAGCCTAACCCTAACCCTAACCCTCACCGTCACCCTAAACCTCAACCTAACCCTAATACTCACAATAACACTTAACATCACCCTAATCCTAAAATTAACCCTAACCCTCACCCTATCCTTCATCCTAATCCTAACCCTAACCCTAACCCTAACCTCACCCTAATGCTAACACTAACCCTCACCCTCACTCTAGCCCTCAACCTAACCCTAATCTTAACCCTAAACCTCACCCTCAGTCTCACATTAATCCTAACACCCTAACCCTGACCCTCACACTTATGCTCGGCCTAAGCCTAAGCCTTAGCCTAAGACAACTTAAGCCTCACATTCACCTTCACCCTACCCCTAACCATAACACTAACCCTTACCCTAAACCTCACACTAACTCTCACCCTAACGCTAACTGTAACTTCTACCACACCCTAACCCTAACACTCAACTTCACCCTAGCCCTCCGCCTAACACTAAGCCGAACCCTAACATTAACCCTAACCATAAATCTCACCCTAACCCTCATCCTAACCCTAACCCTCACCCTCACGCTAGTCCATACCCTAACTCTAAGCCTAAGCCTAACCCTAAACCTAAACCTCACTCTAACCCTAACCCAAACCCACAACCTAAACCGAACCCTCACCCTGACCCTCACCCTAACTCTAATCCTAAGCCTAACCCTAAACCTAATCCTCAAACTCACCCTCACCTTAACCCTATTCCTAATCCTAACCCTAGCCCTAACCCTCACCCTAAACCTCACACTAACACTACCTCTAACACTAACCCTAACCATAAACCTCACCCTCAGCCTCACCCTCACCACAAACTTAACCCTAACCATAAAAATAACAATAACCCTAAAACTAACCCTAACCCTAACACTCACTGTAACCTAACCCTAACCCTAACCATAACCCTAAACCTTACCCTAACCCTAACCCTAACCCTAATCATCACCCTCACCCTCACCCTAACCCAAACCCTAACCCTAACACTCACCCTAACCCTAACCCTAACCCTAAACCTACCCTAACCCTAACCATAAACCTAAACCTAACCCTAACCCTGAACCTCATCCTAACCCTCACCCTACCCCTAACCCTAACCCTCACACTAACCCTCACCCTCATGCTCGGCCTAAGCCTAACCCTAACCCTAAACCTAACCCTCACCCTAACCCTCACCCTAACCCTAACCCTAACCCTGACTCTCACCCTCACCGTAACTTTAAACCTAATCCTAATCCTACCAATAACCTTAACCCTAACCCTAACACTCACCCTATCCATAACCCTCACCCTAACCCTAACCCGAACACTAACCCGAACCCTCACTCTCACCCTTAGGCTCGGCCTAAACCTAAGCCTAAGCCTAAGACTAACCCTTACCCTCACACTCAACCTCACCCTAACGCTAACAGTAACACTCACCCTAACCCTAACCCTCACCCTCACCCTGACCCTCCGCCTAACACTAAGACAATCACTAACCCCAACCCTAACCCTAATACTAACCCTAAACCTAACCCTCACACTAAACCTCACCCTAACCCTCACCCTCACCCAAGCCCATAACCTAACCCTAAGCCTAATCCTAACCCTCACCCTAAACCTCACTCTAACCCTAACCCCAACCCTCACCCTAACCCTAACCCTCACCCTCACCCTCTGCATAACTCTAATCCTATCACCAACCCTAACCCTCACCTTAAACCTCACCTTAACGCTAACCCCAACACAAACCCTAACCCTAAACCTAACCATAAACCTCACTCTCAGCCTCACCCTCACTGCAAACTTAACTCTAACCATAAGACTAACAATAACCCTAACGCTAACCCTAACCATAACCCTAACCGTCACTGTAACCCTACCCTTAACCCTAATCCTAACCGTAACCCTAAACCTTACCCTAACCCTAACCCTAACTCTAACCCTAATTCTCACCCTCAACCTCACCCTAAACCAAACCTTAACTCTAACCCTCACCATAACCCTAACCTTCACCCTAACCCTCACCCTAATCCTAATACTAACCCTCAGCCTAACACTTACACTAACCCTAAGTATAAACCTAGCCCTAACGCTCACCCTAACCCAAACCCTAACCCTAACCCTCACCAGTACCCTAACCCTCACTCTAAGTCTTAACCTCAGCCCCACCCTAAACCTCACACTTAACGGAAACCTCACCTTAACTCTAAATCTAATCATCACCCTCACCGTCACCCTCATGCTAACCCTAATCCTAACGCTCACCCTAACCCTAAAACTCACCCTAAACCTCACCTTAAACCTCACTCTCACCCGCACCTTCACCCTAACCCTAAACCTAACCCTCACACTAACCCTCACCCTAAACCTAATGCTAACTCTAACACTCACCCTAAACCTCATGCTCTCACTTATCAACACCACAAACCTAACCCTAACCTTAACCCTCACACTCACCCTAAATCTCACCGTAACCCTAAACCTAATCATAACCCTCACCCTCAAGATAACCATAACCCTAACCCTCACCCTCACCCTAACCCTCTCCATAAACCTTACCCTCACCCTCACCCTCACCCTCAACATAACCCTCACACTAAACCTAACTCTCACCCTAAACCTAACCCTACCCCTCACCCTAACCCTCACCCTAAACTTAACCCGTACCCTATCCCTTACCCTAACCCTCACCCTTAATGTAACCCTCACCTTTACTCTTACCATCACGCTCATACTAACCCTCACCCTAACGCGAACCCACATCCTAACCCTCACCCTAACCCTAACCCTAACCATCACCATAACCCTAAGCCTCACCCTCACCATCACCCTCAGCCTAAACCTAACCCTAACACTAACCCTCACCCTCACCCTAGCATTCAGCCTAACCCTAATTCTACCCCTAACTCTCATCCTAAACCTCACCCTAACCTTAAGGATAACCATCACCCTAAGACTAATCCTCACCCCCACCCTCACCTTCAGTCTAACCCTAAGCCTAAGCCTAATCCTAACCCTAACCCTAACACTAACCCCAAACCTCAAAGTAACCCTCACCCTAACCCTAAAGCTAACCCTAACACTAACCCTAACCCTAACCCTCAACCTAACCCTCCCCCACAACCTAACTCTAACCCTAAACCTCATCCTGACCCTATCCCTAATCCTAACCCTAACCCTAAACCTCACCCTAACCCTAACCCTAAAGCTCACGATCAACCTCACCTAAACCTCACACTAACCCTAACCATAATCCTCAATCTAATCCTCACCCTAAACCTAACCCTAACCATTACCCTAACCCTAATCCTAAACTTCACCCTCACCCTAAACTTAATCCTAACCCTAACCCTAACCCTCGCCCTAACCTTAACCCTCACCCTTAAGGGAACCCTAACACTCATCCTAACCCTCACCCTAACCCTAATCCTAAACCTCACCCTAACACTAACCCTAACACTCACCCTCACCCTAGCACTCACCCTAACCCTAAACCTAACCCTAATCCTCATGCTACCCATCACCCTAACACTAACCCTAACCCTCACCCTAACCTTAACAATAGCCCTCAACCTAACCCTAATCCTCGCGCTCACCATAACCCTAACCCTAACCCTAAACTCAAACCGAACCCTAACTCTCACACTATCCCTAACCCTAGCACTCAACCTAACCCTAACCCTCACCCTTACCCTCACCCTCAGCAAAACCCTAAGCCTAACCCTAACCCTTAACCTAACCCTCACACTCACCCTAACCCTTATCCTAATCCTAATCCTAACCCTAAGCCTAAACATCAACCTGACCCTAACACTCACCCTAACCCTAACACTAACCCTAACCTTAACCCTCGACCTAACTCTCCCCCTAAGGCTAAGTCTAACCATAAACCTCAACCTAAACCTAACCCTAATCCTAACCCTAACCCTAAACCTCACCCTAACCCTAAATCTAACCCTCACCCTCACCCTTACTGTAACTCTAAACCTAACCCTAACAATAACACTATTCCTAACCCTAAACCTAAACTTAACCCTAACACTAACCCTAATCCAAACACTCACCCTCAACCTAACCCTAACTCTCACCCCCACCCTCACACTCAGCCTCAGCCTAAGCCTAAGCCTAACCCTAAACCTAACCCTCACACTCACCCTAACACTAAACCTAATCCTAACCCTAACCCTAACCTTCACCCTCACCCTAACCCTCACCTTAACCTTAACCCTAACATTAACCCCAAACCTAAGCCACACCCTCAGATTCACCCTAAACCTAACGCTAACCCTAAACGTCATCCTGACCCTCTCCCTAACCCTAACCTTAACCCTACACCTCACTGTAAACCTAAAACTCAAACTCACTCTCAGCCTAGCCCTCAACCTAACCTTAATCCTAACCATAAACCTCATCCTAAACCTCTCCATAATCCTAAGCCTAACCCTCACCCTAACCCTATCTCACCATCAACCTGACCCTCAGCTTAACCCTAACTCTAACACACACACTCACCCTCATCCTAACCCTAAGCCTAACCCTAAACCTAACCCTAACCTACACACTCACACTCACCCTATCATTAATTCTAATCCTAACCATATTCCTCCCCCTAACTCTCACCCTAACCCTAACCCTACCCCTCACAAAAACTCTAACCCTAACCCTCAGCCACAGCCTCAGCCTAAGCCTAAGCCTAAACCTAACCCTAACCCTCACACTCACACTAACTTTAAACCTAATCCTAAACCTAACCCTAACCCTCACCCTCACCCTAACCCTCACTTTAACCTTAACCCTAACACTAACCCTAACCATAACCCTCACCCTCAGCCTCACCCTAACCCTAACTCTAACCCTAAATCTCACCTTCACACTTACCCTGACCCTAATCCTATCCTTAAACCTGAACTTCACCCTAACCCTAAACCTAAACTTCACCCTCACCCTAGCCCTCCCCCTAACCTCAATCCTAACCCTAACCCTCATACTAACCCTCCCCTAACCCTAACCCTAACCCTAACACTAATCCTAACCCTCACCCTCAAACTAAACCTCAGCCTAATCCTAACATTAACCCTAACCCTCACCCTAACCCTAACACTCACCCTAACTCTAATCCTAACCCTAACCCTAACCCTCACACTCACCCTCACCTTAACACTAATCCTAATCCTAACCCTATCACGAACCCTCAGCCACACACTAAACCTCACCCTAACCCTTACCCTAACAGTAACCCTAACCTTAACCTAACCCTCACCATAAATCTAACTCTAAACCTAAACTTCACCCTCACCTTAACCCTGAACCTAACCCTAATCCTAAACCTCACCCTAAACCTAAACCTTATCCTAACACTTACCCTCACCCTAACACTAACACTAACCCTATCACTAACCCTCACAATAATGCTAACCATCACCCTAAACCTAAACCTCACCCTATCCCTAACCCTAAACCTCAACTTCACCTTAGCCCTCACCCTAAGCCTAACCTTCATCCTCACCCTAAACCTCACACTAACCCTAACACTAATCCTCAATTTAACCCTCACCCTCACCCTAAATTCTTACCCGACCCTCACCCTTACCATAACCCTCAACCTCAGCCTAACCCTCACCTTTACTCTTATAGTCACCCTCATCCTAACCCTCACCCTAACCCTAACCCTCATCCTAACCCTCACCCTAACCGTAACCCTAACCATCACCCTAACCCTAACCCTTGGCTCACCTTCAGCCTCAGCATAACCCTAAGCCTAAGCCTAAACCTATCCCTAAACCTCACAGTCATTGTAGCCCTCACTCTAACTCTTATCCTAACCCTAACCCTCATCCTAACCCTAAACCTAACCATAAACTAAACCAGCACTCTAAACCTAATCCTCATCCCCACCCTCACACCTCAGCCTAAACCTAAGCCTAAGCCTAACCCTAACCCTCACACTCACCCTCACCCTAACCCTAATCCTAACCCTAACCCTAACCCTAAACCTAAAACTCAACCTAACCCTCACCGTAAACCTAACCTTAAACCTAACCCTCACCCTGACCTTAGTCCTCACCCTAACCCTCACCCCAAACCTAACCCTCACCCTCACCCAAACCCGAACCTTAACCCTCACCCTAAGCCTAACCCTAACATTAACCCTAAACCTCACCCTAACCCTAACACTAACCCTCACAATCACCCTAGCCCTCATCCTAACCCTATTTGTAACCCTAAACCTCATCCTAACCCTCACCCTAAACCTAACCTTAACCCTCACCCTGAACCTAAACCTAATTCTCACCCTCAAACTAAACCTAACCCTAACCCTCACCATAACCCTAACCCTAAACCTCACCCTAACCCTAAACCTAACCCTCACCCTCACCCTAGCCCTCATCCTAACCCTAATCCTAACCGTAACCCTTGTGCTAACCCTCACACTAACCCTAACCCTAACTCTCACCCTAAACCAAGCCCTACTCCTAACTCTCAACCTATACCTAAACTTAACCCTAACCCTAAACCTCACCCTCATGATACCCCTCACACTAACCCTAATCCTAAACCTAACCCCATTATAACCATCACCCTAAACCTAACCCTAACCCTCACCCTAACCCTAACCCTCACCCTCACTCTCAGCCTAACCCTAAGCCTACCTCTAACCCTAACCCGAACCCTAACCCTCACACTCACCCTCACCCAAACCCTAACCTAAAACGAACCCTATCCCTAACCTAAACCTCACCCTAAAACTCAAACTAAACCTAAACCTAAAACTAATCCAACAGTAACCCTCACACTAACCCTAACCTTAAGTCAAACTCTAACCCTAAACCTCACCCCCACCCTAACCCTAACCCTCACCCTCACCCTCTCCCTCAGCCTATCCCTAAGCCTAAACCTAACCCAAACCCAAACCCTCACACTCACCCTCACCCTAAACCTCAGCCTTACCCTAAGACTAAGCTTAAGCCTAAACCTAACCCTAACCCTCACCTTAACCATAAGCCTCACCCTAACCCTAACACTCACTCTAACTCTAACCCTAACCCTCACCCTCACCAACACCCTCACCCTAACTGTAACCCTCACCCTCACCCTAAATCAAACCCTAACCCTAACCTGACCCAATCCCTAAGCCTAACTCTAAACCAAACCCTAAACCTCACACTCACCCTCAACCTAAATTAATCCTAAACCTAACCCTATCCCTAACCCTAACCCTCACACTAACCCTCACCCTAGTGCTCACCCTAACCCTAATCCTAACCCTAAACCTCAACCTAACCCTCACCCTAACCCAAACCCTCACCCTAACCCTAACTTTAAGCCTCACTTTCATGCTAGGCCTAGGCCTAAGCCTAAGCTTAAGCCTAACCCTAACACTCACCTAACCCTAACACGAACACTAACCTTAACTCTAACCCTAAACCTCACACTCACCCTAACCCTAAACCTAACACTAACTCTAAAACTCAACCTAACCCTAACCCTCACCCTCACCCTAGCCCTCAGCCTAACCCTAATCCTAACATTAATCCTCATCCTAAACCTCACCCTAACCCTAAACCTAACCCTCAACCTAACCCTAGCCCTAACCCTAACCCTAACCCTCAACCTAATCATAACCGTCACTCTCACCGTAACCCTAACCCTCACCCTAAACCCAAACTTAACTGGAACCCTAACTCTCACCCTAACCCTAACCCTAACCCTCAGCCTAATCCTAAGCCTCACCCTCACCCTCACCCTAATAATAAATCTAATAATAACCCTAACCCAAACCCTCACAATCAGCCTCACCCTTACCTTAACTCTAACCATAAAAATCACTTTCACCATAACCCTAACCCTAACCCTAACCCTAAACCTCACCCTAACCTTAACCCTAACCCTAACCCTAAACCTCATCCTCAACCTAGCCCTCACCCTCACCCTAATCCTAACCCTAACCCTCAACCTAACCCTCACCCTAACCCTAAAACTCAACCTCACTGAAACCTTTACCCTACCCCTCATCCTAACCCTAAACTTAACCCAAACCCTAACTCTCACCCTAACGCTAACGCTAACCCTCACCCTAAGCCTAACACTCACCCTCACCCTCAGCCTCAGTCGAAGCCTAAGCCTAAGCCTAACCCTAACACTAACCCTCACACTCTCCCTAACTCTAACCCTAATTCTATTCCTAAACTTAACCCTAACCCTCACCCTCACCCTATCCCTCACCTTAACCCTAACCCTAACACTAAACCTAACTCTAACCCTAAATCTCATCCTCACCCTAACCCTATCCCTAAACGTCACCCTAAACCTAAGCATAAACCTCACCCTCAACCTAGACCTCCCCCTAACCCTAACCCTCATCCTAACCCTCCCCCTAACCCTAACATTAACTTTCACCCTAACACTAACCCTCACCCTCAGCCTAAGCCTAAACCTAACCCTAAACCTCACACTCACCATAACCCTAACCCTAATCATAATGCTGACACTAACCCTAACCCTCACCCTCACCCTAACCCTCAACTTAACAATAACCCTAACATTAACCCTAAACCTAACCCACACCCACAGCCTTACCCTAATCCTAACTCTAACCCTAAACATCACCCTGACACTAACCCTAAGCCTCACCCTAACCCTAAACCTAAAACTCACCCTCACCCTAACAATAAAGCTAACCCTAACCCTAAACCTCATCCTAACCCTCCCCCAAACCCTGACTCTAAACCTAAACCTCACCCTCACCCTAACCCCAACCCTAAACTTAAACCTCACCCTAAACCGCACCCTAAGCCTAATCCTCACCCTCACCTTCAACCTCCACCTCACCTTAACTGTAACCCTACCCCTAACTATAACACAAACCCTAACCCTAACACTAACCCTAACCCTAACCATATCCCTCAACCTCAACCTCACCCTCACCGCAATCTTAACCCTAACCATAACACTAACAATAACCCTAACCCTAAACCTAACCCTAATTCTCACCCCCACCCTCATCCTCAGCCTAACCCTAAGCCTAACCCTCACCGTATACCTAACCCTAAACCTAAACCTAACCCTAACACTAAACCTAACACTAATCCTAAGCTTCACCCTCACCCTAACACAAACCCTAACCCGAACACTCACCCTAACCCTAAGCCTAACCCTAACCCTAACCCTAACCTTCACACTCAATCTACCCTAACCCTAATCCTAAACCTAACCATATCCCTAAACATAACCCTCACCGTAACCCTCACAATAGCCCTCACCCTAACCCTAATCCTAACCCTAAACCTCATCCTAAAACTCACCCTAACCCTAACCCTAACCCTCACCGTCATGCTCGGCCTAAGCCTAAGCCTTAGCCTAAGGCTAAGCTTACACCTGACACTCACCCTAAACCTAACCTTAACACTAACCCTAACTCTAAACCTAAACCTCACTCTCACCATAACCCTAACTCTAACCCTAAACCTAAACCTAAACCTCATCCTAACCCTAAACCTAACCTTCACCCTCACCCTCACCTTAACCCTCACCCTAACCCTAACCCACACCCTAACACTTACCCTCACCCTAACACAAACCCTAACACTAACACTGACCCTCACACTAAGCTAACCATCAAACTAACCCTAAACCTAAACCTAACCTTCACCCTCACCCTATCCCTAACCCCCATCTTCCCCCTAAACCTCACCATAACCCTAACACTAATCCTCAATCTAACCCTCACCCTCACTCTACCCCGAAACCGAAACCTCACCCTAACCCTAACCCTGACCCTTACAGTAACCTTCAACCTCAGCCTAACCCTCACGTTGACCCTTACGGTCACCCCCACCCTAACCCTCACCCTAACCCTAACCCTCACACTCATGCTCAGCCTATGCCTAAGCCTAAGCCCAAGCATAACTGTAAACCTGACCCTCACCCTAACCCTAAACCTAACACTAACCATAATTCTAAACCTAAACCGCATACTCAATCACTCCCTCAGCATAAACCTAAGGCTAACCCTAACCCTAACACTAACCCTCACACTCACACTAACCCTAACCCTAATCCTAATCCTAACCCTAAACCTAACCCTCACACTAACCATAAACCTCACCCTAACCCTAAACCTAACACTAACCCCAAACCTAACCCTAACCCTCACCCTCAGCCTCACCTTAACCCTAATTCTAAACCTAAACTTCACACTCACCCTAATCCTACCGCTAAACCTAACCCTAACCTTAACCCTAACCCTAGCCCTCCCCTTAACTATCACCCTAACCCTAACACTAACACTAACCCTAACTCTAACCCTTACCCTAACACTAAATCTCACCCTAACCCTAACCCTAAGCCTCACCCTAACCCTAAACCTCACCCTCACCCTCACCCTCAGCCTAAACTTAAGCCTAACCCTAACCCTAACCATAACCCTCACACTAACCCTAAACCTAAGCCTAAACCTAATCCTAACCCTCAACCTAACCCTCACCCTAACCCTAAACCTAACCCTAATACTAACCCTAAACCTAACCCTAACCCTAACCCTAACACTAACCCTCACACTCACCCAAACCCTAACCCTAATACTAATCCTAACCCTAACCCTAACCCTCACCCTCACTCTCACCCTCACAGTAACCCTAAGCCTAACACTAACCCACACCCTAACCCGAACCCGAACCCTCAGCCTCACCTTAACCCTAATTCTAACCCTAAACTTCACCCTCACCCTAACCCTACCGCTAAACCTAACCCTAAACTTAACCCTAACCCTAGCCCTCCCCCATCACCCTAACCCAAACACTAACACGAACCCTAACTCTAACCCTTACCCTAACACTAAACCTCACCCTAACCCTAACCCTAAGCCTCACCCTAACCCTAAACCTCACCCTCATCCTCACCCTCAGCCTAACCTTAAGCCTAACCCTAAACCTAACCCTAGCCCTCACACTAACCCTAAACCTAACCCTAATCCTAATCCTAACCCTAACCCTAATCCTCACCGTAACCCTAAACCTAACCCTAACAGTAACCCTAACCCTAACCCTCACCTTCAACCTCACCCTCAGCCTAAACCTAAGCCTAACCCTAATCCTAACCCTAACACACACACTCACCCTTACCCTAACTCTAATCCTAACCCTAACCCTAACCCTAACCCTCATGCTCGGCCTAAGCCTAACCCTAAGCCTAAGCTTAAGCCTAACCCTAACCCTCACAGTAATGCTCACACTAATCCTAACCCTAACACAAAAGTTAACTCTAACCCTAAACCTCACTCTCACCCTAACCCTAACTCTAACCCTAACTCTAAACATAAGCCTAACCCTCTCCCTAACCGTAACCTTCACCCTCACCCTAGACATCAACCTAACCCTAATCCTAACCCTAACCCTAACCCTAACCCTAAACCTAAACCTAACCCTAACCATCACCCTTAACCTAATCCTCAAACCCACCCTCACCCTCAGCCTAACACTAAGCCTAAGCCTAATCCTAACCCTAAACCTCACACTCATCCTCACCATAACCCTAATCCTAAATCCAACCCTAACACTAACCCTAAACCTCAACCTAACCCTCACCTAACCCTAACAATAACCCTAAACCTAACCCTCCCCCTAACCCTCCCCCTAACACTAACTCTAACACTAAACCTCACCCTCACCCTAACCCTCACCGTAAATCTAAACCCAACCCTCACCCTCACCGTAACTCTAACCCTAACCCTAAAAATAACACTAACCCAAACCCTCACCCTAAACCTAACCCTAAATTAAACCCTCACCCTAACCGTAACTCTAACCCTAACCCTAAACCTCACCCTAACCCTAACCCTAACCCTCACCGTGAGCCTCACCCTAACCGTAAACTTAACCTTAACCATAACACTAACAATAACCCTAACCCTAACCCTAATCCTAAACCTGACTCTCACCCTAACCCTAACCCTAACACTCACTGTAACCCTAACACTAACCCTCACCCTAACCCTGAAATTAACACAAACCCTAACTCTCACCCAAACGCTAACCTTAACTCGAATCCTAAATGTAACCCTCACCCTCAGGTTAACGCTAAGCCTAACCCTATCCCTAAGCCCAACCTAAGCATTCACCCTAACACTAACCCTAATCCTAATCCTAACCCTAACCCTAACCCTCACCCTCCTCCTAACCCTCACCCTAACTCTAACCCTAACACTAACCCTAACCCTTACCCTAACCCTCACCCTAACACTTACCCTAATCCTAACTCTCACCCTTAGGGGAACACTCACCCTCAGCCTAACCCTCACCTTTATTCTTACCGTCACACTCACCCTAACCCTCACCCTAACCCTAACCCTCATCCTAACACTCAGCCTAACCCTAACGCTATCCATCACCCTAACCCAAAACCTCACCCTCACCCTCACCCTAAGCCTAACCCTAAGCCTAAGCCTAAGCCTAACCCTAACCCTCACCCTCACACTAGCCCTCTCCCTAAACCTAATCCTAACGCTAAGCCTTATCCTAACACTCACCCTAACTATCACCCAAAACCTATTCCTCACCTCCACCCTCACCCTCAACCTAACCCTAAGACTAAGCTTAACCCTAACCATAACCCTCAACCTCAGGCTCACCCTCACCACAAACTAAACCCAAAACACAACATTAAAAATAACCCTGATTTTAACCCAAACCCTAAACCTAATCTTCACCCCCAACCTCACCCTCAGCCTAACCCTAACTCTAAACCTAATCCTAAACCTAACCCTAATCCTCAGCCTCACCCTCAACCTAACCCTAATCCTAAACCTAACCCTATCCCTAAACCTAACCTTCACCCTTACCCTCATCCTAGCTCTCACCCTAAAACTAATCCTTACCCTAAACCTCATCCTAACACTCACCCTTACCCTAACCTTAACCCTCACCCTAACCCTAACCCTAATCCTCACCCTCATGCTTGGCATAAGCCTAAGCCTAAGCCTAAGCCTAACCCTAACTCTAACCCTCACACTGACCCTCAACCTACACCTAATCCTAAACCTAACCCTAACCCTCACAGTAACGCTCACACTACCACTCACCCTAACTCTAATCCTAAACCTAAACCTCATCCTAACCTCAACCCTAACCCTCACCCTTACCCTCACCGTAACCGTAACCCTAAACCTAATGGTAACAATAACCCTAATCCTAACCCTAAACCTCACCCTAACCATAACCCTCACCGTAACCCTATCACTCACACTAACCCTAACCCTCACCCTCACCCTCACCCTAACCCTAACACTAAACCTCCCCCTCCCCCAAAACCAAAGCCTAACCTTAACCCTCACACTAACCCTAAGCCTAAGCCTAAGCCTAACCCTAACACTAACCCTCACACTGACCCTCAACCTACACCTAATCCTAAACCTAACCCTAACCCTCACAGTATGCTCACACTAGCACTCACCCTAACTCTAATCCTAAACCTAAACCTCAGCCTTACCCTCACCCTAACCCTCACCCTAACCCTAACCCTAACCCTCACCCTCATGCTCGGCCTAAGCCTAAACCTAAGCCTAAGCTTAAGCCTAACCCTAACCCTCACACTAATGCTCACCCTAAACCTAATCCTAAAACTAACCCTAACTCCAACCCTAAACCTCACCGTCACACTAACCCTAACTCTAACCCTAACCCTAAACCTAAACCTCATCCTAACCCCAAACCTAACCCTCACCCTTACCCTCACCGTAAACATAACCCTAACCCTAACTGTAACAATAACTCTAACCCTAACCCTAAACCTCACCCTAACCATAACCCAAACCCTAACACTAACCCTCACCCTAACACTAACCCTCACACTATCGCTAACCATCACACTAACCCTAACCCTTACCCTAATCCTAAACCTCACCCTTACCCTAAACCTAACCCTAAACCTCACCCTCACCCTAGCCCTCACCCTAACCCTAATTCTAACCCTCACCCTCACCCTCACCCTAATCCTCATCCTCACCCTAATCCTCACACTAACCCTAACCCTAATCCTCAATCTAACCCTCACCCTAACCTTAACCCGAACCCTTACCCTAAGCCTAACCCTAACCCTAACCCTCACACTTATCTTAACCCTCACCTTCAGCCTAACCCTCACCTTTACACTTACTATAACCCTCACCCTAACCCTCAACCTAACCCTAACCCTCATCCTACCCCTCAACCTAACCCTAATCCTAACCATCACCCTAACACTAATCCTCACCCCCATCCTCACCCTCAGCCTAAGCCTAACTCGAACCCTAAACCTCACACTCACCCTGACCCTAACCTTAATACTAACTCTAACCCTAACCCTAACAATAAACCTCAACTTAACCCTCACCCTAACCCTAACCCTAACACTAACCCTGAACCTGCCTTCAAACTAATCCTCACCCTAACCCTAACTCTAAACCTGAATCTCACCGTCACCCTCACTGTAACTCTAACCCTAACCCTACCCCTACCCCTAATCCTAGCCCTCAACCTCACCCTAACCCTAGTCCTAACCCCAACCCTCACCTTAACCCTAACCCACACCCTCACCGTAATGCTAACCCTCATCCTAACCCTCACCCTAACCCTAACTAATCCTAAACATCAACCTAACAATAACCCTAATGCCCACCCTCTCCCTAGCCCTCACCCTAACCCTATTCCCAACCTTAATCCTCATTAGAACCCTCTCCCTAACCCTAACCCTAACCCTAACCCTCAACCTAATGCTAACCCTCAGCCTCATCAAAGCCCTTATGCTAACCCTCACCCTAACCCTAAACTTAACCCTAAACATAACCCTCATCGTAATCCTTCAACCACACCCTCAGCCTCACCCTCAACCTAACCCTAAGCCTAACCCTAAACCTAACCCTAACACCCACACTCACCCTCACCCTAACCCTAACGCTAAAGCTAACTCTCCCCCTAACTCTCACTGTAAACCTAACCTTAACACGAACCCTAACACTAACCCTCAACATAACCCTCACCCTAAAACTAACTCTAACCCAAAACCTCACCCTCACCCTAAACTTAACTCTAAGCCTAACCCAAACCCTAAACCTCACCCTAACCCTAACCCTAACACCAACCCTCAACCTAACCCTCACCCTAACCCTAATTCTATCCCAAAACCTCACCCTCACCCTAAACCTAACTCTAACCCTAACCCAAAACCTAAACCTCACCCTAACCCTAACCATAACCCTTACCCTAATCATAACCCGCACCCTGACCCAAACCCTCACCCTAACACTTACCCTGACGCTAACACTAATCCTAACCCTAACACTAACCCTCACACTAACCCTAACCCTAACCCAAAAACTCAAACTAACCCTCACTCTCACCCTAACCCTAACACTAACCCTCACACTAACACTCACCCTAACCCTCCCCCTAACCCTATATCTAACCCTAAACCTCACCCTCACCCTAAACCTAACCCTAACCTTAACCCTAAATCCCACCCTCACCCTCACCGGTATTCTAACCCTGACCCTAACAAAAACAGTAACCCTAATGCTAACCATCACCCTAACCCTAATCCTCACACCCACACTCACCCTCAGCATAACACTAAGCCTAAGCCTAACCCTCACCCTAACCCTTACACTCACCCTCACCCTAACCCTAATCCTAACCCTAAACATATCTCTAAACCTCATACTAACCCTCACCCTCACCCTAACCCCAACGCTAAACCTAACCCTAAACCTCACCCTAACCCTCCAGCTAACCCTAACTTTAACCCTAAACCTCACCCTCACCCTAACCCTAACACTAAACCTAACCCTAAACCTCACCATAAACCTTACCCTCACCCTCAACCTCAACTTCACCGTAACTCTAACTCTAACCGTAACAATAACACTTACCCTAACCCTAACCATAACCATAACCATAACCCTCACCCTCAGCCTCACCCTCACCACAAACTTTACCCTAAACATAACACTAACAATAACGCTAAACCTAACCCTTACCCTAATCCTTAACCCCACCTTCCCACTCAGCCTAAACCTAAGCCTAATCCTAAGCCTAACCGTAAGCCTCACCATAACTCTAACCCTATCCCTCACCCAAACTCTAACCCTAACACTAAACCTCACCTTAAGGCTAACTCTAACCCTAACCCTAACCCTAACCAGCACCCTAACCCTAACCCTCACACTTAACCTCTACCTCAGCCTAACCCTAAGCCTAAACCTAACCCTAAACCTAACCCACACACTCACCCTCACCCTAACCCTAGTCCTAAACATAAACCTAACCCTTCCCTTCACACTAACCCTCACCCTAACCCTAAACCTAAAACTAACCCTAACCCTAAACCTCAACCTAACCCTCACCCTAACCCTCTCTATCCCTAAACCTCACACTCACCCTAACCCTAACTCAAACCCTAACCCTAACCCTAATCCTCACCCTAACCCTAACCCTCATACTCACCCTCACTGTAAACTTAACCGTAAACCTAACAATAACCCTAAACCTAACCCTAAACCTCACCATAACCATAACATTCACCCTAACCCTAACCCTCACCCTAACACTTACCCTCACCCTTACCCTAACCCTAACTCTAACACTAACACTCACAGTAACCGTAACTCTCACCCTAATCCTAAACCACACCCTAACCCTAACCCACACCCTCACCATAACCCTAATCCTAATCCTAACCCTCACACTAGCCCTCTCCCTAACCCTAATTCTAAACATAACCCTCACCCTAATTCTAACAATGATCCTCACCCTAAACCTCACACTAACCCTAACCCTACTCGTCAATCTAACCCTCACCCTCACCCTAACCCTCACCCTAACCCTTACACTAACCCTCACCCTAATCCTAACACTCACCCTTAGGGGAACACTCACCCTCAGCCTAAACCTCACCTTTACTGTTACCGTCATGCTCACCCTAAGCCTCACCCTAACCCTAACCCTCATCCTAACACTCAGCCTAAACCTAACCCTATCCATCACCCTAACCCTATCCCTCACCCTCACCCTCACCCTCAAGCTAAACCTAAGCCTAAGCCTAAGCCTAACCATAACCCTCACCTTCACCCTAGCCCTCACCCTAAACCTAATCCTAACCCTTACTCTCATCCTCACTCTCACCCTAACCCTAACCCTAACCATCACCCAAAACCTATTCCTAACCCCCACTCTCACCCTCAGCCTACCCTAACCCAAACCTAACACTAACCCTAACCCTCACCCTCACCCTAGCAAGCAACATAACCCTAATCCTAACCATAACCCTCATCGGTAACCGTCACCCTAACCCTAACCACAAACCTCACCCTAACCTAACTCTAACCCTAACCCTCAACCTAACCCTAACCCTCACCCTCACCGTAACCCTAACCGTAACCCTGACCCAAACCCTAAACCTAACCCAAAACTTAAACCTCAACCTAAACCTTACTCTAATCTTAACCCTCACCCTAGCTCTCAACCTAACCCTATACCTCATCCTAACCCTCACCCTAAACCTAACTCTAACCCTCACCCTAATCCTAACCCTCAACCTCACCCTCAGCCTAACCCTAACCCTCACCCTAACATTAACCCTCACACTCACACTCACCCTAACCCTAATCCTAAATCTAACCCTATCCCTAACCATAACCCTCACCCTAACCCTCACCCTAACTCTTACCCTAACACCAATCCTAACACTAACTCTCACACTAACCCTAACTCTAACCTTAAAGCTCACCCTCACCCTCACCTTAACTCCCACCCTCACCCTCAGCCTAAACCTAAGCCTAAGCCTCAGCCTAACCCTAACCCTAACACTCACACTCACCCTCACACTAACACTAATCCTAATCCAAGCCCTAACCCTAAACCTCACCCTAAACCTAACCCTCACCCTCACCCTAAACCTAACACTAACCCTAACCCTAACCCTCAGCCTCAACCTCACCCTCAGCTTAACTTTAAGCCTAAACCTAAACCTAACCCTAAACCACACACTCACCCTCATGCTAACCCTAATCATAATCCTAACCCTAACAATAACCCTAACCCTAGCGCTAACCCTCACCCTAAACATAACCCTCACCCTAACCCAAACCCTCACCTTAACACTTACCCTCACCCTAAAAGTAACCCTAACTCTAACACTAACCATCACACTAATCCTAACCCTCACAGTACCCCTAAACCTCACCCTAACCTTAACCCTAAACCTAACCTAAACATCACTCTCACACTGGCCCTCAACCTAACCCTAATTCTAACCCTAACCCTCAACCAAACCCTAACCCTGAACCTCACAATAAACCTCACACTAACCCTAAACCTAATCCTAAATCTAACCCTCACCCTAACCCTAACCCTCACCCTTATCTTAACCCTCACCCTCAGCCTAACCCTCACCTTTACCCTTACCATCACTCTCACCCTCAACTTTACCCTAAACCTCACCCAAGCCCTCACCCTAACCCTAACCCTAAACCTCACCCTCACCCTCAGCTTTACACTAATCCTATCACTATTCCTAACCCTAAACCTCACCCTCACCCTGACGGTCAGCTAATTCTAACCCTCACACTAATCCTAACCCTAACCCTAACCTAACACTCACACTAAACCTAACACTCACCCTAACCGTAACCCTACCCCTTACCCTAACCCTGACCTTAACCCTAACTCTAACCCTTACCCTAACCCTCACCCTAAACCTGACCATCACCCTAAATCTGACCGTAACCCTAATAACAACCCTAACCCTCACCCGAACATTAACCCTCACCCTCACCCTAATCCTGACCCTAAACCTCACCCTAATCCTAAACCTAACCCTCAGCCTAACCCTCACCCTAACCCTAAGAATAACCCTAACCCTAACCATCACCCTAACCCACACCCTAACCCAAACCCTAACCCTAACCCTCACCCTCATCCTAACCCTCATCCTAACACTTAACCTCATCCTCACCCTAAACCTCACATTAACCGAACCCTCACCGTAACTCTAACCCTGTCACTCTCACTGTCGCCTTCACGCTAAGCCTAACGCTAACCCTCACCCTAACCCTAAAACTCATCCTAATCCTCAACCTAACCCTCACCCTAACCGTAATGCTAAGTCAAACACTCAGCCGAACCCTCATGCTATCACTTACCCACACCACAAACCTAACCCTAAACTTAACCCTCACCCTCACCCTAAACCTCACCCTAACCCTAAACCTAATCCTAACCCTCACCCTAACCCTAACCCTAACACTAACCCTCACCTAACCCTCACCCTAACCTTCTACCTAACCCTAAACATCACCATCACCCTAACCCTCACCCTAACCCTAACTCTCACCGACACCCTAAATCTCAACCTCACCCTTACCCTAACCCTCAACTAATCCTCACCCTAACCCTAACCATTACCTAACCAATACCCTCACCATCACCCTCACCTTCACCCTAACCCTCACCCTCACCCTAGACCTCACCCTAAACATAACCCTAACCCTAAACCTCACCGTCTCCCTCACCCTCAACCTCAGCCTATACCTAACCCTATCCCAAATCCTAACCCTAACCCTCACCCTCACTGTAACCCTCACCATAACCCTTACCCTCACCCTCACCCTCACCCTAACCATAACCCTCATACTAAACCTAACCCTCACCCTAAACCTAAACTTACCCCTCACTCTAAACCTCACCATAAACTTAACCCTAACCCTATCCCTTACTCTCACGCTAGAACTCACCCAAACCCTAATTCTAACCCTAACCCTCATCCACACCCTAAGCCTCACAATTACCCTAACCCTAATCCCCAATCTAACCCTAACCCTAACCCTAACCCTTATCATAACCCTCAACGTAACACTAACCCTCACCCTTAAAGTAACCCTCACCCTTAGCCCAACCCTCAACTTTACTCTTACTGACACAATCACCCTAACCGGAACCCTAACCCTATCCATCACCATAACCCTAACCCTCACCCTCACCATCACCATCAGCCTAAAAGTATGCCTAAGCCTAACCCTAACTTTAAACCTCCCCTCACCCTAGCCCTCACCCTAATCCTAATCCTAACCCTAACCCTCATCCTAACTCTCACCCTAACCATAAGGCTAACCATCACCCTAAGCCTAATCCTCACACCCACCCTCACCCTCAGCCTAACCCTTAGCCTTAGCCTAATCCTAAACCTAACCCTCACACTCACCCTAACCCTAATCATAACCCTAAACCTAAGCATAACCCTAAACCTCAATCTTACACTAACCCTAAACCTAACACTAACCCTAACACTAGCCCTAACTCTAACCCTCACCCTTACCCTCCCCCTCAACCTAACTTTAACCCTAAAAGTCTCCCTCATCCTATCCCTAATCCTAACCCTAACTCTAAACCTCACCCTAAACCTAACCCTAACCCTCACCCTCACCCTCACCCATACCATAAGTCTAACCCTAACCCTAACATTAACACTAACCCTAATATTAACCTAACCCTATCCCTAACCATAATCCTCACCCTCATCCTCACCCTCACTGCAAACTTAACCCTAAACATAACACTAAAAATAACCCTAACCTTAACCCTAAACCTAACCCTAATCCTCACCCCCACCCTGACCCTAAACCCAACCGTTACCCAAACCCTAACCCTAATCCTCTCCCTAAACCTAAGCCTAACCCTAACCCCTAACCATAAACCTCACACTCACTCTCACCCCAACCCAAATCCTAAACCTAACCGTATCCCTAACACTAACCCTCAACCTAAACCTCACACTAGCCCTTACCCTAAACCGAACCCTAACCCTCACCCTCACCCGAACTCTAACCCTCACCCTCACCCTCATTGTCAGCCTAACCCTAAACCTAAACCTAACCCTAAACCTAACCCTCACACTCACACTCATCCTAACCTTAATCCTAAACCTAAACGTCACCCTAACACTAAACCTCACCCTAAACTTAACCCTAACACTAACCCTAACCCTAACCCTCACCATAACCCTAACCCTCATCCTCACCATAAAACTCACACTAACCCTAACTCTAAGCCTAATCACCAATCTACCCCTCACACTAACCATAACCCTCACCCTAACCCTACCCATCACCCTAACACTTACCCTCACCCTAAAACTAACCCTAACACTAACACTAACCCTAACCATCACCCTAATCCTAAAACTCATCCTAACCCTAACCCTAACTCTAACCCTCACAATCACCCTAGACCTCACCCTAAACATAATTCTAACGCTAACCCTCACCCTAACCCTAACACTCATCCTCACCCTAAACCTCACACTAACCCTAACTCTAACCCTAATCCCCAATCTAACCCTCACCCTAACCCTAACCCTAAACCTAACCCAAAACCTACTTACCCAAAACCTAAAACTCACCCTAACCCTAATCCAAACCCTCACCCTAACCATAACCCTCACCCTAAACCAAACCCTCACCCTAACACTAATCATCAACTTAACCGTCACCCTAAACCTAACACTCACCCTCACCCTAACCCTAATCCTAAAAATAACCCTATCCCTAAACTTCAACCTAACCCTCACCCTCACCCTAACACTAATCCCAACCCTAAACCTCACCCTAATACTCCCACTAACCCTAACTCTAATCCAAAACCTCAGCCTCAACCTCCCCCTAAACCTAACCATAAATCGCAACCAAAAGGTCACACTAACCCTAAACCTCACCCTCACCCTCAACCTCACTGTAACTCTAACCCTAACCATAAACCTAAACATAACCATAACCCTCACCCTAAGCCTCACCCTCACCACAAACTTAACCCTAACCATAACACTAACAATAACCCTAGCCCTAACCATAACAGTAACCCTCAAAGTAACCCTAACCCTAAACCTGATCCTTAACCTAACCCTATCCCTAAGCCTAAGCCTAACCCTAACCCTCCCACTCACCCTCAACCTAACCCTAATCCTAAACCTAACCCTATGCCTAAACCTAATCCTCATCATAACCCTCACACTAGCCCTCACCCTAACCCTAACACTAATCCTAACCGTAACCTCATCCTAGCACTCAACCTAACCCTAATACAAACCCTCACCCTCACCCTAATACTAACCCTCACCCTCACCCTAAACATCAGCAAAACCCTATCACCCTAACCGTCACCCTAAACCTCACACTCACCCTATCCCTTACCCTAATCTTAATGCTAAGCCTAACCCTACCCTGCCCCCTCAGCGTCAACTTAACCCTAACTCTAACCCTAAACTTCACCCTCACCCTAACCATAACCCTAAACCTAAACCTCACCATAACCCTAACCCTAACCATTACACTCACACTAAAACTTACCCTAATCCTAATAGTAAACCTAAGCCTAACCTTCAACCTCAACCTAACGCACAACCTAACCCTAACCCTAACACTAACCCTCACCCTAACCCTATACCCTAACCCTCAAACTAACCCTAACCCTCATTCTCACCCTCACCGTCAGCCTAAACCTAAGGCTAACACTAACCCTAAACCTAACCCTCACACTCACCCTAACCCTAAAACTAATCCCAATAATAACCCTAAACCTAATCCTCACCTTCACCCTCAGCCTCAACCTAAACCTAATTCTAAACCTAAACTTCACCCTCACTCTAACTCTAAAGCTAAATCTAAACCTAACCCTAAACCTAACACTCACCCTAACCCTCATCCTAACCCTAACTCTACCCCTAAACCTCACCCTCACCCTAACCCTAAATCTAACACTAACCATAACACTAAACCTCATCCTAACCTTAACCCTAACCCTCAAACTAACCCTAACCCTCACGCTCACCCTCACCCTCAGCCTAAACCTAAGGCTAACCCTAACCCTAACCTAACCCTCACACTCACCCTAACCCTAACCCTAATCCAAATCCTAACCCTCACCCTCAGCCTCACCCTAACCCTAATTCTAACGCTGAACTTCACCCTCACACTAACCCTAACACTAACACTAACCATAACCCTAACCCTATACCAGCCCTCCCCCTAATTCTCACCATAACCCTAACCCTAACACTAAACCTAAAACTCAACCTAACCCTCACCCAAACCCTAACTCTAAGCCTAAACCTCATCCTCACCCTAACCCTAACCCTAAACCTAATCCTAAACCTCACCCTAAACCTCACCCTAACCCTCACCCTCACCCTCAACCTCACTGTAACTCTAACCCTAACCCTAAGAATAACACTAACCCTAAACCAAACCATAACCGTAACATTAACCCTCACCCACAGCCTCACCCTCACTGTAAATTTAACCCTAACCATAACACTAACAATAACCCTAACCCTAACCCTAATCCTAACTCTAACCTCACCCACACCCTCACATTCAGCCTAACCCGAAGCCTAAATGTAACCCTAACCCTAACCCTAAACCTCACCCTAACCCTAACCCTAACCCTAACCCTAACGCTAACCCTAAACCTAACCCTAATCCTCAGCCTCAACCTCACCCTAAACCAAACCCTAACCATAACCCTCACACTAACCCTAAGCCTATATCTAACCCTAAACCTCGCCCTCACCCTAACCCTAACCCTAACCCTAACACTAAACCCCACCCTAACCCTACCCTAACCCTCACCCGCACCCTTACCCTCACCGTAACTCTAACCCTAACCCTAACAATAACAATAACACTAATCCTCACCCCCACCCTCACCCTCAGCCTAATGCTAAGCCTAAACCTAACCCTCACGCTAAACTTCACACTCACGCTCACCCTAATCCTAATCCTAAACATAACCCTATCCCTAAACCTCAACCAAACCCTCACCCTCACCCTATCCCTAACAATAACCCAAACCCTAAACCTCACCCTAACTTTCCAGCAAACCATAACTCTAACCCTAAACCTCACCCTCACCCTAAACCTAACCCTAAATCTACCCTAAACCTTACCTAACCCTAACCCTCACGCTCATCCTCAACTTCACCATAACTTTAACCCTATCCTTAACAATAACACTAACTCTAATCCTAACCCTAACCCTCACTCTCAGCCTCACCCTCACTGCAAACTTAACCCTAACCATAACACTAAAAATAATCCTCACCCTAACAGTAACCCTATCCCTAATCCTCACCCCCACCCTAACCCTCAGCCTAACCCTAAGCCTAACCCTAACCCTAACCCTCCCTGTAAACCTAACAGTAACACTAAAACTAACACTAACACTGACCCTAAACCTAAGCCTAACCCAAACCCTAACCCTAATCCTCACCCCAACCATAAGCCTAAACCTATCCTTAACCCTAACCCTCACACTCACTCTCACCCTAACCCAAATCCTAAACCTAACCGTATCACTAACCCTAACCCTAAACCTAACCCTCATACTAGCCCTCACCCTAAACCTAACCCTAACCCTCACCCTAACCCAAACCCTAACCCTCTTCCTCATGCTCCACCTAAGCTTAATCCTAACCCTAAGCCTAACCCTAACCCTAAACGTCACCCTATCCCTAACCCTAAAACTAACCCTAACTCTAACCCTAAATGTCACCCTCACACTAAGCCCAACTCTAACTCTGACCCTAAACCTAAACCTAACCCTAAAACTAACCCTCACCCTAACATATACCCTCACCCTAACACTAACCCTAACGCTAACACTAACGCTCACACTAACCCTAACCATCACCCTAAACCTTAAACTCACCCTAACACTAACCCTAACCCTCACCCTCACCCTAGCCCTCACCCTAAACCTAACCCTCATCCTCACCCTAAACCTCACACTAACCCTCAATCTAACCCTCACCCTAACCCTAACCCTAACCCAAACCCTAACCCTAAACCTAACCCTCACCCTTACCGTAACCCTCACCCTCAGCTTAACCCTCATCTTTACCCTTACTGTCACCTGCACCGCAACCCTTACCCTAACCCTCACCCTCACCCTAACCCTAAATCTACCCCTAAACCTCATCATCACCCTAACCCTAACTCTAACCCTTACCCTAACACTAAACCTCACTCTAATCCTGTCCCTAACCCTCACACTCAACTTCACCCTCAGCCTAACCCTAAGCCTAAGCCAAACCCTAACCCTAACCCTCACACTCACCTCACCCTAACCCTAATCCTAACCCTAACAATAACCCTAACCCTAAACCTCAACCTAACCCTCACCCTAACTTATCCCTAACCCTAACCCTAACCCTAACCCTCACCATAAACCTAACACTCATCCTCATCATAAAACTCACACTAACCCTATCTCTAAGCCTAATCCCCAATCTAACCCTCACACTAACCATAACCCTCACCCTAACCCTATCCATCACCCTAACACTTACCCTAACCATAACACTAACCCTAACCCTAACACTAACCCTAACACTAAACCTAACCATCACCCTAATGCTAAACCTCATCCTAACCCAAACCCTAACTCTAACCCTCACCCTCACCCTAGACCTCACCCTAAACCTAATTCTAACCCTAGAACCTCACCCTAACCCTAACACTCATCCTCACCCTAAACCTCACACTAACCCTAACTCTAACCCTAATCCCCAATCTAACCCTCACCCTAACCCTATACCTAACCCTAAACCTCACCCTTATCTTAACCATCACGCTCAGCTTAACCCTCAACTTTACTCTTACCATCATCCTCACCCTAACCCTAAACCTCATCCTAACCCTCACCCAAACCGTAAACCTAACCATCAACCTAACCCTAACCCTCACCCTCAAACTCACGCTCAGCCTAAACCTATCCCTAAGCCTAACACTTAACCTAACTCTGACCCTCACCCTAGCAATCACCCTAACCCTAATCCTAATCCTAACCCTCACCTTAACCCTAACCCTAACCATCACCCTAACCCTAATCCTCACCCCCACCCTCACGCTCAGCCTAAAGCTAATCCTAAACCTAACCCTAACCCTAACACTAAACCTCAACCTAACCGTCACCCAAAACTTATCCCTAACAATAACCCTAACCCTAACCCTCGACCTAACACTCCAACTAACCCTAAATCTAACTTTAAACCTCACCCTCACCATAACCCTAATCCTAACCCTAAACTCACCCTAACCCTAACCCTAACCCTCAACTTCACCCTCACCCTCACCCTCTCCATAACCCTAACCCTAACCTCAATAAGAACACTAATTCTAACCCTAATCCTAAACATCACCCTAACCCTAACCCTAACCCTAACCCTAAACCTAACCCTCACTCTAACCCTAAACTTAACCGAACCCTAACACTAACCATAACCCTCACACTAACCCTAACCCTCACCCTCACCCTCACCCACAGCCTAAGACTAAGACTAACCCTAACCGTAACCCTAAACGTCACACTCACCCTAACCCTTACCCTAATCCTAATCGTAATCATAAGCCTAACCCTCAACATCAACCTAACACTCAACCTAACCCTAACTCTAACACTAACCCTAACACTAACCCTCACCCTAAACCTAACCCTAACCCTCAACCTAACAATAACCCTCACGCTCACCGTAACACTTACCCTAACCCTCACTCTAACCCTAAACTTAACCGAACCCTAACTCCCACCCTAAACCTAACCCTCACACTCACCTTAACCCTAACACTCACCCTAATCCTCAGCCTAACCCTAACTCTACACCTAAACCTCAGCCTCACCCTAACGCTAAATCTAACCCTAACCCTAACACTAAACCTCACCCTAAACCTAACCCTAACCCTCAAACGAACCCTAACACTCACCCTCACCCTCACCCTCAGCCTAAACCTAAGGCTAGCCCTAAACCTAACCCTAACGCTCACACTCACCCTAACCCTAACCCTAATCCAAATCCTAACCCGAAACCTATTCCTCACCTTCACCCTCAGCCTCACCCTAACCCTAAATCTAAACCTAAACCTCACCCTCACCCTAACCCTAACGCTAACACTAACCATAACCATAACCCTAACCCTCCCCCTAACTCTCACCGTAACACTAACACTAACACTAACCCTAAACCTCAACCTAACCCTCACCAGAACCCTAACTCTAACCCTAAACCTCACCCTCACCCTAACCCTCACTCTAACACTTACCCAAATCGTAAAAATCAGCCTAACCCTAATCCAAACCATCACCCTAACCATAAACCTCACCCTAAACCAAACCCTCACCCTAACAATTACCATCACCCTAACCCTCACCTTAAACCTCAACCTAACCCTCACCCTCACCCTAACACTAACCCTAACCCTAAACCTCACCCTAATACTCCCCCTAACACTAAACCTCACACTCAACCTACCCCTAACCCTAAACCTACACCTCATCCTAAAGGTCACACTAACTCTAAACCTCAACTTCACCCTCAAACTCACTGTAACTCTAACCCTAAAACTAACTGTAAACATAACCATAAAACTCACCCTAAGCCTTTCCCTCACCACAAACTTAACCCTAACCATAACACTAACAATAACCATAGCCCTAACTGTAACCATAACCCTCACCATAACCCTAACCCTAAACCTAATCCTAAACCTAACCCTATCCCTAAGCCTAACCCTAACCCTAACCCTCACACTCACCCTCAACCTAACCCTAATTCTAAACCAACGCTAGCCTAAACCTAACCCTCACCATAACCCTTACACTGGCCCTCACCCTAACCCTAATCCTAACCTTAAAACTCATCCTAGCACTTACCCTAACCCTAAACCTAATCCTCAACCTCACCCTAACCCTAAACCTCAGCCTCACCCTCAACCTCAACATAACCCTAAGCCTATCCCTAAACCTAAACTTAACCCTCACAATCACCCTATCCTTTACCCTAATCCTAAACCTAACCCTAACCCTACCCTGCACCCTCAGCCTCAACTTAACCCTAACTCTAACCCAAAACCTCACCCTCACCCTAACCCTAACACTAAACCTAAACCTCACCCTAACCCTAACAGTAAACCTTACCCTCACACTAGCCCTCACCCTAACCCTAATACTAACCCTAAACCTAAACCTAACCCTCCCCATAACCCTAACCCTAAACCTCACCTAATCCTCATCCTCACCCTCATCCTCACCCTCACCCTCACCCTCAGCCTAACCCTAAGCCTAACCCTCACACTCACCCTAACCCTAACGCTAATCCTAATCCTAACACTAAAACTAACCCTCACCCTCAACCTAATGCTCACCTTAATCCTAACCCTAACCCTCAACTTCTGCCTCACTCTAACCCTAACTCTAACCCGAAACCTAACCCTAACCCTAACCCTAACCTTATCCCTAAACCTCATCCGACCCATAACACTAACCCTCACCTCACCCTCACAGTAACTGTAACCCTAACCTAAACCCTCACCCTAACATGTACCCTCATCATAACACTTACCCTCCCCTTACACTAACCCTCACACTAACCCTAATCATCACCTTAACCCTAAACCTCACCCTAACACTATCCCTAAACCTTACCCTCACTTTAGGCCTCACCCTAACCCTAACTCTCATCCTCACCCTAAACCTCACACTAACCCTAACAATAATCCTCAATCTAATCCTTACCCTCACCATAACCCTAAACCTAACCCTAACCCTAACACTAAAGCTCACCCTAACCCTAACCCTAACCCTCAAATTAACCCTAAACTTCACCCTCACCCTCACCCTCAGCCTAAACCTAAGGCTAACCCGAACCTTAACCCTAACCCTCACACTCACCCTAACCCTAAACCTAATCCAAATCCTAACCCTAACCCTAATCCTCACCTTCACCCTCAGCCTCACCCTAACCCTAATTCTAAACCTAAAATTCACCCTCACCCTAACCCTAACGCTAACACTAACCATAACCCTAATCCTAAACCTTAACCTCCCTCTAACTCTCACTGTAACCCTAACCCTAACACTAACCCTAAACCTCAACCTAACCCTCACCAGAACCCTAACTCTAACCCTAAACCTCACCTCACCCTCATCCTCACTCTAACACTTACCCAAATCCTAAAACTCACCCTAACCCTAATCCAAACCCTCACCATAAACATAACCCTCACCCTAAACCAAACCTTCATCCTAACACTTACCATCACCCTAACCCTCACCCTAAACTTCACACTCACCCTCACCCTAACCCTAATCCTAAATCTAACCCTATCCCTAAACCTCAACCTAACCCTCACCCTCACCCTAACACTAACCCTAACCCTAAACCTCACCCTAACACTCCCCCTAACCCTAACTCTAAAACTAAACCTCACCCTCAACCTACCCCTAACCCTAACCCTACACCTCAACCTAAAGGTCACACTAACCATAACCCTCACCGTCACCCTCAAACTCACTGTAACTCTAACCCTAAACCTAACAATAACACTAAACCTAACCCTAACCCTAACCTTAAACATAACCCTTACCCTCAACCTAAGGCTCATCCTCACCACAAACTTAACCATAACCATAACACTAACAATAACCCTAGCCCTAAACCTAACTGTAACACTCACCATAACTCTAACCCTAACCCTAATCCTAAACCTAACCCTATCCCTAAGCCTAATCCTAACCCTAACTCTCACACTCACCCTCAACCTTACGCTAATCCTAAACCTAACCCTAGGCCTTAACCTAAAACTCCCCATAACCCTCAGACTAACCCTCACCCTAACCCTAATCCTAACCCTAAACCTCATCCTAGCACTCACGCTAACCCTAAACCTAACCCTCACCCTGACCCTAACCCTAACCCTCACATTCACCCTCAACTTCAGCATAAACCTAAGCCTAACTCTAACCCTAAACTTAACCCTCACACTCACCCTATCCTTACCCTAATCCTAAAACTAAAACTAACCCTACCCCGCACCCTCAGCCTCAACTTAACTCTAACTCTAACCCTAAACCTCACCCTCACCCTAACATTAACACTAAACCTAAACCTCACCCTAACCCTAACCCTAAACCTCACCCTCACCCTAGCCCTCACCCTAACCCTAATCAAAACGCTAAACCTAATCCTAAGTCTCCACATAACCCTAACCCTAACACTCACCCGAACCCTCACCCTCACCCTCACCCTCACCCTCAGCCTAAGCCTAAGCCTAACCCTAACCCTAACCCTCACACTCACCCTAACCCTAACCCTAATCTTAATCCTAACCCTAAACCTAACCCTCACCCTCAACCTAACCCTCACCTTAAGCCTAACCCTAACATTAATCCTAACCCTAACCCTCAACTTCTGCCTCACCCTAACTCTAACCCTAACCCTAAACCTCACCCTAAACCTAACCCTAAACCTATCCCTAAACCTCATCCAAACCATAACCCTAACCCTCACACTCACCCTCACAGTAACTGTAACCCCAACCCTAACGCTAACAATAACCCTAACCCAAAACCTCACCCTAACACTTACCCTCAGCCTAACACTAACCCTCACACTAACCCTAATCATCACCTTAACCCTAAACCTCACCCTAACACTAACCCTAAAACTTACCCTCACCCTAGCCCTTACCCTAAACCTAACTCTCATCCTCACCCTAAGCCTCACACTAACCCTAACACTAATCCTCAATCTAAACCTCAACCTCACCATAACCCTAACCCTAACCCTAACACTAAACCTCACCCTAACCCTAACCCTCAAACTAACCCTAACCCTCACTCTCACCCTCAGCCTAAACCTAAGGCTAAACCTAACCCTAAAACTAACCCTCACACTCACCCTAAACCTAACCCTAATCCAAATCCTAACCCTAACCCTAATCCTCACCTTCACCCTCAGCCTCACCCTAACCCTAATTCTAAACCTAAACTTCACCCTCACCCTAACCCTAACCCTAACCCTAATCCTAAACCTCACCCTAAACCTAACACTAACACTATCCCTAAACCTCATCCGAACCATAACCCTAACCCTCACCCTCACAGTAACCGAAACCCTAACCCTAAACTTACCCTAACACTTACCCTCATTATAACACTTACCCTCACCCTAACACTAACCCTCACACTAACCCTAATCATCACCTTAACCCTAAACCTCACCCTAACACCATCCCTAAACCTTAGCTTCACCCTAGCCCTCACCATAACCCTAACTCTCATCCTCACCCTAAACCTCACACTAACCCTAACAATAATCCTCAATCTAATCCTCACTCTCACCATAACCCTAAACCTAACACTAAACCTCACCCTAACCCTAACCCTAACCCTCAAAGTTACCCTAACCCTCACCCTCACCCTCACCCTAAACCTAAACCTAAGGCTAACCCTAACCCTAATCCTAACCCTCACACTCACCCTAACCATAACAATAATCCAAATCCTAACCTTAACCCTAATCCTCACCTTCACCCTCAGCCTCACCCTAACCCTAATTCTAAACCTAAACTTCACCCTCACCATAACCCTAACGCTAACACTAACCATAACCCTAACCCTAACCCTTACCCTCCCTCAAACTCTCACTGTAACCCTAACCCTAACACTAACCCTAAATCTCAACCTAACCCTCACCAGAACCCTAACTCTAACCCTAAACCTCACCCTCACCCTCACCCTCACTCTAACACTTACCCAAATCCTAAAACTCACCCTAACCCTAATCCAAAACATCACCCTAACCATAACCCTCACCCTAAACCAAACCCTCACCCTAACACTTACCATCACCCTAACCCTCACCCTAAACCTCACACTCACCCTCACCCTAAACCTAATCCTAAATCTAACCCTATCCCTAACCTCAACCTAACCCTCACCCTCACCCTAACACTAACCCTAACCCTAAACCTCACCCTAACACTCCCCCTAACCCTAAATCTAACCCTAAACCTCACCCTCAACTTACCCCTAACCCTACACCTCAACCTAAAGGTCACACTAACCCTAACCCTCACCATCACCCTCAAACTCACTGTAACTCTAACCCTAAACCGAACAATAACACTATACCTAAGCCTAACCCTAACCCTAAACATAACCTTAACCTCACCCTAAGCCTCATCCTCACCACAAACTTAACCCTAACCATAACACTAACAATAACCCTAGCCCTAACCCTAACTGTAACCCTCACCGTAACCCTAACCCTAACCCTAATCCAAAACCTAACGCTATCCCTAAGCCTAATCCTAACCCTAACTCTCACACTCACCCTCAACCTAACGCTAATCCTAAACCTAACCCTATACCTACACCTAAAACTCACCATAACCCTCAGACTAACCCTCACCCTAAACCTAATCCTAACACTAAACCTCATCCTAGCACTCACGCTAACCCTGAACCTAACCCTCACCCTCACCCTAACCCTAACCCTCACATTCACCCTCAACCTCTGCATAACCCTAAGCCTAACCCTAACCCTAAACTTAACCCTCACACTCACCCTATCCCTTACCCTAATCCTAAAACTAACACTAACCCTACCCGGCACTCTCAGCCGCAACTTAACCCTAACTCTAACCCTAAACCTCACCCTCACCCTAACATTAACACTAAACCTAAACCTCACCCTAACCCTAACCCTTAACCTATCCCTAAACCTCATCCAAAGCATAACCCTAACCGTGAGGGTGAGCCTCACCCTCACAGTAACTGTAACCCTAACCCTAAAGCTATCAATAACCCTAACCCTAACCCTCACCCAAACACTTACCCTCACCCTAACACTAACACTCACACTAACCCTAATCATCACCTTAACCCTAAACCTCACCCTAACACTAACCCTAAAACTTACCCTCACCCTAGCCCTTACTATAAGCCTAAATCTCATCCGCACCCTAAGCCTCACACTAACCCTAACACTAATCCTCAATCTAAACCTCAACCTCACCATAACCCTAACCCTAACCCTAACACTAAACCTCACCCTAACCCTAACCGTCAAACTAACCCTAACTCCCACTCTTACCCTCAGCCTAAACCTAAGGCTAAACCTAACCATAAAACTAACCCTCATACTCACCCTAACCCTAACCATAATCCAAATCCTAACCCTAACCCTAATCCTCAACTTCACCCTCAGCCTCACCTTAACCCTAATTCTAAACCTAAACTTCACCCTCACCCTAACACTAATGCTAACCCTAACCATAAACCTAACCCTCCCCCTAACTCTCACCGTGACCCTAACCCTAACACTAACCCTAAACCTCAACCTAACCCTCACCAGAACCCTAACTCTAACCCTAAACCTCACCCTCACCCTCACCCTCACTCTAACACTCAAATCCTAAAACTCACCCTAACCCTAATCCAAACCCTCACCCTAACCATAACCCTCACCTTAAACCAAACCCTCAGCCTAACACTTACCATCACCCTAACCCTCACCCTAAACCTCACATTCACCTTCACCCTAAACATAATCCTAAATCTAACCTTATCCCTAAACCTCAACCTAACCCTCACCCTCACCCTAACACTAACCCTAACCCTAAACCTCACCCTAATACTCCCCCTAAACCTAACTCTAACCCTAAACCTCACCCTCAACATACCCCTAACCCTAACCCTACACCTCAACCTACAGGTCACACTAACCCTAACCCTCACCATCACCCTCAAACTCACTGTAACTCTAACCCTAAACCTAACAATAACACTAAACCTAACCCTAACCCTAACCCTAAACATAACTCTTACCCTCACCCTAAGACTTACCCTCACCACAAACTTAACCCTAACCATCACACTAACAATAACCCTAGCCCTAACCCTAACTGTAACACTCACCTTAACCCTAATCCTAACCCTAATCCTAAACCTAACCCTATCCCTAAGCCTAACACTAACCCTAACTCTCACACTCACCCTCAACCTAACGCTAATCCTAAACCTAACCCTATGCATAAACCTAAAACTCACCATAATCCTCAGACTAACCCTCACCCTAAACCTAATCCTAACATTAAACCTAATCCTAGCACTCACCCTAACCCTAAACCTAACCCTCACCCTCACCGTAACCCTAACCCTCACATTCACCCTCAACCTCAGCATAACCCTAAGCCTAACCCTAACCCTAAACTTAACCCTCACACTCACCCTATCCCTTACCCTAATCCTAAAACTAACCCTAACCCTACCCCGCTCCCTCAGCCTCAACATAACCCTAACTCTAACCCTCCCCATAACCCTAACCATAACACTCACCCTAACGCTCACCCTCACCCTCACCCTCAGCCTATCCCTAAGCCTAACACTAACCCTAACCCTCACACTAACCCTAACCCTAACCCTAATCCTAATCCTAACCCTAAACTTAACCCTCACCCTCAACCTAACCCTCAACTTAAGCCTAACCCTAACATTAATCCTAACCATAACCCTCAACTTCTGCCTCACCCTAACCCTAAATCTAACCCTAAACCTCACCCTCACCCTAACCCTAACCTTTACCCTAACCCTAAACCTCATCCGAACCATAACCCTAACCCTCACCCTCACCCTCACAGTAACCTTAACCCTAACCCTAATGCTAACAATAAACCTAACCCTAACCCTAACCCTCACCCTAACATTTACCCTCACCCTAACAGTAACCCTAACCCTAACACTAACACTCACACTAACTCTAATCATCACCTTAACCCTAAACCTCACCCTAACACTTACCCTAAACCTTACCCTCACCCTAGCCCTCACCCTAACCCTAACTCTCATCCTCACCCTAAACCTCACACTAACCCTAACACTAAATCTCAATCTAACCCTCACCCTCACAATAACCCTCACCCTAACCCTCACCCTAACATTAACCCTCACCCTTACTGTAACCCTCACCCTCCACCTAACCATCACCTTTACCCTTACCATCTCCTCCACAATAACCCTAACACTAAAGCTCACCCTAACCCTAACCATAACCCTCACACTCAACCTCATGCTCAGCCTAACGCTAACCCTAAGCCTAACCCTTACCCTAACCCTCACCCTCACCCTAGCAATCACCCTAACCCTAATCCTAACCCTAACCCTCACCCTAACCCTAACCCTAATGATCACCCTACCCTAATTCTTACCCCCACCCTCACCCTCAACCCTAAGCGTAAGCCTAAACCTAACACTCACACTCACCCTCACGCTAACCCTAATCCTAAACCTAACCCTAACACTAAACCTCAACCTAACCCTCAACCTAACCTTATCCCAAACACTAACCCTAACCCTAACCCTCGACCTAATCCTCCAACTAACCCTAAATCTATCTCTAAACCTCACTCTCAGCCTAACCCTAATCCTAACCTTAACCCTAAACCTCACCCAAACTCTAAGCCTAACCCTCACCCTCACCCTCACCATAACTCTAACCCTAACAGTAACAATAAAACTAATCCTAACCATAATCCTAACCCTCATGCTCACCTTAACCCTAACCCTAATCCTCACGCTAACCTTAAACTTAACCGAACCCTAAATCTCACCCTAACCCTAACCCTAAACCTCACGCCAACCCTAACCCTCACCCTCACCTTAAATCTAAACATACCCCTAAGAATAACACTAACCCTAAACCTGACCATAACTCTAACCATAACCCTCACCCGTAGCCTCCCCCTCACTGCAAATTTAACCCTAACCATAACACTAAAAATAACCCTAACCCTAACCCTAATAGTAACTCTAACCTCACCCCCACCCTCCCCCTCAACTTAACCCGAAGATTAAATGTAACCTTAACCCTAACCCTAACCCTAAACCTCACCACAACCCTAACCCTAACCCTAATCCTAAACCTAACCCTATGCCTAAACCTAACCCTCACCATAACTCTCACCCTAGCCCTCAACCTAACCCTAATCCTAACCCTAAACCTCATCCTAACTCTCACACTAACCCTATACCTAACCTTCACCCTCATGCTTGGCCTAAGCCTAAGCCTAATGCTAAACCTAAACCTCACCCTACCCCTAACCCTAACACTAACCCTAACTCTAACCCTAAAAATAACCCTAACCCCAACCCTAAATCTACGCCTGAACCTCATGCTCACCCTAACCCTAACTCTAACCCTAACCCAAACACTAAAACTCACCCTAATCCTAACCTTAACCCTCACCCTAAACCTAACCCTAACCCTGTCCCTAAACCTCATCTGAACCATAACCCTAACTGTCACCCTCACCCTCACAGTAAACGTAACCTTAACCCTAACGCTAACAATAACGCTAACCCTAACCCTCACCCTAACACTTACCCTCATGCTAACACTAACCCTCACACTAACCCTAATCATCACCTTAACCCTAAACCCCACCCTAACACTAACCCTAATCCTTACCCTCACCCTAGCCCTCACCCTAAACCTAACTCTCATCCTCACCCTAAACCTCACACTAACCCTAACACTAATCCTCAATCTAATCCTCATCCTCACCATAACCCTAACAATAACCCTAACACTAAACCACACCTAACCATAACCCTAACCCTCAAACTAACCCTAAACCTCACCCTCACCCTCAGCCTAAACCTAAGGCTAAACCTAACCCTAACCCTAACCCTCACACTCACCCTAACCCTAACCCTAATCCAAATCCTAACCCTAACCTGATTCCTCACCTTCACCCTCAGCCTCACCCTAACCCTAATGCTAAACCTAAACTTCACCCTCACCCTAACCCTAACGCTAAGCCTAACCATAAACCCTAACCCACCCCTAACTCTCACCGTAACCCTAACCCTAACACTAACTATAAACCTCAACCTAACACTCACCAGAACCCTAACTCTAACCCTAAACCACACCCTAACCCTCACCCTCACTCTAACACTTACTCAAATCCTAAAACTCACCCTAACCCTAATCCAAACCCTCACCCTAATAATAACCCGCACCCTAAACCAAACCCTCACCCTAACACTTACCGTCACCCTAACCCTTACCCTAAACCTCACACTCACCCTCACCCTAAACCTAATCATAAACCTAACCCTATCCCTAAACCTCAACCTAACCCTCACCCTCACCCTAACACTAACCCTAACCCTAAACCTCACCCTAACATTCCCCCTAACCTAACTCTAACCCTAAACCTCACCTTCAACCTACCCCTAACCCTAACCCTAAACCTCAACCTAAAGGTCACACTAGCCCTAAACCTCACCCTCACCCTTAACCTCACTGTAACTCTAACCCTAACCCTAACCCTAAACATAACCATAACCCTCACCCTAAGCCTTACCCTCACCACAAACTTAACCCTAACCATAACACTAACAATAAGCTTAGCCTTAACCCTAACCATAACCCTCACCGTCACTGTAACCCTAACCCTAATCCTAAACCTAACCCTATCCCTAAGCCTAACCCTAACCCTAACCCTCACACTCACCCTCAACCTAACCCTAATCCTAAACCTAACCCTATGCCTAAACCTAACCCTAACCATAACTCTCACACTAGCCCTCACCCTAACCCTAATCTTAACCCTAAACCTCATCCTAGCACTTACCCTAACCCTAAAGCTAACCGTCACCCTAACCCTCAACCTCAGCATAACGCTAAGCCTAACCCTAAACCTAAACTTAAACCTCACACTCAACCTATCCCTTACCCTAATCCTAAAACTAAGCCTAAACCTACCCTGCACCCTCAGCCTCAACTTAACCCTAAATCTAACCCTAAACCTCAACCTCACCCCAACCCTAACACTAAACCTAAACCTCACCCTAACCCTAACCCTAAACCTCACCCTCACCCTAGCCCTCACAATAACCCTAATCCTAACCCTAAACCTAATCCTAATCCTCCCCATAACCCTAACCCTAACCCGCACACTAACTCTCAACCTCACCCTCACCCTCACCCTCAGCCTAACCCTAAGCCTAACCCTAACCCTCACACTCACCGTAACACTAACCCTAATGCTAATCCTAACCCTAAACCTAACCCTCACCCTCAACCTAACCCTCACCTTAAGCCTAAACCTAACATTCATCTTAACCGTAACTCTCAACTTCTGCCTCACCCTAACACTAAATCTAAACCTAAACCTCATCCTAACCCTAACCCTAACCCTAACCCTAACCCTCACTCTAACATTAACCCTCACCCTTTCCGTAACCCTTACCCTCCACCTAAACATCACCTTTACCCTTACCATCTCCTCCACACTAACCCTAACACTAAACCTCACACTAACCCTAACCATAACCCTCACCCTCAACCTCATGCACAGCCTAACGCTAAGCCTAAGCCTAACCCTAACCTTTACCCTAACCCTCACCCTCACCCTAGCCCTCACCCTAACCCTAATCCTAACCCTAACCCTCACCCTAACCCTAACACTAACGATCACCCTAACCCTACTCCTCATCCCCACCCTCACCCTCAGCCTAACCCTAAGAGTAAACCTAACCCTAATCCTAACCCTAACCCTAACCCTCACCCTCACCCTCACCCTAACCCTAATCCTAAACCTAACCCTAACCCTAACACTAAACCTCAACCTAACCCTCACCCTAACCTTATCCCGAACACTAACCCTAACCCTAACCCTCGACCTAATCCTCCAACTAACCCTAAATCTAACCCTAAACCTCACTCTCACCCTAACCCTAATCCTAAACCTAATCGGAAACCTCACCCCAACTCTAAGCCTAACCCTCACCCTCACGCTCACCCTCACCATAACTCTAACCCTAACAGTAAAAATAACCCTAATGCTAAACATAATCCTAACCCTCACGCTCACCTTAACCCTAACCCTAACCCTCTCGCTAACCCTAAACTTAACCGAACCCTATCTCTCACCCTAACCCTAACCCTAAACCTCAACCCAACCCTAACCCTCACCCTCACCTTAACTCTAAACCTAACCCTAAGAATAACACTAACCCTAAACCTAACCATAACTCTAACCATAACCCTCACCCGCAGCCTCACCCTCACTGCAAATTTAACCCTAACCATAACACAAAAAATTACTCTAACCCTAATCCTAATACTAACTCTAACCTCACCTCCACCCTCACACTCAGCCTAACCCGAAGCCTAAATGTAACCCTAACCCTAACCTTAAACCTCACCTTAACCCTAACCCTAACCCTAATCCTAACCCGAACCCTATGCCTAAACCTAACCCTCACCATAACCCTCACCCTAGCCCTCAACCTAATCCTAATCCTAACACTAAACCTCATCCTAATACTCACCCTAATCCTAAACCTAACCCTCACCCTCAAGCTCGGCCTAAGCCTAAGCCTAAGCCTAAGCCTAATCCTAACCCTAACCCTCACCCTACCCCTAAACCTAACACTAAACCTAACTCTAACCGTAAACCTCACGCTCACCCTAACCCTAACTGTAACCCTAACTCTATACTAACACTAACCCTAACCCTAAAAATAACCCTAACCCCAAACCTAAATCTACCCCTGAACCTCATGCTCACCCTAACCCTAACTCTAACCCTAACCCTAACACTAAAACTCACCCTAACCCTAAACTTAACCCTCACCCTAAACCTAACCCTCACCCTCACCCTCACCCTCAGTCTAAACCTAAGTCCTAAACTAACCCTAACCCTTACCCTCACACTCACCGTAACCCTAACCCTAATCCTAATCCTAACCCTATCCCTAAACCTAACCCTCACCCTAATGCTAACACTAACACTAACTCTCACCCTCAGCCTCAACCTAACCCTAATTCTATCACTAAACCTCACCCACACCCTAACCCTAACACTAACCCTAAACATCACCCTAACCCTAACCCTCCCCTTAACGCTCACCCTAACCCTAACATTAACACCCTAACCCTAAACCTCAACCTAACCCTCACCTTAAACCTAAATCTATCACTAAACCACAACCTCACCCTAACCCTCACATTAACCCTAACCCAAACCCTAAACTTCACCCTAACCATAACTCTAACCCTCAACCTCACCCTCACAGTAACCCTAACCCTAAACCTAAACCTAACAATAACCCTAACCCTAATCCTAACCCTCACCTTAACCATAACCCTCACCCTAAGCCAAACCCTCACCTTAACACTTACCCTCACCCTAACACTAACTGTAACCCTAACACTAACCCTCAAACTAACCCTAACCTTAACCCTAACCCTAAACCTCAACCTAACCCTCACCATCACCCTAACCCTAACACTAACCCTATGACTAAGCCTTACGCTAACCCTCCCCCTAACCCTATAACTAACCCTAAACCTCACCCTAACCCTAACCCTAAGCCTAACCATAACCCTAAACATAACACTAAACCTAACCCTAACACTAACCTTAAAAGTAACCCTAATCCTCAGCCTCACCCTCACCCTAACCCAAACCCTAACCCTAACCCACACCCTAACCCTCACCCTACCTCTAAGCCTAACCCTAACCCTAACCCTAACCCTCACAAACACCCTCACACTAACCCTAATCCTAAACCTAACCTATTCCCTAACCCTAACCCTCACTCTTACCCTCACCCTAGCCTTCACCCTAACCCTACTCCTAACACTAAACCTCATCCTAAACCTCACTCTAACCCTAACCCTAACCCTCACCCTAACCCTAACTCTAACCTTCAACCTCATGCTCGGACTAAGCCTAAGCCTAAGAATAATCCTAAACATAACCGTATCCCTAAACCTCACCCTAACCCTAACCCAAACACTAACTCTAAGTCTAACCCTAAATCTCAAATTCACCCATTCCCTAACTCTAACCCTAACCCTACCCCTAACAATAAACCTAAACCTAACCCTAACCCTCACCCTAACCATTACACTCACCCTTACCCTCACCCTCAACCTACCACTTACCCTCATCCTAACACTAACCCTAACAATAACACTAAGGCTCACACTAACCCTAACCATCACCCTAACCCTAAACCTCACCCTAACACTAACCCTAAACCTCACCCTCACTGTAGACCTCACCCTAACCCTAACCCTCATCCTCACCCTAAACCTCACACTAACCCTGATACTAATCCTCAATCTAACCCTCACCCTCACCCTAACCCTAACACTAACCCTCCACCTAACCCTAACACTCACTCTTACCGTAACCCTCATCCTCAGCCTAATCCTCACCTTTACCCTTACCGTTACCCACACACGAACCCGCACCCTAACCCTAACCCTAACCCTAACCGCACCCTCACTCTAACTCTACACCTAAAACTCACATTCACGCTAACAGTAACTCTAACCCTAACCCTAACACTAAACCTTACCCTAACCCTAACCCTAACCCTCACCCTCACCCTCACTGTAACCGTAACCCTAACCCTGACCCTAACAATAAACCTAACCTAACCCTAATCCTCAATCTAACGCTCACCCTAACACTTACCCTAACTCTTACCCTAACCCTAAACCTAACACTAACACTCACACTTATCTTTACCATAACCCTCAGCCTAAAACTCACCTTTACCTTTACGATCATCCTCACCGTAATTCTAAATCTCATCCTAACCCTCACCCTAACAGTAAACCTAACCATCACACTAACCCTAACCCTCACCCTCAACCTCACGCTCAGCCTAACCCTAAGCCTAAGCCTAAGATTAACCCTAACCCTAATCCTCACCCAAAACCTCAAACTCAGCCTAACCCTAAGCCTAAGCCTAAGATTAACCCTAACCCTCACACTCACACTCACACTAAACCTATTCCTAAGCATAACCCTAAACATAAACCTAAACCTCAACGTAACCCTCACCCTAAACTTAACCCTAACACTAACACTAACCCTAATCCTCAACCTAACCCTCTAACTAACCCTAAATCTAATGCTAAACTTCACCCTCACCCTAACTCTAATCCTAAATCTAACCCTAAACCTCACCCTAACCCTAACCCTAATCCTCACCCTCACCCTCAGCTTCACCATCACCATAATTCTAACTCTAACCCTAACAATAACACTAATCCTAACCCTAAACCTAACCCTAACACTAATCTTAATCCTAACACTCACCCTCACCCTAAACTTAATTCTAACCCTAACCCTAACACTAACACTAACCCTCACCCTAACCCTAACCCTCACACTCACTGTAAGCCTAATTCTCAACCTAACTCTCAACCTAACCCTAAAACTTAATCTAACACTAACCATAACACTGACCCTCAACCTAGCCCTCACTCTAACCCTAATTCTAAACCTAATCCTCATCCTAACCCTCACCCTAATCCTAACATTAACCATCACCCTAACCCTAACCCTAAACCTCAAACTAACCCTAATCCTCACGCTCACCGTAACCCTAACCCTATCCCTGACCCTAACCCTGAACTTAACCGAACCCTAACTCTCACCCTAACCCTAACCCTAACCCTCACCATAATCGTAACCCTCACACTAACCCTCACCCTCACCCTCAGCCTAACCCTAAGCCTAAGCCTAACCCTAACCCTAACTGTCATACTCACCCTAACCCTTACCATAATCCTAATTGTAACCCTAAACCTAACCCTCAACCTCAACCTAACCCTCAACCTTAACTTAACTCTAACACTAAACCTATCCCTAACCCTCAACCTCAGCCTCACGCTAACCCTAACTCTAAATCTCACCCTCACCCTAACCCTAACCCTAAACCTCACCCTAACCCTAAGCTAAACCTCACCCTCACCCTAGCCCTCACCCAAACCCTAAACCTAACACTAACCCTCCCCATAACCCTATCTGTAACGCTAAATCTCACCCTCAACCTAACCCAAACCCTCACCATAAACCCCACCCTAATCCTAACACTCAACCACAACCTCACCCTCACCGGAACTCTAACCCTAACCCTAAAAATAACACTAACCATAACCCTAACCATCACCCTAATGTTAATCCTCACCCCACCCTCACCATTAGCCTAACCCTAAGACTAAACCTAACCCTCACACTAACCCTCACACTTACTCTCACCCTAACCCTAATCCTAAACCTAACCCTTTCTCTAAACCTCAACCTATCCCTCAACCTCACTCTAACCCTAACACTAACCCTAACTCTAAACTTCACCCAAACCCATCCCCAAACCCTAACTTTAATCATAAAGTCACCCTCACCCTAACCTTAACCCTAACCCTAAATCTCAATCTAATCCTAAACCTCACCCTCAATCTCAACCTCACCGTAACTCTAACCCTATCCCTAACAATAACACTAACCCTAACCCTAACCCTAACCCTAACCATAACCCTCATCCTCAGCCTCACCCTCACTGCAAACTTAACCCTAACCATAACACTAACAATAACCCTAACCCTAACCCTAACTCTAACCCTAATCCTCACCCCCACCCTCACCGTCAGTCTAATCCTAAGCCTATCCCTAACCCTAACCCTAAACCTCCCTGTAACCCTAACCCTAACCCTAACCCTAACAATAACCCTAACCCTAAACATAACCCTAACCCAAATCCTAAATCTAATCTTCACACTAACCCTAATCCTAACCCAAACCCTAACCCCAAATCTCACACTCAATCTCACCTTAACCCAAATCCTAAACCTAACCCTATCCCTAACACAAACCCTCAACCTAATACTCACACTAGCCAACACCCTAAACCTAACCCTAACCCTCACCCTAACCCCAACCCTAACACTCCCCCTCATGCATGGCCTAAGCCAAAGCCTAAGCCTAAGCCTAACCCTAATCCTAACCCACACCATATCCCTAACCCTAACACTAACCCTAACTCTAACCCTAAATCTCACCCTCAACCTAAGCATAACTCTAACCCTAACCCTAAACATAAAGCTCAACCTAACCCTAACCCTAAACCTAACCCACACACTAATATTTACCCTCACGCTAACACTAACCTTAACGCTAACACTAACGTTCACACTAACCCTAATCATCACCCTAACCCTAAACCTCACCCTAACACTAACCCTAAAGCTCACCCTCACCCTAGCCCTCAACCTAAGCCTAACCCTCATCCTCACCCTAAACCTCACGCTAACCCTAACACTAATCCTCAATCTAACCCTCACCCTCACCCTAACCCTTAACCTAACCCTCACCCTAACCCTAAACCTCACCCTTACCGTAACCCTCACCCTCAGCCTAACCCTAATCATAACCCTAACCCTAAACCTCACCCTAACCGTAACCCTAAACCTCACCCTCACACTAGCCCTCACCCTAACCCTAATCCTAAACCTAATCCTCATCCTAACACTAACCCTAACCCTCACCCTCACCCTCACCCTAACCCTAATCCTAACCCTAACCCTCAACCTAACCCTAACCCTCACCCTCACCGTAACCCTTATCCTAACCCTCAACCAAACCCTAAACTTAACCCGAAACCTAACTCTCACCCTAACCCTAACCCTCACCCTAACCCTAACCCTACACCTCAACCTCACCCTAGCTCTCACCCTAACCCCAATCCTAACCCTAACCCTCATCTTAACCCTCCCCCTAACCGTTAACCTAACCCTCACCCTAACCCTAACCTTCACCCCCAACCTCGCCCTCAGCCTAACATTAAGCCTAAACCTAAACCTAACCCTCAATCTAACCCTCACCCTAACCCTAAATCTAACTCTAAACCTCACCCTCACCCTAACCCTAACTCTAACCCGAACCCAAACATTAAACATCACCCTAACCCTTAACCTCACCCACACCCTCACTGTAAACGTAACACTAAAACTAACCCTAACAATAACCCTAATCCTAATCCTAACCCTCAACCTAACCATAACCCTCACCCTAACCAAAACCCTCACCCTAACACCTACCCTGATCCTAACACTACCCCTAACTCTAACCCTAACCTCACTCTAACCCTAACCCTAACAATAACCCTCAACCTAACCCTAACCCTCACGCTCAAGGTAACCCTAACCCTACCTCACCCTAACCTTAAACTTAACCTGAACCCTAACTCTCAACCTAACCCAAACCCTAACCCTAACCCTCACCCTCACCCTCAGCATAACTTTAAGCCTAACCCTAACAATAACCCTAACCCTAACCCTAACCCTCATCCTAAACATAACCTTCACCCTAACCATAAACCTCACCCTAACAATTACCCTCACCCTAACCCTAACCCTAACCCTAACATTAACCCTCACACTAACCCTAAGTCTCACCCTAACCCTAAACCTCACCCTAAACCTAACCCTCAGCCTCAACTTATCCCTCAACCTAACCTTAACTCTCATCCTCAACCTAAACCTCACATTAACCCTAACACTAATACTCAAACTAAACTTCACACTCACCATAACCCTAAGACTCACCCTGACCGTAACCCTCACCCTCAGCCTAACCCTCACCTTAACCCTTACCGTCACCCTCAACCTAACCCTCACCCTAAAACTAATCCTCATCCTAACCCTCATCCTAAGTGTAACCCCAACCATAACCCTAACCATAACCCTCAAACTCACCCTCAGCCTCAGCCTAACCCTAAGTCTAAGCTTAACCCTAACCCTAAACCTCACGCTCAACCAAGCCCTCACCCTCACCCTAACCCTCAGCATAAACTTAAGCCTAAACCTAACCCTAAGCCTAGCCCTCACACTCACTCTATCCCTTACCCTAATCCTAATCCTAACCCTATCCTTAACCCTCACCCTCACCTTCACCCTAACCCTAACCTAACACTAAACCTCACAATAACCCTAACCCTAAGCCTCACCCTCACCCTAGCCCTCACCCTAACCCTAATCCTAACCCTAACCCTCATCCTAACCCTCCCCATAACTCTAACCCTTACCCTCACCCTCACCCTCACCCTACCCCTCACCCTCACCCTCAGCCTAACCCTAAGACTAACCCCAACCCTAACACTCACACTCACCCTAACCCTAACCCTAATCCGAATCCTAAACCTAAACCTAACCCTCACCCTCAAACTAACCCTCAACTTAAGCCTAACCCTAACATTAATCCTAAACCTAACCCTCAACTTCAGCCTCACCCTAACCCTAACTCTAACGCTGAACCTCACCGTGACCCTAACCCTAACTCTAACCCTATCCCTAAACCTCATCCGAACCCTACCCCTAACCCTCACCCTCACCCTCACAGTAACCGTAATCCTAACCCTAACGCTAAAAATAACCCTAACCCTAACCCTAACACTCACCCTATACATAAACCTCACCCTAACCCTAACCCTCACCCTAACACTTACCCTCACCCTTACACTAAACCTAACCCTAACACTAACCCTCACACTAACCCTAATCATCATCTTAACCCTAAACCTCACCCTAACACTAACCCTAAACCTCACCCTCACCCTAGCCCTCACCCTAACCCTAACTCTCATCCTCACCCTAAACCTCACACTAACCCTAACACTAATCCTCAATCTAACCCTCACCCTCAACATAACTCTAATCCTAACCCTCATCATAACATTAACCCTCACCCTTACCGTAACCCTCACGCTCTGCCTAACCCTCACCTTTACCCTTACCGTCACCCCCACACTAACCCTAACACTAAACCTCACCCTTACCCTAACCCTAACCCTTACCCTCAACCTCACGCTCAGCCTACCCCAAAGCCTAAGCCTAACACTTACCCTAACCCTCACCCTCACCCTAGCCCTCACCCTAACCCTAATCCTAACCCTAACCCTCATCCTAACACTCACCCGAACACTAACCCTAACCATCACCCGACCCAAATCCTCACCCCCACCCTCACCCTCAGCCTATCCCTAAGCCTAAGCCTTGCCCTAACCCTCACACTCACCCTCACCCTAACCCTAATCCTAAACCTAACCCTAACCCTAACACTAAACCTCAAACTAAACCTCACCCTAACCATATCCCTAACACTCACCCTAACCCTAACCCTCGACCTAACCCTCCAATGAACCCTAAATCTAACTGTAAACCTCACCCACACCCTAACCCTAATCCTAACCCTAAACGTAAACTTCACCCTAACCCTAACCCTCACACTCACCCTCACCCTGCCCCTCACCATAACTCTAACCTTAACAGTAACAATAACACTAATCCTAACACTAATCCTAACCCTCACTCTCACCATAACCCTAACCCTAACCCTCACCCTAACCCTAAACTTAACCAAACACTAACTCTCACCCTAACCCTAACCATAACCCTCGCCTGAACCCTCACCCTCACCCTCACCTTCACCCTCAGCCTAACGCTAAGCTTAATCCTAACCCTAACCCTAATGTCACTCACCCTAACCCTTACCTTAATCCTAATCGTAACCCTAAGCCTAACCCTCAACCTCAACCTAACCCTCAACCTAACCCTAACTCTAAAACTAACCCTAACCCTCACCCTCACCCTAACCCTAACCCTAACCCTCAACCTAACCCTAATCCTTACTCTCACCATAACCCTTACCCTAACCCTCACCCTAACCCTAAACTTAACCGAACCATTACCCTACCCCTAAACCTCACCCTCAACCTAACCCTAAATCTAACAGTAAACCTAACAATAAACCTCAACCTAACCCTAATCCTAACCCTCAAACTAACCCTAAGCTTCACCCTCACAATCTCCCTGAGCCTAAACCTAAGGCTAACCTTAACCCTAACCCTAACCCTCACACTCACCGTAACCCTAACCCGAATCCATATCCTACCCCTAACCCTAACCCTCACACTCACCCTCAACCTCACCTTAACTCTAATTCTAAACCTAAACCTCACCATCACCCTAACACTAACCCTAACCCTAACCATAATCCTAACTCTAACCCTAACCCTCACCCTAACTCTCACCGTAACCCTAAACCTAAACCTAACCCTCAACCTTACCCTCAACCTCAACCTCATCCTAACCCTAATTCTAACCCCAAACCTCACCCTCACCCTAACCCACACTCTAACCCTAATACTTACCCTCACCCTAACCCTCACCCTAACCCTCATACTCAAACTCACCCTAAACCTAATCCTAAACTTAACCCTAACCATAACCCACACCCTAACCCAAACCCTCACCCTAACACATACCCTCACCCTAACCCTCACCCTTACCCTCACACTCACCCTCACCCTAACCCTAATCCTAAACCTATCCCTATCCCTAAACCTCAAGCTAACTCTCACCCTCACCATAACACTAACCCCAACCCTAAACCTCACTCTGAACCTACCCCTAACCCTAACCGTAACCCTAAACCTCAACCTAAAGGTCACACTAACCTTAACCCTCAACCTCATCTTCAACCTGTAACTCTTAACCTAACCCTAACAATCACCCTAACCCTAACCCTAACCCTCACCCACATGCTCGGCCTAAGCCTAAGCCTAAGCCTAATCCTAACCCTAACCCTCACCCTAACCCTAACCCTAACACTAACCCTAACTCTAATCGTAAATCTCACTCTCACACTTACCCTAACTCTAACCCTAACACTAACCCTAACCCTAACCCGCAACCTAAACATAACCCTCACCCTAACCCTAACCCTCACCCTAACACTTACCCTCACCCTAACACTAAACCTAACCCTATCACTAACCCTAACCCTAACACTAACGCTCAAACTAACCCTTACCATCATCCTAACCCTAAACCTCAACCTAAACCTAAACTTAAACCTCACCTTCATGCTAGTCCTCACCCTAACCCTAATCCTCATCCTCACCCTAAACCTCACATGCACCCTAACACAAATCTTCAATCTAACCCTCACCCACACACTTCTCCTAACCCTAACCCTCACCTTTACCTTAACCCTCACCCTCAGCCTAAACCTCACATTTACCCTTACCATCATTCTCACCCTAATCCTCCCCCTAACCGTAAAACTCAGCCTAACCCTCACCTAACGGTAAACCTAACCATCACCCTAACCCTAACCCTCACTTCAACCTCACGCTCAGCCTAACCCTAAAAGCCTGAGCCTAACCTTTACCCTAACTCTCACCCTCACCCTAGCCCTTACCCTAACCCTAATCCTAAATCTAACACACACACTCACCCTCCCCTTAAACCTAATCCTAAGCCTAAAACTAACCCTCCCCCTAACTCTCACCCTAACACTAACCCTAACACTAACCCTAACCCTAACCCTCAACATAAACCTAACTCTAACCCTAAACCTCACCCTCACCATAAACCTCACCCTAACCCTAAACCTAACCCTCAAACTATCACTAACCCTAAATCTAACCCTAAACCTCATCTTCACCCTCAACTTAACCCTAACCCTAACCGTATACCCCACCCTAACTCGAACCCTAAACCTGACCCGCAACCTCACCCTCACTGTAACTCTAACACTAACCCGAACACTAACCCTCACACTAACCCTAACCTTATCCCTAACCCTAAAACTCAACCTAACCCCCACTCTCACCCTAATCCTGTGCCTAACCCTTACCCTAACCCTCCCCCTAATCCTATATCTAACCCTAAACCTCACCCTAACCCTAACCCTAAGCCTAAGCCTAACCCTAACCCTAAACATAACCCTAAACATAACATAAATCCTCAGCCTCACCCTCACTCTAACCCAAACCCTAACCCTAAACCACACCCTAACCCTCAACCGAACCATAAGCCTAACCCTAAGCCTAACCCCAACACTCACACTCACCCTCACCCTAACCCTAATCCTAAACCTAACCCTATCCATAAACTTAACCATCTCCCTAACCCTCAGCCTAGCCCTCACCCTAACACTAATCCTAATGCTAAACCTTATCCTCACCCTCACCCTAACCCTAATCCTAACCCTCACCCTAACTCTAACCTTAACCCTCACCCTCATACTCGGCCTACGCCTAAGCCTAAGCCTAAGCTTAACCCTAACCCTAACCCTCATCCTAACCTTAACCCTAACACTAACCCTAACTCTAAAAGTAAACCTCAACTTCAACCTTACCCTAGCTCTAATCCTAACCCTAAACCTAAACCTCACCCTAACCCTAAACCTAACTACTACCCTCACCCTTACTGTAACCGTAAACCTAACCCTAAGCCTAAAAATAACCCTAACCGTAACCCTAACCCTCAACCTATCCATAACTCTCATCCTAAACCTAACCCTCACCCTAACACTTACCCTCACCCTAACACTAACCCTAACCCTATCACTAAACCTCACACTAACCAGAACCATCACCCTAACCCTAAACCTCAGCCTAAACCTAAACCTAAACCTCACCCTCACCCTAGCCCTCACCTTAACCCTAACCCTCACCATCACCCTAAACCACACACTAACAATGACACTAATCCTCAATCTAACCCTCACTCACATCCTTCCCATAACCCAAACCCTCCCCCTAAACCTAAAAATCATCCGACCATAACCCTTATCCTCAGCCTAACCCTCACGTTTACCCTTATGGTCACCCCACCCTAACCCTTACTCTAACCCTAACACTCACACTAACCCTCACCCTAACCCTAACACTATCCCTAAACCTCATCCTCACCCTAAATCTAACTCTCACCCTAACCCTAACACTAAACCTCACCCTAACCCTAACCCTAACCCTCACCCTCACCCTCAGCATAACCATAACCCTAACCCTAACCCTAACAATAACCCTAACCCTAACCCTCAACTTAACCATTACACTCACCCTAACCCCAACCCTCACCCTAACATTTACCCTACCCCGAACACTAACCTTAAACCTGACATTAACCCTCACACTAACCCTAACCCTCACCCTAATCCTAAACCTCACCCTAACCCTAACCCTAATCCTCAATCTAACCCTCAACCTACTCCTAACCCTTACCCTTACCCTAACACTAAACCTAACCCTAATCGTCACCCTTAACTTAAATCTCACCTTCAGCCTAAACCTCACCTTTACCCTTACCATCATTCTCACCCTAACCTTCCCCCTAATCCTAAACATCAACCTTCCCCTCACCCTAACTGTAAACCTAACCATCACCCTAACCCTAAAACTCACCCTAAACCCCACGCTCAGCCTAACCCTAAGCCAAAGCCTAACCCTTATACGAAACCTCACTCTCTCCCTAGCCCTCTCCCTAAACCTAATCCTAACACCCACACTCGCCCTCAGCCTAACGCTAAGACTAAGCCTCACCCTAACCCTAACCCTCACACTCACCCTCACCCTAACCCTAATCCTAACCCTACCCCTACCCCTACCCCTAAACCTCAACCTATCACTCACACTAACCTTAACCCTAACACTAACACTAATGGTAAAGCCCGAACTAACCCTCTCCCTAACCCTAATCCTACCCCTAAACCTAAAACTCAACCTAAACCTAACCCTAACCCTCACCCTCAACTTAATTCTAACTCTAACCCTAACCATAACCCTAAACCTAATCCTAACATACACCCTCACCCTAACTCTAATCCTAAACCTAATTATCCTCCTAACCCTTACCCTAAACCTAACACTAACCAGCACCCTAACCCTAACCCTAACCCTAACCCTAACCCTGAACCTAACCCTAAACCTCACGCTCACCGTAACCCTAACCCTAAACCTCACCCTAACCATAAACTTAACTCGAACCCTAACTCTCACCCTAACCCTAAGCCTAAAACTCACCCCAACCCTAACCCTCACCGTCACCCTCACCCTCAGCCTATCCCTAACCCTAACCCTAAACCTATACCTAACCTTCAAACACACCCTAACCCTTTCCCTAATTCTAATCCTAAACCTAATGCTAACCCTCACCCTCACCCTAACCCTAACCCTAACCCTAACCGTAAGTCTAACACTAAACCTAACCCTAACAATCACAATCAGCCTCACTCTAACCCTAACTCTAACCCTAAACCTCACCCTCACCCTCACCCTAAACCTAACCCTAACCCTAACCCTAAACCTCACCCTCACCCAAGCCCTCACCCTAACTCTAATCCTAACCCTAACCCTCGTCCTAACCCTCACTCTAACACTAACTCTAAAAATAACAATCACCCTAACCCTAACCCTAATGCTAACGCTCAACCTAACCCTAACCCTCACCCTCACCGAAACCCTCACCCTAACCCTCACCCTAACCCTAAACTTAACCCTAACCCAAACCTCACCCTAACCCTAACCCTAACCCTCAAGCTAACCCTAACCCTCACGCTCACCCTCACCCTCAGCCTAAGCCAAGCCTAAGCCTAACCCTAACCCTCCCACTCACCCTAAGTCTAATCCTAATCCAAATCCTAAACCTAACCCTAATTTGCACCCTTACCCTAACCATCACCTTAACCCTAACCCTAACCCTAACACTAACACTAAACCTAACCCTCAACCTCAGCCTCACCCTAACCCTAACTCTAAACCTAAACCTCCCCCTCCCCCTAACCCTAACTCTAACCCTAACTCTCACCATGAACCTCAACCTCAGCCTAACCCTAAGCCTAAACCTAAACCTAACCCTAACGCACACACTGACAATCATCCTAACCCCAATACTAACCCTATCCCTAACCCTAACCCTCCCACTAACTCTCACCCTAACCTTAACCCTAACACTAACCCTAACCCTAAACCTCAACCTAACCCTCACCCTAACCGTAACTCTAACACTAAACCTCACCCTCAAACTAAACCTAACTCTAACCCTAACCCAAACCCTAAACCTCACCCTAACCCTAACCCTAACCATCGCACTAAACCTAATCCTCAGCCCCACGCTCACCTCCAGCCTAACCCTAAGCCTAAGCCTAAAAATAAACCTAAAACTTACACTAACCCTCACGCTAACCCTAAGCATACCCTATCCCAAACCCTAAACCTTAACCTCAACCTAACCTTCACCCTAACCTTAACCCTAACACTAACACTAACCCTAACTCTAACCCACGAACTAACCCTACCGCTAACCCTAAATCTAACCCTAAACCTCACCATCAACCTAACCCTAACCCTAAACCTCACCCTAAACTTCAACCTAACCCTAACCCTAACCCTAAACCTCACCCTAAACTTCAACCTGACCCTCACCCACACCCTCACCGTAAGTCTAACCATAAACTTAACAATAACACTAATCCTAACCCTAAACCTAACCTAACCCTAACCCTAACCCTAATCCTAACACTCACCTTCAGCCTAACCCTCATCTTTACCCTTACCGTCACCCAAACCCTAACTCTCACCCTCACCGTAACCCTAACCCTCATCCAAACCCTCACCCTAACCCTAACCCTAAACCTAAACCTCACCCTAACACTAACAGTAAACTCACCCTCACCTTAGCCCTCACCCTCACCCTAATTCTAACCCTAATTCTAATCCTAATCCTTAACCTAACCCTAACACTAATCCTCACCCTAACCCTAAACCTAACCCTAACCCTAACCCTCAAACTAACCCTAACCCTCAAGCTCACTGTAACACTAACCCTAACCCTCATCCTAACCCTAAACTTACCCGGAACCCTAACTCTCACCCTAACCTGAACCCTCAGTCTCAACCTAGCCCTAACTTTCACCCTCACCCTCACCATCCTAACCCTCACACTCACCCTAACTATTACCCTAATCCTAATCCTAACACTAAACCTAACCCTCACCCTCACCCTATTCCTCACCCTAACCCTAACCCAAACACTAACCCTAACTCTAACAATCACAATCAGCCTCACACTAACCCTATCTCTAACCCTAAACCTCACCCTTACCCTAACCCTAACCCTAACCCTAAACCTAAACCTCACCCTCACCCTAGCCCTCACCCTAACCCTAATCCTAACCCTAACCCTCATCCTAAACCTCACGCTAACACTAAGCCTAACCCTAACCCTCACCCTCACCGTAATCCTTACCCTAACCCTCACCCTAACCCTAAACTTAACTCGAACCCTAACTCGAACCCTAACACTAACCCTTACACTATCCCTCACCTTCATCCTAAACCTAAGCCTAATCCTAATCCTAACCCTCACACTCACCCTAAACCTCACCTTAACCCTAACCCTACCACTAAACCTAACCTTTACTCTCACCCTCAGCCTCACCATAACCCTAACTCTAAACCTAAATCTCACCATCAACCTAACCCTAACCCTAAACTTCACCATCACCCTAGGCCTCTCCCTAACCCTAATCCTAACCCTAATCCTCATCCTAACCCTCAACTTAACCTAACCATAACCCGCACCTTAACCCTAGCACTTATCTCTCAACATCACCCTCAGCCTAACCCTAAGCCTAACCATAAACCTAACCCTAACACACACAATCACACTCACCCTAAACCTAATCCTAACCCTATCCCTAACCCTAACCCACCCCCTAACGATCACCCTAACACTATCCCTAACACTAACTCTAACCGTAACCCTCAATCTAAACCTCAACCTAACCCTAACTCTAACCCTAAACCTCACCCTCACCCTAACGCTCATCATAACACTTACCCTCAACCTAAACCTAACCCTAACCGTAACCCTCCCCCCTAAGCCTAAACGTCATCTTACCCCTCACCCTAAACTTAAACCTAACCATAACCCCAACCCTAACCCTAAACCTCAACCTAAACCTCACCCTCACCCTAACCGTAACACTAACCCTAACACTAACCCTCCCCCTAACCCTCCCCCTAACCCTATATCTAACCCTAAACCTCACCCTCACACTAAACCTAACCCTAACCCTCACCCTAAACATAACCCTCACCCTAACCCTAACCCTCACCATAACACTTACAAACACCCTAGCACTAACCCTAAACCTAACACTCACCCTCACACTAACCCTAACCCTCACCCTAATCCTAAACCTCACCCTAACCCTAACACTAACCATAACCCTCACCCTCACCCTAGCCCTCACCCTAACCCTAAATCTCACCCTCACCCTCAGCCTAACCCTAACCCTCATCCTCACTAACCCTAACACTAATCCTCAATCTAACCAGCACCTAACACTAACCCTAACCCTAACCTAACCCTAACCCTTACCCTAACCCTAAACCTAACCTTAATACTCACGCTTATCTTAACCCTCAACATCAGCATAAACCTCACCATTACCCTTACCATCATCCTCACCCTAACCCTTACCCTATCCCTAACTCTAACCCTAAACCTCACCCTCTCCCTAAATCTATCTCTAACACTAACCCAAAACCTAAACCTCACCCTAACCCTAAACCTAACCCTCACCCTCACACTCACCCTAGCCCTCAACCTAACCGTAATTCTAAACCTCACCCTCACCATAATCCTAACCCTCATCCTCATCCTAAACCTCACACTAACCCTAACCCTTATCCTCAATCTAACCCTCACCCTCACCCTAACCCTAACACTTACCCTAACCCTAAAACTAACCCTAAACCTCAACCTTAACGAAAACCTCACCCTCAGCATAAACCTCTCCTTTACCCTTACCATCATCCTCACCCTAACCCTCAACCTAACCCTAAACCTCATCATAACCCTCACCCTAACCATAAACCTAAACATCACCCTAACCCTAACACTCAACCACACCCTCACCCTCAGCCTAACCATAAGCCTAAGCCTAAGCCTTACCCTAACCCTCACCCTCACCCTAGCCCTCACCCTAACCCTAATCCTAACACTAACCCACATCCTAACCCTCAACCTAACCCTAAAACTAACCATCACCCTAACCCTAATCCTAATGCCCACCCTCACCCTCAGCCTACCCCTAAGCCTAAGCCTAACCCTCACCCTAAACCTCACACTCATCGTCACCCTAACCCTAATCCTAAACCTAACACTATCCTTAAACCTCAACCTAACCCTCTCCCTCACCCTTACCCTAACACTAACCCTAGCCCTAAACCTCACCGTAACCCCTTCCTAACACTAAGTCTAACCCTAAACCTCACCCTCACCCTTACACTAACCCTAACCCGAACCCTCACACTCACCTTCAACCTCACTGTAAATCTAACCCTAAACCTAACAATAACCCTAACTCTAACCCAAACCCTAAACATAATCGTCACCCTCAGCCTCACCCTCACCGCAAACTTAACCCTAACCATAACACTAACAATAACCCTAACCCTAAACCTAAACCTAAACCTAACCCTAATCCTCACCCCCACAATCACCCTCAGCCTAACCCTAAGCCTAAGCCTAACCCTAACCCTAACTTTAAACCTAAACATAAACCTCACTGTCAGCCATACCCTCACAGCAAACTTAACACTAACCATAATATTAACAATAACCCTAACCATAAACCTAACCCTAATCCTCATCATAACCCTCACCCTAAACCTAACCCTAATCCTCACCCTAACCCTAACCCTAACAATAATCCTCAACCTAACCGTAACCCTTAACCTAAATCTAATTCTAACCCTCACCCTCACCCTAACCCTAACCTTCATGCTCACCCTAACCCTAAGCCTGACCGTAATCCTCAACCTATACCCTAACCCTCACCCTCACAGTAACCCTTACCCTAACCCTTACCCTAAACCTAAACTTAATTAACACTAACTCTCACCCTAAAACTAACCCTAACACTTACCCAAACCCTAACACTCACCCTCAACTTCACCCTCAGCCTAAGACTAAGCCTAAGCCTAACCCTAACACTAACGTTCACACTGACCCTAACACTAACCCTAATCCTAAGCCTAACAATAACCCTCAACCTCACCCTAACCCTCACCTTAACCCTAACCCTAACATTAACCCTAACCCTAACCCACACCCTCAGCTTCATCCTAACCCTAACTCTAACACTAAAGGTCACCCTGACCCGAACCCTAACCCTAACCATAACCCTAAACCACACCTTAACACTAACACTAACCCTTACCCTCACCCTAGCCCTCACACTAACCCTAACCCTAACTCTAAACCTCATCCTAACCCTAAGTCTAACCCTCACCCTAACCATAACTTGCTCACCCTCAAACTCACCCTCAGCCTAACCCTAAGCCTAACCCTAAACATAACCCTAACACACACACTCACCCTCAGCCTAAACCTAAGCCTAAACCTAAATCTAACCCTAACCCACACACTCACTCTCACCCTAACCCTAATCCTAACTCTAACCCTAACACTATCCCTCCCCCTAACTCTCACCCTAACCCTAAACCTAACACTAACCCTAACCCTAACCCTCAACCTAACCCTGACACTCACCTTAAATCTCACGCTCACCCTAAACATAACTCTAACCCTAACCCAAACCCTAAACCTCACCCTAACCCTAACTTTAACCCACACCCTCACAGTAACCATAAACATAAACCTTAACCTAACAATGACCCTAACTCTAATCCTTAGCCTCACCATAACCCTAACATTAAAGTTAACCGTAAACCTCACCCTAACCCTCCCCTAAACCTAACTCTAAACCTAAACCTCACCCTCATCCTAACCTTAACCCTAAACCTCACCCAAGCCCTAACCCTCACCAGCACCCTCACGCTCACTGTAACTCTAACCCTAACCTTAACATTAACCCTAACCCTAACACTAACCATCACCTGAACCCTAATCCTAAGCCCCAAACTCACCCTCAGCCTTACCCTAAGCCTAAGCCTCACCCTAACCCTAACCCTCACACTCACCGTCACCCTAAACCTAACCCTAAGCCTAACCCTATCCCTAAACGTCAAACTAACCCTCACTCTCACCCTAACCCTAACACTAAACCTAACCTTAACCCTCATCCTAACCCTCCCCCTAACCCTAACTCTAACCCTAAAACTTACCCTCAACCTAACCCTAACTCTAACCCTAATCCTCACCATAAACCTCACCCTAACCCTCACCCTCACCCTCACCGTCAATCTCACTGTAACTATAACCCAAACCCAAAAATAAGACTAATACTAATCCTAACCCTAACCCTAACACTAACCATAACCCTCACCCTCAGCTTCACCCTGACTGCAAACTTAACCCTTACCATAACACTAACAATAACCCTAACCGTAACTCTAAACCTAACCCTAACCCTAACCCTTACCTACTCTTCACCACCAACCTCACCCTCAGCCTAATCCTAATCCGAAACCTAACCCTAACACAAACCTTCACTGTAACCCTAACCCTAACCGTAAACCTAACCCTAAACGAAACACTAACCCTAATCACAAACCTAACCCTAACCCTAACCCTCACCCTAACCCTAAGCCAAACCCTAACCCTAAGCCTAAACCTAACCCTAACCCTCACACTCACCCTCACTCTAACCCTAATCATAAACCTAACCCTATCCCTAACCCTAAACCTCACCCTAACTCTCACCCAACTCCTCAACCTAACCCTAATCCTAATCCTAAACCTCATCCTAAAGCTCACCCTAACCCTAATCTTAACACTCAAACTAACCCAAACCCTAAATCTAAACCTCACCCTAACCCTAAACCTAATCTGCACCCTCACCCCTACCCTCAACTTAACTCTAACCATAACAATAACCCTTACTCTAAACCTAAGCCTAACCCTCAAACTCACTGTAACTCTAACCCTAACCCTAACTCTAAACCACACCCTAACGCTAACCATAAGCCTCACCCTCACTCTAGCCCTCATCCAAACCCTAATCCTAACCCTAAACCTCATCTTAACCCTCACCCTAACCCTAAAACCCTAACCCTCACACTAACCTTAACCCTCACCCTCACCCTCATGCTCGGCCTAAGCCTAAGCCTAAGCCTAAGACTAACCCTATCCCTCACACTCACCTTCACCCTAAACCTAACTGTAACACTAACCCTAACACTAACACTAGCCCTCAACCTAACGCTAAATCTAACCCTAAACTTCACCCTCACTTAATCCTAACCCTCCCCCTCTCACTCCCCCAACACAAAGCCTAACCCTAACTCCAACCCTAACCTTAACACTAACCCTAACCCAAACCCTCATCCTAACACCCTAACCCTCAACCTCACCCTAGCCCACACCCTAAACCTAAGCCTAAGCCTAACCATCACCCTAATCTTCACTCTAACCCTAACCCCAACCCTCACGCTATCCCTAAACCTCACCTTCACCCTCACCGTAACCCTAAACCTAATCCTAACCTTAACCCTAACCCTCACCCTCACCCTAAACCTCACCCTAACCTTAACACTAACACTAGTCCTAACCCTAAACATAACCCTAAACATAACCCTCACCCTCAGCCTCACCCGAACCCCAAACTTAACCCTAAACATAACACTAAAAATAACCCTAACCCTCAACCTAACAATAACCCTAACCGTAAACCTAACCCTAACTCTAACCCTAACCCTAAACCTAAACCTAAACCTGACCCTAACCCTAATCCTAACCCTCACCCTAACCCTCCCCGAAACCCTAACTCTAACCCTATACCTCATCCTCACCCTAACCATAACCCTTACCCTAAACCTCACCCAAACCTGATCTTAACCCTCACCCTCACCCTCACTGTAACTCTAACCCTAACCCTAACTATTACATTAACCCTAACACTAACCCTAACGCTGACTCTCACCCTAACCCTAAACCAAACCCTCACCTTAACCCTAACCCTAACCCTAACTCTAACCCTCAACCTCACGGTAACCCTAACCCTAAACTCAGCCTAACGCTAACCCTAACCGTCATCCTCACTCTAGCCCTCACCCTAAACCTAATGCTAACCCTAAACTTCACCCCCACCTTCACGCTCGGCCTAAGCCTAAGCCTAAGCCTAAGACTAACCCTGACCCTCACAGTCACCCTCACCCTAACCCTAACCGTAACTTTAAACCTAACCCTAACCCTCACACTAACCCTCACCTTTATGCTAACTCTAACCCTAAACCTCACCCTCACCCTAACACTAAACCTCACCCTCACCCTCACCCTCTGCCTAACATTAAGCCTAACCCTAACCCCAACACTAACCCTAATACTAACCCTAACCCCCACCCTAACGCTCACCCTCAACCTAACCCTAACCCTAACCCTCACCCTCACCATAGCCCATACCCAAAACCTAAGCCTAAGCCTAACCCTCAACCTAACCCTCACTCTAAACCTAAGCCCAAAGCTCACGCTAACCATAACCCTCACCCTCACCCAAACCGTAACTCTAATCCTAACCCTAACCCTAACCATAACACTCATCCTCACCTTAACCCTAATCCTACTCCTAACACTAATGCTAACCGTAACCCTAACCCTAACCCTCTCCCTAACCCTAACTGTAACCCTAAACCTCACCCTCAATCTAACCCTAACACTAATCCTAAACCTCACTCTAAACCTAAACCTTACCCTAACACTTACCCTCATCTTAAAACTAACACTAACCCTAACCCTAACCCTCAACTTCACCCTAGTCTTCACGCTAACCCTAACCCTCATCCTCACCCTAAACCTCACACTAACCCTAACACTAATCCTCAGTCTAACCCTCACCCTCACGCTAACCCTAAACCACACCCTTACCATAAACCTCACCCTCAGCCTAACCCTCACCTTTTCTCTTACAGTCACCCTCATCCTAACCATCACCCTAAACCACAACCCTCATCCTATCCCTCACCCTATCCGTAACCCTAACCATCACCCTAACCCTAACCCTCACACTCAACTTCAGCCTCAGCCTAAATCTAACCGCAAACCTCACACTCACCCTAGCCCTCACCCTAACCCTAATCCTAACCGTAACCCTCATCCTAACCCTCAACCGAACCTTAACAAGAACCATCACTCTAAACCTAATCCTCATCCCCACACGCACCCTCAGCCTAACCCTAAGCCTAAGCCGAACCCCAAGCCTAACCCTCACACTCAACCTCACCCTAACCTTAATCCTAACCCTAAACATAACCCTAAACCTAAACCTAAACCTAACCCTCACCCTAACGCTAACCCTAACTCTAACACTCACCCTCACCTTGGTCCTCACCCTAACCCTCACCCCAAACCTAACCCTCACAGTCACCAAAACACGAACCCTAACCCTCACCCTAACGCTACCCCTAACCCTAAACCTAAACCTCACTTTAACCCTAACCCTAACCCTCACCCTCAACCTAGCCCTCACCCTAAACCTAATTTTAACCCTAACCCTCATCCTAACCCTCACCCTAAATCTAACCCTAATCTTCAACCTAACCCTAAACCTAATTCTAACCCTCAACCTAACCCTAACCCTAACCCTCACCGTAACCTGACCCTAACCCTCTCCCTAACCCTAAACCTAAACCGAACACTAAACCTCACCCTAAGCCTTACCCTAAACCTCACCCTCACCCTAGCCCTCATCCTAAACCTAATCCTAAACCTTACCCCCATGCTAACCCTCACCCTAAACCTAACCCTAACTCTAACCCTAACCCTAAATCTAAAACTCACCCTAACCTTAATCCTAATCCTCACACTCTCCCTCACTGTAACCATAACCCAAACACTAACACTTACAATAACCCTAACCTAACCCTAACCCTCATCCTAACCATATATTTCAACCTAACCTTAACCCTCATCCTAACACTTATCCTCACCCTAACCCGAACCGTAAACCTCACACTCACCCTAACCCCGAACCTAACCCTAATTCTCACACTAACCCGAAACCTAATGCTAGGCTTCAGCCTGACCCTAAACGTAACTCTACCCTACACCTCACCCTCACCATAACCGTAACCCTACCCATAACTCTAAAGCTCACCCTAACACTAACCATAATCCTCACCCTCACCCTAGCCATAACCCTAAACCGAATTCTCACCCTAACCCTCATCCTAACCCTGACCCTAACACTAACCTTAACCCTCACTCTCACCCTCACCCCAACCCTAAACCTAACCCTAACCCTCAACCTAATCCTAACTGTCACCCTCACCAAAACCCTTACCCTAAACCTCACCCTAATCCTAACCCTAACCCTCACACTAACCCTAACTCTTACCATCACCCTCACCCTCAAGCTAACCCTAACCCTAACCCTAAAAGTTACACTCACCCTAACCCTAAACCTCACCCTAACCCTAAATTTAATCCTAATAGTAACCATAACCCAAAGCCTCAACCTCACCCTAACCCTCACCTTAACCCTAACCCTAACACTAACCCTATCCCTAACCCTCACCCTCAGCCACATCCTAACCCTAACTCTAACCCTAAACCTCACGCTCATCCTAACCCTAACCATAAACCTAAACCTCATCCTAACCCTAACCCTAAACCTCCCCCTCACCCTAGCCCTCACCCTAACCCTAATCCTAATCCTAACCCTCATTCTAAACCTCCCCCTAACCCTAACCCTAACCCTCACCCTAACCCTAGCTCTCACCCTCAAACTCACTATCAGCCTAAGCCCAAGCCTAACCCTAAACCTAACCCTAACACACACAATCACCTTCAGCTTTACCCTTATCCTAACCCTAAACCTAACCCTAACCCTAATCCTCAACCTAACCCTCCCCTAACCCGAACTCTAATCCTAAACCTCACCCTCACCCTAAACCTAACTCTAACCCTAACTGAAACACTAAACCTCACCCTAACCCTAAACCTAACCCTCACCCTCACTCTCACCTTAACCTTAACCCTAAACCTAACCCTAACAATAACCCTAAACATAATGCTAACCCTCACTCTAACCATAACCCTCATCCTAACCCAAACTCTCACCCTAACACTTACCCTCACACTAACACTAACCCTAACCATAAATCTAACCCTGACACTACCCCTAACTCTAAACCTAACCCTAAACTTCCACCTAACCTTCACCCTTACCCTAACTTTAACACTATCCCTAACCTTAAAGCTCACTGTCACCCCCCTTAACCCTATATCTAACTGTAAACCTAACCCTCACCCTAATCCAAAACCCCACCCTAACCATAACGCTAATCCTCACCCGCACCCTCAACCTCACCTTAACTCTAACCCTAACCATACCAAAAACACTAACCCTAACCCTAACCATCACTCTAACCCTAATCCTCACCCCCACCCTCAGCCTCACTCTCACCTCAAAATTAACCCTATTCATAACACTAACAATAACCCTAACCCTAACCGTAATCCTCACCCCCATACTCATCCTCAGCCTAAACCTAAGCCTAACCCTAACCCTAACCCTAATCCTCACCCTCATCCCATCCCTCAACCTAACCCTAACACTCATCATCACTCTAAACCTCACCCTAACCCTAACACTAATACTCAATCTAACCCTCACCCTCACCCTACCCCTAACCCTAACACTCACCCTAACCCTAACCTTCACCATTACCGTAACTCTTGCACTCAGCCTAAACCTCATGTTTACCCTTACCGTCACCCCCACCCTAACCCTCACCCTAAGCCTCACCCTCATCCTATTCCTCACCCTAACCCTAACTCTACCCCTCAACCTCACCCTCACCCTAACCCTAACTCTAACCCTAACCCTAACACTAAAACTCATTCTAACCCTAACCCTAACCCTCACCCTAACCCTAAACCTCTCCCTCACCCTCAGCCTCAGCCTAACCCTAAGCCTCTCCATAAACATATCCCAAACACACACACACACCCTCACCCTAACACTAATCCTAACCCTAACCCAAACCCTAAACCTCCCCTTAACTCTCACCCTAACCCTAACCTTAACAAGAACATTAACCCTAACCCTCAACCTAACCCTCACCCTACCCCTAACTCTAACCGAAACCTCACCCTCACCCTAAACCTAACTCTAACACTAACACAAAACCTAAAACTCACCCTAACCCTAACCCTAACCCTCATCCTCACCCTCACCGTAACCATAACCCTAAACCTAAACCTAAGAATAACCCTAACTCTATTCCTAACCTTCACCCTAACACTTACCGTCACCCTAACACTAACCCTAACCCTCCCTCTAACCCTCACCCTAACCCTATATTGAACCCTCAACCTCACCCTCACCCTAACCCTAACCCCAAACCCCACCCTAAACCTAAAGCTAACCCTCACCCTTTGCTCGGCCTAAGACTAACCCTAAGCCTAAGCCTAAAACTAAACCTAAACCTCACCCTAACCCCAACAATAACACTAAACCTAACTCTAATCCTAAACTTCAACCTCACCTAAACCCTAACTCTAACCCTAACCCTAAACCTAAACCTCACCCTAACCCTAACCCTCACCCTCACCCTCACCCTCACCGTAAACGTAACCCTAACCCTAACCCTATCAATAACCTTAACCATAACCATAACCTTCATCCTAACCATAACTTTCACCATAACAATAACCCTCACCCTAACATTTACCCTAACCCTAACACTAACCCTAACACTAACACTAACCCTCACACTAACCCTCACCATCACACTAATCCTAAACCTCACCCTGATCCTAACCCTCACCCTCAACCTAGCCCTCAACCTAACGCTAACCCTCATCCTCACCCTAAACCTCACACTAACCCTAACACTAATCCTCAACCTAAACCTAACCCACTCGCTAACCCTACCCCTCACCCTTACCCTACCCCTCACCCTTACCCTACCCCTCAGCCTCAGCCTAACCCTCACCTTTACCCTTACTGTCACCCTCAACCTAACCCTCACCGTAACCCTCACACTAACCCTAATCCTCATCCTAACCCTCACCCTAATGGTAACCCCAAACATCACCCTAACCCTAACCCTCACCCTCACCCTCAGCCTCAGCCTAACACCAAGCCTAAGCCTAAACCTAACCCTAACACTCACCCTCACCCTAACCCTAACTCTAACCCTAACCCTAACACTAAAACTCACCCTAACCCTAACCCTAACCCTCACCCTAACCCTAAACCTCAGCCTCAGCCTAACCCTAAGCCTCACCATAAACATATCCCAAACACACACACTCACCCTCAGCCTAACACTAATCCTAACCCTAACCCAAACCCTAAACATCCCCTTAACTCTCACCCTAACCCAAACCTTAACAAGAACATTAACCCTAACCCTCAACCTAACCCTCACCCTACCCCTAACTCTAACCGAAACCTCACCCTCACCCTAAACCTAACTCTAACACTAACACAAAACCTAAAACTCACCCTAACCCTAACCCTAACCCTCATCCTCACCCTCACGGTAACCATAACCCTAAACCTAAACCTAAGAATAACCCTAACTCTATTCCTAACCCTTACATTAACACTTACCGTCACCCTAACACTAACCCTAACCCTCCCTCTAACCATCACCCTAACCCTATATCGAACCCTCAACCTCACCCTCACCCTAACCCTAACCCCAAACCCCACCCTAAACCTAAAGCTAACCCTCACCCTTTGCTCGGCCTAAGACTAACCCTAAGCCTAAGCCTAAAACTAAACCTAAACCTCACCCTAACCCCAACAATAACACTAAACCTAACTCTAACCCTAAACTTCAACCTCACCTAAACCCTAACTCTAACCCTAACCCTAAACCTAAACCTCACCCTAACCCTAACCCTCACCCTCACCCTCACCCTCACCGTAAACGTAACCCTAACCCTAACCCTAACAATAACCTTAACCATAACCATAACCTTCATCCTAACCATAACTTTCACCATAACAATAACCCTCACCCTAACATTTACCCTAACCCTAACACTAACCCTAACACTAACACTAACCCTCACACTAACCCTCACCATCACACTAATCCTAAACCTCACCCTGATCCTAACCCTCACCCTCAACCTAGCCCTCAACCTAACGCTAACCCTCATCCTCACCCTAAACCTCACACTAACCCTAACACTAATCCTCAACCTAAACCTAACCCACTCGCTAACCCTACCCCTCACCCTTACCCTACCCCTCACCCTTACCCTACCCCTCAGCCTCAGCCTAACCCTCACCTTTACCCTTACTGTCACCCTCAACCTAACCCTCACCGTAACCCTCACACTAACCCTAATCCTCATCCTAACCCTCACCCTAATGGTAACCCCAAACATCACCCTAACCCTAACCCTCACCCTCACCCTCAGCCTCTGCCTAACACCAAGCCTAAGCCTAAACCTAACCCTAACCCTCACCCTCACCCTAACCCTAACCCTAACCCTAACCCTAACACTAAAACTCACCCTAACCCTAACCCTAACCCTCACCCTAACCCTAAACCTCAGCCTCAGCCTAACCCTAAGCCTCACCATAAACATATCCCAAACACACACACTCACCCTCAGCCTAACACTAATCCTAACCCTAACCCAAACCCTAAACCTCCCCTTAACTCTCACCCTAACCCAAACCTTAACATGAACATTAACCCTAACCGTCAACCTAACCCTCACCCTACCCCTAACTCTAACCGAAACCTCACCCTGACCCTAAACCTAACTCTAACACTAACACAAAACCTAAAACTCACCCTAACCCTAACCCTAACCCTCATCCTCACCCTCACCGTAACCATAACCCTAAACCTAAACCTAAGAATAACCCTAACTCTATTCCTAACCCTTACATTAACACTTACTGTCACCCTAACTCTAACCCTAACCCTCCCTCTAACCCTCACCCTAACCCTATATTGAACCCTCAACCTCACCCTCACCCTAACCCTAACCCCAAACCCCACCCTAAACCTAAAGCTAACCCTCACCCTTTGCTCGGCCTAAGACTAACCCTAAGCCTAAGCCTAAAACTAAACCTAAACCTCACCCTAACCCCAACAATAACACTAAACCTAACTCTAATCCTAAACTTCAACCTCACCTAAACCCTAACTCTAACCCTAACCCTAAACCTAAACCTCACCCTAACCCTAACCCTCACCCTCACCCTCACCCTCACCGTAAACGTAACCCTAACCCTAACCCTAACAATAACCTTAACCATAACCATAACCATCATCCTAACCATAACTTTCATCATAACAATAACCCTCACCCTAACATTTACCCTTACCCTAACACTAACCCTAACCCTAACACTAACCCTCACACTAACCCTCACCATCACACTAATCCTAAACCTCAACCTGATCCTAACCCTCAACCTCAACCTAGCCCTCAACCTAACGCTAACCCTCATCCTCACCCTAAACCTCACACTAACCCTAACACTAATCCTCAACCTAAACCTAACCCACTTTCTAACCCTAACCCTCACCCTTACCCTACCCCTCACCCTCAGCCTAACCCTCACCTTTACCCTTACCGTCTCCCTCAACCTAACCCTCACCCTAACCCTAATCCTCATCCTAACCCTCACCCTAATGGTAACCCCAAACATCACCCTAACCCTAACCCTCACCCTCACCCTCAGCCTCAGCCTAACACCAAGCCTAAGCCTAAACCTAACCCTAACACTCACCCTCACCCGAACACTAATCTTAACCCTAACCCTCATCCTTACCCTTAACCTAACCATAAACCTAACCAACTTTCTATACCTAGTCCTCATCCCCATACCATACCTTCAGCAAAACTCTAAGCCTAAGCCGAACCCTAACCCTAGCCATCACCCTCACCCTCACCGTAAACCTAATCCTAAACGTAACGCTAACCCTAACATTAAACCTCAACTTAACCCTCACCCTAACCCTAATACTAACACTGATCCTAACCCTATCGCTCACATTAACCCTCCCCCTAACAAGAACTCTAACCCTAAACCTCACCCTCACCCTAACAATAACCCTATCCCTAAACCTCACCGTAAACCTGATCCTAATCCTCACCGTCACCCTCACCCTCACTCTCACAGTAAATCTAACCAAAACCCTAATCCTAACCTTCACCCTCACCCTAATCCTAACACTAACACTCACCCTAACCCTAACCCTCTCCCTCACCGTAAACCTACCCTAACCCTTACCCTAAACCTCACCCTAACCCTAACAATAACACTCACCCTCACCCTAGAGCTCACCCAAAACTTAATTGTAACCTTAAACCTCATCCAAACCCTAACCCTCACCCTAACCCTAACCCTAAATCTAACCCTAACCCTAAACTTCCTCACCCTAACCCTAACTCGAACCCTAAACCTCACCCTCACTCTAACCCTAACCCTAAACCTCACCCTCACCCTAGCCCTCAACCTAACCCTAATGCTAACCTTAACCCTAATCCTAACCCTCACCCTAACCATAAACCTCACCCTCACCCTAACCCTAACCCTCAATCTCACCCTTAGCCTAACCCTAAGCCTAACCCTAAACCTAACCCTAACCCACACACTTAACCTCACTCTAAACCTAAACCTAAAACTAACCCTAACCCTAACCCTCACCCTCACCTTAGCCTTCACCCTAACCCTAATCCTAATCCTAACCCAAACTCTAACCATAACCCTAACCCTAAACCTCACACTAAACCTAACACTAGCCCTCAACCTCACTGTAAGGGTAACCCTAACCCTAACTCTACCAATAACCATAACCCTAACTCTAACCCTCACCCTAAACTTAACACTCACCCTAACCCTAACCCTCACCCTAACACTTACCCTCACCCTTATCTTAACCCTCAGCCTTAGCCTAATCCTCACATTTAGGCTTAACATCACACTCACCCTAACCCTAATTCTAACCCTCACCCACACCCTAACCCTCGCCCTCATCTTCCCCCTAAACCTCACACTAACCCTAACAATAATCCTTAATCTAACCCTCACCCTAATCTGAAACCTAACCCTTACTCTAACCCTAAACTTAACCCTAAACCACACCCTTATCTTAACCCTCACACTCAGACGAAACCTCACCTTTACCCTTAACATCATCCTCACCCTAACCCTCCCCCTAAACCTAAACCTCATCCTAAAACTCACCCTAACAGTAAACCTAACCATCAGCCTAACCCTAACCCTCACGCTCAACCTCAAGCTCAGCCGAACCCTAAGCCTAAGCCTAACCCTTACCCTAACCCTCACCCTCTCCCGAGCCCTCACCCTAACCCTAAATCCTAACCCTAAGCCTCATCCTAACCCTCACCCTAAGCCTAAACCTAACAATCACCAACCCTAATCCTCAAGCCCACACTCACCCTCAGCCTAACCCTAAGCCGAAGCCTAACCCTAACCCTAACACTCTCACTCACCCTCACCCTAACCCTAATCCAAATCCTAACACTACCCCTAACACTTAACCTCAACCTAACCCTCACCCTAACCTGAACCCTAATATTAACCCTAACTCTAACCCACGAACTAACCCTCTACCTAACCCTAAATCTAACCATAAACTTCACCCTAACCCTAACCCTAACCCTACCCCTAACACCAAACCTCACCCTCACCCTCACCCTAACCCTCACCCTCACTGTAACTCTAACCCTCACCCTAGCCCTCACCCTAACCCTATTCCTAACCCTAAACCTTATCCTAACCCTCACCCTAACCCTAACCCTAACCCTCACCCTCATGCTAGGCCTAAGCCTAAGCCTAAGCCTAAGCCTAACTCTAACCGTAACCCTCACCCTAACCCTAACCCAAACACTAACCCTAACTCTAATCCTAAATCTCACTCTCACCTTAACCCTAACTCTATCCCTAACCCTAAACCTAAACCTCACCCTGACCCTCACCGTGACCCTAACCGATACCCTAACCCTAACAATAACCCTAACCTTAACCCTAACCCTCACAATAAACATAATACTCACCCTAAACCTAACCCTCACCCTAACACTTACCCTCACCCTAACACCTACCCTAAGACTAGATAACCCTCAAACTAACCCTAACCATCCTGACCCTAACCCTAACTCTAACCCTCACCTTCACCCTAGCCCTCAACCTAAACCTAACCCTCCTCCTCACCATAAATCTCACCCTAACCCTAACACTAATCCTCAATCTAACCCTCACCCTCACCCTACCCCTACCCCTAACACTCACCCTAAACCTAACCCTCACCATTACCATAACTCTCACCCTCAGCCTAAACCTCACGTTTACCCTTACCTTCACCCCCACCCTACCCCTCACCGTAACCATAACCTTCTCCCTAACCCTCACCCTAACCATAACCCTAACCCTCACCCTAACCCTAACTCTACCCCTAAACCTAACCCTCAACCTAACCCTAACTCTAACCCTAACCCTAACACTAAATCTTACCCTAACCCTAACCCTCACCCTAACCCTAAACCTTAACCGTAACCCTAATCCTAAGCCTAACCATAAACCTATCCCTAACACACACACTCACCCTCACCTTAACACTAATCCTAACCCTAACCCTAATCCTAACCCTCTTTTTAACTCTCACTCTAACCCTATCCTTAACACAAACACTAACCCTAACCCTCAACCTCACCTTCACTCTAACCCTAACCCTAAACCCCACCCTAACCCTAACCCTAACCCACACCCTCATGCTTAGCCTAAACCTAAGCCTAAAATTAACCCTAAACCTCACCCTAACCCCAACATTAACACTAAACCTAACTCTAACCCTAAACCTCACCTCAACCCTAACCCTAACTCTAACCCTAACCCTATAGGTAAACCTCACCCTAACCCTAACCCTTCACCTCACCCTCACCCTCACTGTAACCGTAAGCCTAACCCTAACCCTAACAATAACCCTATCCCTAACCCTAACCCTCATCCTAACCATAACCTTGACCCTAACACTAACCCTCACCCTAACACTTACCCTCACCCTAACACTAACCCTAACCCTAACACTAACCCTCACACTAACCCCAACCATCACCCTAACCCTAAACCTCACCCTAACCCTAACCCTAATCCTCACTCTAAATCTCAAACTAACCCTAACCCTAATCCTCAATTTAACCCTCATCCTCACCCTTACCCTAACCCTCACCCTCAGCCTAACCCTCACCTTTACACTTACCGTCACCCTCACCCTAAAACCTCTCTCTAACCCTAACCCTCACCCTCACCCTCAGCCTCAGCCTAACCGTAAGCCTAAGCCTAAACCTAACCTTAACCCTCACCCTCACCTTAGCCCTCACCAGAACCCTAATTCGAACCCTAAACCTCATCCTAACCTTAACCTAAACACAAATCTAACCAACATTCTAAACCTAATCCTCATCCCCCACCCATACTCTCAGCCTAATCCTAAGCCTAAGCTGAACCCTAACCCTCACAATTACCCTCATCGTAAACCTAATCCTAAAGGTAACCCTAACCCTGACATTAAACCTCAACCCAACCTTCACCCTAAACCTCAACCTAACACTAACTCTAACCCTAAACCTCACCCTCACACTAACCATAACCCTAAACCTAAACCTCACCCTAAACCTGATCCTAACCCTCAGCCTCACCCTCACCCTCACTGTAACTCTAACCCTAACCCTAATCCTAACCCTCACCCTCACCCTAAACCTAAACCTAACCCTCACCCTAACCCTAACCTTCACCCTCACCGTAACCCTAACCCTAACCCTAACCCTAAACCTCACCCTAACCCTAACAATAACATTCACCCTCACCGTAGCCCTCACACTAAACCTAATTGTAACCCTAACCCTCATCCCAACTCTCACCCTAACCCTAACCCTAACCATCAACCTAACCCTAAACCTAATTCTAACCCTCAACCTAACCCTAAACCTGACCACACTGTAACCCTAAACCTAACCCTCACCCTAATCCTAACCCTAATCCTCACCCTCATGCTGGGCGTAAGCCTAGGTCTAAGACAAAGCCTAAGCCTAACACTAACCCTCATCCTAACCCTAACCCTAAAACTAACCCTAACTCCAACCCTAAACCTCACCCTAACCCTAACCCTAACACTAATCCTAACCGTAAACCTAAACCCTATCCCTCACCTTTACCCTAACTTTAACCCTAAACCTCACCCTCACCCTAAACCTAAACCTAACCATAACTCTAACCCTCACCCTCAAACTAACACTCAACTTAACCCTAACCCTCATCCTCACCCTAAACCTCACCCTCACCCTAGCCCTCACCCTAGCCCTCACCCTAACCTTAATTCTAACCCTAACCCTCATACTAACCCTTAACCTAACCAGAACCCTAACCATCATTCTAAACCTAATCCTCATCCCCACCCATACATTCAGCCTAACCCTAAGCCTAAACGAACCCTAACCCTAACCCTCACACTCACCCTCACCGTAAACCTAATCCTAAAACTAACCCTATCCATAATTTTAAACCTCAACTTAACCCTCAACCTAACCCCAAGCCTAACACTAACCCGAATCCTAACCCTCACCCTAACCCTCCCCCAAAGCCTAAAACTTACCCTAAACCTCACCTTCACCCTAACCATAACCCTATCCCTAAACCTCACCCTAACTCTTATCCTAATCCTCACCTTCACCCTCACCCTCACTGTACCTCTAACCCTAACCCTAACTATTACACTAACCCTAACCCTATCCGTAACCCTCACCCTAACATTAACCCTAACCCAAACCCTCACCTTAACCCTAACCGTAACCCTAACCCTCACCCTCACCGTAAACCTAACCCTAAACCTCATCCTAATGCTAGTCTTAACCCTCATCCTCACTCTAGCCCTCACCCTAAACCTAATGCTAACCCTAAACCTCACCCTCACCTTCATGCTCGGCCTAAGCATAAGCCTAAGCCTAAGACTAACCCTGACCTTCACACTCACCCTCACCCTAACCCTAAACGGAAGCCTAACCCTAACCCTAACCCTCACACGAACACTAACTCTAACCCTAAACCTCACCCTCACCCTAAACCTAAACCTCACCCTCACCCTCAACCTCTGCCTAACATTAAGCCTAACCCTAACCCCAACCCTAACGCTAATACTAACCCTAACCCGTACCCTAACGCTCACCCTAACCCTAACCCTAACCCTCACCCTCACCATAGCCTATACCAAAACCCTAAGCCAAAGCCTAACCCTCACCCTAACCCTCACTCTAACACTAACCCCAACGCTCACACTAACCATAACCTCACCCTCACCCTCACCCTAAATCTAATCCTATCCCTAACCCTAACCCTAACACTCACCCTCACCTTAACCCTAATCCTAATTCTAACCCTAACTCGCAACCTCACCCCCACACTAAATTCCACCCTAACCCTCACCCTCAAACTAATCCTAACCCTAACCCTAATCCTAAACCTAACCCTAAACCTAAACCTTACCTTAACACTTACCCTCAGCTTAAAACTAACACCAACCCTATTCCTAACCCTCACACTAACGCTAACCATCACCCTAAAACTAAACCACACCCTAACCCTAACCCTAACTCTCAACTTCACCCTTGCCCTCACCCTAAACCTAACCCTCATCCTCACCCTAAACCTCACACTAACCCTAACACTAATCCTCAATCTAACCCTCACCATCACCCTAACCCGAAACCTCACCCTTACCATAACCCTCACCCTCAGCCTAACCTCACCTTTTCTCTTACAGTCACCCTCATCCCAAACCTCACCCTAAACCATAACCCTCATCCTATCCCTCACCCTAACCTTAACCCTAAACATCAACCTAAACCTAACCTTCACTTTCAAATTCAGCCTCAGCCTCAGCCTAACCCTAAGCCTAAACCTAACCCCGAAACTAACACTCACCCTAGCCCTAACACTAATCCTAACCCTAACCCTCATCCTAACCCTCAACCTAACCTTAACCAGAACCATCACTCATCCCTACACTCACCCTCAGCCTAACCCTAAGCCTATGCCTAACCCTCAGCCTAACCCTCACACTCAGCCTCACCTTAACCTTAATCCTAACCTTAAACCTAACCCTAAACCTAAACATAACCCTCACCCTAAAGCTAAACCTAACCTTAACCCTCACCCTCACCTGAGTCCTCACCCTAACCCTCACCCCAAACCTAAGCCTCACCCTCACCGAAACATGAAACCTAACCTTCACCCTAACCCTACCCCTAACCCTAAACCTAATATTAACCTAATACTAACCTAAACCTAACCCTCACCCTCACCGAAACATGAACCCTAACCCTCACCCTAACCCTACCCCTAACCCTAACCCTCATACTAACCTTCATCCTCAACCTAGACCTCACCCTAACCCTAATTGTAACCCTAACCCTCATCCTAACCCTCACCCTAACTGTCACCCTAACCCTCAACCTAACCCTAAACCTAATTCTAACCCTCAACCTAACCCTAACCCTAACCCTCACCATAACCTAACCATAACCCTCACCCTAACCCTAAACCTAACCCAAACCTTAAACCTCACCCTAAGTATAAACCTAACCCTCACCCTCACCCTATCCCTCATCCTAAACCTAATCCTAACCCTAACACTCATGCTAACCCTCACCCTAACCCTAACACTCACATTAAACCTAGCCCTAATCCTAACCCTCAACATAACCCTAACCCTCACCCTCACCATAACCCTAACGCTAACACTCACCCTATCCCTAAACTTAATTCTAACTCTAAACCTCACCTAATCCTAACACTAACCCTCACCCTCATGCTAGACCTCATCCTAACTCTAATCCTAACCCTAACCCTAACCCTAAACCTCACACTCACCCTCACCTTAACACTATTCCCAATCCTAACCTTAACCCTAGCCTCACCCTCACCCTAAACCTCACCTTAAACCTAACCCTAACACTAACCCTAACCCTAAACATAACCCTAACCCTCACCCTCACCCTAAACATCACACAAACATCAACACTAATCCTCAATCTAACCTTCACCCTCACCCTAACCCTAAGCCTCACCCTGACCGTAACCCTCACCCTCAGCCTAACCCTCAACTTTACCCTTACCGTCACCCTCGCACTAACCTTCACCATAACCCTAATCCTCATTCTAACCCTCACCCTAACGGTAACCCCAACCATCACCCTAAACCTAACCATCACCCTCACCCTCAGCCTCAGCCTAATCCTAAGCATAAGCCTAACCCTAACCCTAACCCTCACCCTCACCCTAGCCCTCATCCTAACCCTAATTCTAACCCTAACCCTCATCCTAACGCTTAACCTAACCAGAAACCTAACCATCATTCTAAATCTAATCCTCATCCCCACCCATACACTCAGCCTAACCCTAAGCCTAAATGAAACCTAACACTAACCCTCACAGATATCCTCACCGTAAACCTAATCCTAAACCTAACCCTAACCCTAATATTAATCCTCAAACTAACCCTCACCCTAACCCCAAGCCTAACACTAACCCTAATCCTAACCCTCCCCGAAACCCTAACTCTAACCCTAAACCTCACCCTCACCCTAACCGTAACACTTACCCTAAACTTAACCCAAACCTGATCATAACCCTCACTCTCACCCTCACTGTAACTCTAACCCTAAACCTAACTATTACACTAACCCTAACCCTAACCCTGACCCTCACCCTAACCCTAAACCTAACCCAAACTCTCACCATAACCCTAACCCTAACACTAACCCTCACTGTAACCCTAACCCTAAACCTCACCCAAACGCTAATCCTAACCCTCATACTCACTCTAGCCTTCACCATAACACTAATTCTAACCCTAAACCTCACCCTCACCTTCACGATCGGCCTAAGCCTAAGCCTAAGCCTAAGACTAACCCTGACCCTCACAATCACCCTCAAACTAACCCTAACCCTTACCCTATCCCTAACGCTAATTCTCACACTAACCCTCACCTGAACGCTAACTCTAACCCTAAACCTCACCCTCACCCTAACCCTAAACCTCACCCTCACGCTCACCCTCTACCTAACATTAAGACTAAACCTAACCCCAACCCAAACCCTAATACTAACCCTAACCCCCAGCCTAACGCTCACCCTAACCCTAACCCTAACCCACACCCACAACATAGCCCATACCAAACACTAAGCCTAAGCCTAACCCTCACCATAACCCTCACTCTAACCCTCAACCCAACACTCACCCTAACCATAACACTCATCCTCACCCTCACTCTAACACTAATCCTAACCCTAACCCTAACCATAACACTCACCTCAACTTAACCCTAATCCTAATCTTAACCCTAACTCCAATCCTCACCCCCACCCTAAATCTCACCCTAACCCTAACTCTAACCCTAACCCTAACCCTCACCCTAACCCTAACTCTAACCCTTAACATCACCCTCACCCTAACCCTAACCCTAACCCTAATCGTAAACCTCACCCTAAACCTAAACCTTACCCTAAAACTTAATCTCACCATAAAACAAACATTAAACCTAAAAATAACCCGCACACCAACGCTAACCATGACCCTAAACCTAAACCTCACCCTAACCCTGAGCTTAACTCCAAACTTCACCCTAGCCCTGACCCTAACCCTAACCCGAACCCTAAACCTCACACTCACCCTAACTGTTATCCTCACCATAACCCTTACCCTAACCATCACCCTAACCCTAAACTTATCCTGAACCCGAACTATCACCCTAACCCTAACCCTAACCCTCACCCTAACCCTCACCCTCACCCTCACCCTCAGCTTAACCGTAAGCCTAACCCTAACACTAACCCTAAACGTTACCCTCACCCTCACCCTAAACCTAACACTAAAACTCACCCTAACCCTAAACTTAAACCTAATACTAAACCTAACCCTAAACCTCAACCTCACCCTAACCCTCACCTTAACCCTAAACCTAACACTAACCCTAACCCTAACCCTCACCCTCAGTCTCATCCTAATCATAACTCTAACCCTAAACCTCACCCTCATCCTAACCCTAACCCTAACCCTAAACCTCATCCTAAACCTAACACTAAACCTCACCCTCAACCGAGCCCTCACCCTAACCCTAATCCTAATCCTAACCCTCATTCTAACCCTCCCCCTAACCCTAACCCTAACCCTCACCCTAACCCTATTCCTCACGCTAAACCTCACCCTCAGCCTAACTGTAAGCCTAACCCTAAACCTAACCCTAACACACAATCACCTTCAAGTTTACCCTAATCCTAACCCTAAACCTAACCCTAAACCTAAGCCTCCCCCTAACTATCACCCTAACCATAACCCTAACACTAACCCTAACCCTAACCCTCAACCTAACCCTCACACTAACCCTAACCCTAATCCTAAACCTCACCCTCACCCTAAACCTAAATCTAACCATAAGAGAAACCCTAAACCTCACCCTAACCCTAAACCTAACCCTCACACTCACCCTCACCTTAACCTTAACCCTAAACCTAACCCTAACAATTACCCTAACCATAATCCTAACCCTCACTCTAACCATAATCCTAACCCTAACCCAAACCCTCACCTAACACCCTCACACTAACACTAACCGTATCCCTAAAACTAACCCTCACACTAACCCTAACCCTAACTCTAACCCTAAACTTCAACGTAACCCTCAACCTCACCCTAACCCTAACACTAACCCCAACATTAAACCTCACCGTCACTCTCCCCCTAACCCTATATCTAACTGTAAACCTCACGCTCACCCTAACCCTCTCCCTAGCCCTAAACCCCTCCCTAACCCTAACCCTAATCCTCAACTGCACCCTCAACCTCACCTTAAATCTAACCCTAACCCTAACAATAACACTAACCCTAACCCTAACCATCACTCTAACCGTAATCTTCTCCCCACCCTCAACCTCACCCTAACCTCAAACTTAACCCTAACCATAACACTAAAAATAACCCTAACCCTTACCCTAACCGTAATCCTCACCCCCACCCTCATCCTCAGCCTAACCCTAAGCCTAACCCTAACCCTAACCCTCACCTTCACCCCAGCCCTCAACCTAACCCTAATCCTCATCCTCACTCTAAACCTCACCCTAACCCTAACACTATTCCTTAATCTAACACTCACCCTCAACCTACCCCTAACCCTAAAACTTACTCTAAACCTAACCCTCAACATTACCGTAACTCTCACCCTCAGCCTAACCCTTATGTTTACCCTTACCTTCAACTCAACCCTAAACCTAACCCTAACCCTAAACCTAAACCTAACTCTCACCCTGACCCTAACTCTACCCCTAAACCTCACCCTCAACCTAACCCTAACTCTAAACCTAACCCTAACACTAAACCTCACCCTAACCCTAACCCTAACCCTCACTCTAACCCTAAACCTCAACCTCACCCTTAGCCTCAGCCTAACCCTAAGCCTCACCATAAACTTATCCCTAACACACACTCACCCTCACACTAACACTAATCCTAACCCTACCCCTAACCCTAACCCTCCCCTTAACTCTTACCCTAACTCTAACCTCAACACGAACACTAAACCTAACCCTCAACCTAACACTCACCCTAACCCTAACTCTAACGGAAACCTCACCCTCACCCTAACCCTCACTCTAACACTAACCCGAACACTAAACCTCACCCTAACACTAACCCTAACCCTCACACTCACCCTCACAGTAACCGTAACCCTAAACCTGACCAAAACAATCACCCTAAAGCTAATCCTAACCCTCACCCTAACCATAACCGTCACCCTAAACCAAACCCTCACCCCAACACTTACCCTCACCCTAACACTAACTCTAACCCTAAGACTTACCCTCCCACTAACCCTAACCCTAACTCTAACTGTAAACCTCATCTAACCCTCACCCCCACCCTAAACCTAAAACTAGCCATATTCCTATCCCTTAACCTAACACTCCCCCTAACCCTATATCTAACCCTAAACCTCACGCTAACCCTAACCCTAAGCCTAAGCCTAAAACTAAACCTAACCCTAACCCTAACCCTAACCGTAAGCCTATCCCCAAAACACACACTCAAGCTCAGCCTAAACCTAAGCTTAACCCTAACCCTAACCCTAAGCATCACCTTAACCCTAACCCTATCCCTAACCTTAACACTAAACCTAACCCTAATCCTCAGCCTCACCCTCACCCTAAACCAAACCCTAACTCTAACCCTCACCGTAAACCAAACCTAACGCTAAACCTAACCCTCACACACACCCTCACCCTAACCCTAATCCTAAACCTAACCCTACCCCTAAAGCTAACCCTCATATTAACCCTCAGCCTGGCTCTCACCCTAACCCTAATCGTAACCCTACAACTAATCCTAACCCTCCCTCTAACCCTAACCCTAACACTAAACCTAACCATAACCCTCACCCTCAGCCTCACCCTAACCCTAACTTTAAACCTAAACCTGCCCCTACACCTAACCCTAACACTAACCCTCACCTAACCCTAAACCTCACCCTCACCCTCAACCTCAGCCTAAACCTAAGCCTAACCCTAACCCTAAACCTAACCCTAACATACACACACACCCTCACGCTAACTCTAATCCTCACCCTATCCCTAACCCTAACCCTCCCCTTAACTCTCACCTGAACCCTAACCCTAACACTAACCGTAAACCTAAACTTCAACCTAACACTCACCCTAACCCTAACTCTAACCCTAAACCTCACCCTCACCCTAAACCTAACTCTAACCCTAACGCAAACCCTAACCCTCACCCTAACCCTACACCTAACCATCAAAATAACCCTAAACCTCAACCCCACCCTCATCTTCAGCCTAACCCGAAGCCTAAGCATAAACCTAACCCTAATCCTCACATTCACCCTCACCCTAACCCTAATCCTAAACCTAACCATAAACCTAACCCTTAACCTCAACATAACTATCACCCATAAACATAACCCTAACACTAACCCTAAAACTAACGCACGATCTAATCCTCCCCCTAACCCTAATCTAACCCTAAACCTCACCCTCACACTAACCCTAACCCTAAACCTCATCCTAACTCTAAAAGTCACCCTGACCCTCACCCCCACCCTCAACTTAACTCTAACCATAACCTTAACAATAACACCAATCCTAAACCTAAACCTAACCCTCATGCTAACCCTAGCCCTAATCCTCACACTCACCTTCACCCTAACCCTAATCCTAAACCTAACCATAAACCTAACCCTTAACCTCAACCTAACTGTCACCCTAACCTTAACTCTAACACTAACCCTAACACTAACCCAGGAACTAACCCTCCCCTTAACACTGAATCTAACCCTAAACCTCACCCTCACCCTAACCCTAATCCTAACCCTAACCCTAAACCTCACTCTAACCTTAACACTCACCCTCAACCTCACCGTAACTCTAACCATAACCCTAACTATATCACTAATCCTAACACTAAACCTAACCCAACAACAACCTTAATCCTAAAACTCACCCTCACCCAAAACCTAATAATAACCCTAACCCTCACCCTAACCCTAAACTTCACCCTCACTGTAAACCTAACGCTCATTCAAGCACTTACCCTAACTCTAACCCTAACCATAAACCTCACCCTAACACTAACCAAACCCTCACCCTCGCCCTGGCCCTCACCCTAAACCTAAACCTAACCCTAATCCTCATCCTAACCCTCACCCTAACCCTAACCCACACCCTCACCCTAAACCTAACCCTCAACCTAACTAACCCTAACCTTCATGCTCACCGAAAACGTAACCCTAACCCTAACCCTAACAATAAACCTAAGCCTAACCCTCACCTAACCATAACCCTCACCCTAATCCTAACCCTCACCCTAACCCTAACCCTAAACCTCACCCTCAACCTCAAGCTCAGCGTAACCCTAAGCCTAATCCTAACCCTTACTCTAACCCTCATCCTCTCCCTAGTCCTCACCCTAACCCTAATCCAAACCCTAACCCTCATCCTAACCCTCACCCTAAGCCTAAACCTAACCATCACCATAACCCTAATACTCACGCCCACACTCACCCTCAGCATAACCCTAAGCGGAAGCCTAACCCTAACCCTAACACTCACACTCACCATCACTCTAACCCTAATCCGAAACCTAACCCTACCAATAATACTTAACCTCAACCTAACCCTCACCCTACCCTTAACCCTAATATTAACCCTAACCCTAACCCACGAACTAACCCTTTAACTAACCCTAAATCTAACCATAAACCTCACCCAAAACCTAACCCTAAACCTACCCCTAACACTAAACCTCACCCTCACCCGAATCCTAACCCTCACCCTCTCTGTAACACTAACCCTCACCCTAGCCCTCACCTTAACCCTATTCCTAACCCTAAACCTCATCCTAACCCTCACCCTAACCCTAATCCTCACCTTCATGCTAGGCCTAAGCCTAAGCCTAAGCCTAACCCTAACCGTAACCCTCACCCTAACCCTAACACAAACACTAACCCTAACTCTAACCCTAAACCTCACTCTCACCCTAATCCTAACTCTAACCCTAACCCTAAACCTAAACCTCACCCTAACCCTAACCCTAACCTTCAACCTGAGCCTCACTGTTCCCATAACTGATACCCTAACCCTAACAATAACCCTAACCCTAACCCTAACACTCACCCTAAACATAACCCTCACCCTAACCCTAAAACTCACCCTAACACTTACCCTCACCCTAACACTAACCCTAACAATAACACTAACCTTCACCCTAAACCTAACCATCACTCTAACCCTAACCCTCACACTCATGCTTGTCCTAAGCCTAAGCCTAAGCCAAAAACTAACCCTAAACCTCACCCTAACCCCAACAATAACACTAAAACTAACTTTAACCCTAAACCACACCCTCACCCTAACCCTAACTCTAACCCTAACCCTAAACCTAAACCTCATCCTAACCCTAACCCTCACACTCACCCTCACCCTCACTGTAACCGTAACCCTAACACTAACACTAACAATAACACTAACCCTAACCCTCATCCTAAACATAACTTCACCCTAACCCTAACCCTCACCCTAACACTTACCCTCACCCTAACACTAATGCTAACCCTAACACTAACCCTCACACTAAACCTAACCATCACCCTAATCCTAAATCTCACCCTAACCCTAACCCTCGTCCTCACCCTAAACCTCACACTAACCATAACACTAATCCTCAACCTAACTCTCACCTTCAGCCTAAACCTAACCCTCACCCTTACCCTAACCCTCACCCTCAGCCTAACCCTCAAATTTACCCTTACTGTCACCCTCACCCTAACACTAATCCTTATCCTGACCCTCACCCTAACAGTAACCCTAACCATCAACCTAACCCTAACCCTCACCCTCAACCTTAGCCTCAGCCTAACACTAAGCCTAAGCCTAAACCTAACCCTAACCCTCACCCTCACCCTAACCCTAACCCTAACCCTAATCCTAACCCTAAGCCTCATCCTAACCCTTAACCATAAACCTAACCATCTATCTAAACCTAATCCTCATATACACCCATACCCTCATCATTATCCTAAGCCTAAGCCAAACCCTAACCCTAACCCTCACACTCAACCTTACTGTAAAACTAATCCTAAACGTAACCCTAATCATAAATGTAACCCTAACTCTAACATTAACGCTTATCCTAACCCTCACCCTCACCCTAACCCTAACCCTAAACCTCACCCTAACACTAACCCTAACCCTCACCCTCACCCTAGCCCTCACCCTAACCCTAATCCTAAGCCTAAGCCTAATCCTAACCCTTAACTTAAACATAAACCTAACCATCTTGCTAAACCTAATCCTCATATACACCCATACCCTCAGCATAACCCTAAGCCTAAGCCGAACCCTATCCCTAACCCTCACACTCACCCTTATCATAAACCTAATCCTAAATGTAACCCTAACCCTAACATTAACCCTCAAACTAACCCTCACCCTAACCTCAACCCTAAACCTAACCCTAACACTAACGCTCACCCTAACCCTCCCCATAACCCTAACTCTAACCCTAAAACTCACCCTCATCCTAACCATAACCCTAACCCTAAACCTCACCCTAAACCTGATCCTAACCCTCACCCTCACCCTCACTGTAACTCTAACCCTAACCCTAATCCTAACACTGAACCTCACCCTAACCCTAACCCTAACCCTAACCCTCACCCTAAACCTAACCCTCACCCTCACCGTAACCCTAACCCTAACCCTAAACATCACCCTAACCCTAACAAAAACCCTCACTCTCACCCTAGCCCTCACCATAAACCTAATTGTAACCCTAAACCTCATCCAAACCCTAACCCTAACCCTAACCCTAACCATCAACCTAACCTAATTCTAACCCTCAACCTTAACCCTAACCCTGACCCTACACTAACCCTAAACCTAACCCTCACCCTAAACCTAACCTCATCATAATCCTAACCCTCACCCTAACCCTAACCCTAACACTAAACCTAACCCTAAAACTAAACCGTATCCCTCACCCTAAACCTAACTCTAAACCTAAAACTCATCCTCACTCTAACCCTAACCCTAACCCTAAACCTCACCCTCACCCTAGCCCTCACTCTAACCCTAATGCTAAATTTAACCCTCATCCTAACCCTCACCCTAACCCTAAACCTAACCCTCACCCTAATCCTAACCCTCACCCTTAACCTCACCGTTAGCCTACCCTAAACCTAACCCTAAACCTAATCCTAACCCACCCACTCACCCTAACCTAACCATTATCCTAACCCTCAACCTAACCGTAACCCTCACCCTCAACCTCACCCTTAGCCTAACCCTAAGCCTAACTCTAAACCTAACCCTAACCCACAAACTCACCCTCAGCCTAAACCTAATCCTAACCCTAACCATAAACCTAACCCTAACCCTCACCCCCACCCTAGCCTTCACCTTAACCCTTATCCTAACTCTAACCCAAACTCTAACCATACCCCTAACCCGAAACCTCACCTAAACCTAACCCTAACCCTCACCCTCACTGTAAGGGTAAACCTAACCCTAAAACTAACTCTAACCCTCACCCTAACCATAACACTCACCCTAACCCTAACCCTCACCCTAACACTTACCCTCACCCTTACAGTAAGTCTAACCCTAACACTAACCCTCACACTAATCTTAACACTCAACCTAACCCTAAACCTCACACTAACCCTAATCCTAACCCTCACCCTCACCCTAGCCCTCAAGCTAACCCTAATTGTAACCCTAACCCTCACCCTAACCCTCACACTAACCTAACCTTAATTCTCAATCTAAACCTCACCCTCACCCTAACCCAAACCATAACCCTTGCCCTAACCCTCACCCTAACCTTCACCCTTACCCTTTTCTTAACTCTCAGCCTCAGCCTAATCCTCACCTTTCCACTTACCATCACCCTCAAGCTAAACCTGACCCTAACCCTAACCCTCATCCTAATCCTCACCCTAAGCTTAACCATAACCATCAACCTAACCCTATCCCTCACTCTCAACCTCACCCTCAGACTAATCCTAATCCTAAGCCTAAACCTAACCCTCACCCTAACCCTAACCCTCACCCGAACCCTAACCCTAACTCTCACCCTAACCCTAACCCTAACCCTACTCGTAAACCCCAACCTAAAATTAACCCTAACCCGCACGCGCACCCTCACCCTCACTGTAACTCTAACCCTAACATTATCAATAACACTAAACCTATCCTGAACCATCACACTTACACTAACCCTAACCGTCACCCTCACCCAACCCTAACACTAACATTAACCCTAACTCTAATCCTAAACCTCACTCTCACCCTAACCTAACCCTAAACCTAAACCTCATCCTAACCCTAAACCTAACACTCACCCTCACCCTTAGTCTAAAGCTAAGCCTAACATTAACCCTAACCCTAACCCTCACACTCAACCTCACCCTAAATCTAACTCTACCTCTAAACTTCACCCTCAACCTAACCCTAACTCTAACCCTAAACCTAACATTAAAACTCACCCTAACCCTAACCCTAAACCTCTCCCTAAACCTAAACCCCACCCTCATCCTCACCCTCAGCCTCAACCTAAGACTAACACTAACCCTAACATGAAACCTCACACTCACCCTAGGCCTAACCCTAATCCTAATCTTAACCCTAGCCCTAACCTTCACCCTAACCTAAGCCTCACCATAACACTAAACCTAAAACCAACCCTAACCATAACCCTCCCCCTAACCCTCACCCTAACTCTGACACTAACACTAACCAAACCATAAACCTCAACATAACCTCACACTAACCCTAACTCTATCCCAAAACCTCACCCGCACCCTAACCCTCACTCTAACCCTAACCAAAACACTAAACCTGACCCTAACCCTAACCCTCACACTCAGCCTCACAGCAACCATAACCCTAAACCTAACCCTAACATTAACCCTAAAGCTAATACTAACCCTCACCCTAACCATAAACCTCACCCTAACCCAAACCCTAAACCTAACACTTACCCTCACCCTAACACTTACCCTACCCATAACACTAACCCTCAAACTAACCCTAACTCTAACCCTAATCCTAAACCTCAACCTAACCCTCCCCCTCCCCCTAACCCTAACACTAACCCTATTCCTAATCCTTACCTTAACCCTCCACCTATCTCTACATCTAATCCTAAACCTCAGGCTAACCCTAACCCTAAGCCTAATCCTAACCCTAACCCTAACCCTAAACATAACCCTAACCCTAACCCTAAACGTAACCCTAATCCTCAGCCTTACCCTCACCCTAACTCAAACCCTAACCCTAAACCAAACCCTCACCCTCAACCTAACCCTAAGCCTAACCCTAAGCCTAACCCTAACAATCAACTTAACCCTAACACTAACATTAAACCTAAGCCTAAGCTTAACCCTAACCCTCACCCTAAACATTACTCTAATACTAATCCTAACCCTAATCCTAACACTCACACTAACCCTAACCCTTACACTAACCCTAAATCTAACACTATCCCTAACCCTAACCCTCACAATCAGCTTCACCCTAACCCTAAAACGAACCTTAACCCTCACCCTCACCCTAAACCTAACCATAAACCTAACCCTAAACCTCAACACAACCCTAACCCAAAGCCTCACCCTCTCCCTAGCCCTCAACCTAAACCTAATCCTAACCCTAACCCTAACCCTAACCCTAACCTAACCTTAACCCTCACCCTCACATAACCCGTACCCTAACCCTCACCCTAACCCTAAATTTAACCCAAACCCTAACTCTCATCCTAACCCTAAACCTTACCCTTACGCTAACCCTAAACCTCACCTTCAACCTCAACCTCAGCCTAACCCTAAGCCTAACCCTAAAACAAACCCTAACACACACACTCACCCTCACCCTAACCCTAATCCTAACCCTATCCCTAACCCTAACCCTCCCCCAAAATCTCACCCTAACCCTAAAAATAACAATAATCCTAACCCAAACCCTCAACCTAAAACTCACCCTTACCATAACTCTAACCCGAAACCTCACCCTCACCCTAAAACTAACGCTAACACTAACCCAAACCCTAACCCTCACCCTAACCCTAACACTAACCAACACCCTAAATCTAATCCTCACCCTCACCCTCACCCTCAGCCTAACCTTAAACCTAAGCCTAACCCTAGCCCTAACCCTAATCCTCAGCCTCACCCTCACCCTATCCCAAAGCCTAACCCTAAACAACACCCTCACCCTCAGCCTAACCCTAAACCTAACCTTAAACCTAACCCTCACCATCACCTTAACCATATCCCTAACCTTAACCATGAACCAAACCCTAATCCTCATCCTCCCTCTCACCCTAACCCAAACCCTAACCCTCACCCTAAACCTAAGCCTAACCCTAACCCTAACCCTCACATTAACCCTCAGCCTAGCCTTCACGCTAACCCTAATCCTAACCCTAAACCTTATCCTGACCCTCAGCCTAACCCTCATCCTCAATCTAACCATAACACTAACCCTATTCCTAACCGTTAACCTAACCCTCCCCCTAACCCTATATCTAACCCTAAACCTCACGCTAACACTACCCCTATGCATAAGCCTAACCCTAACGCTAACCCTCACCCTAACCCTAACCCTAACACTAACCCTAAACCTCACTCTCACCCTCAGCCTCACCCTAACCCTAACTCTAATCCTCAATCTAACCCTCACCCTAACCCTGACTCTAACCCTTACCATAACCCTACACTTAACCCTAACCCACACCCTTAACTTAAACTTCATCCTCAGCCTAAACCTCACGTTTAACGTTACAATCATCCTCAACCTAACCCTCCCGCTAACCCTAAAACTCATCCTAACCCTCACCCTAACTGGAAACCTAAACATCACCCTATCCCTAAACCTCACCCTCAACCTCAAGCTCAGCCTAAACCTAAGCCTAAGCCTAACCCTTACCTTAAACCTCACCCTCTCCCAAGCCCTCACCCTAACCCTAATCCTAACCCTAACCCTCATCCTAAACCTCACCCTAAAACTAAACCTAACCATTACCCTAACACTAATCCTCACGCCCACACTCACCCTCAGCCTAACCCTAAGCCGAAGCCTAACCCTAACACTCACACTCACCCTCACCCTAACCCTAATCCTAAACCTAAAACTACCCCTAATGCTTAACCTCAACCTAACCCTCACCTTAACCTTAACCCTAACACTAACCCTAAACCTAAACCACAAACTAAGCCTCTCCCTAACCCTAAATCTAACCATAAACCTCACCCTCACCCTAACCCTAATCCTACCCCTAACCTTAAACCTCACCCTAACCCTAACCCTCAACCTCACCCTCACCCTCACTTTAACTCTAACTCTAAGCCTAACAATAACACTAATCCTAAACCTCAACCTAACCCTAAGCCTAATCCTAACACACACCCTCACCAAAACTGTAATCCTTACCATAACCCTAACCCTCACCCTCAACATAACCTTAACCCTCATTAAAACCCTCACCCTAATCCTAAACCTCACCCTAGCACTAACCCTAACCCTCAGCCTCACCCTAGCCCTCACCGGAACACTAACCCTAACCCTAAGTCTCCTCCTATCCATAAACCTAACACTAACCCACACCATAACCCTAAACCTAATCCTAACCCTCAACCTAAACCTAACCCTCACACTCACCATAACCCTAAACCTAACCCTCACCCAAACCCTAAACTTAAACCGAACCCTAACTCTCACCCTCACCCTAACCCTAACCCTCACCCTAACCCTCACCCTCAACCTCAACCTCATCCTCAGCCTAACCCTAAGCCTAAACCTAACCCTAACCCTCACATTTGTCCTAACCCTTACCCTAATCCTAATGCTAACCCTAAGCCTAACCCTCACCCTCACCCTAATCCTCACCCTAACCCTAACTCTAACACTAACCCTAACCATAACCCTCACAATCAGCCTCAACCTTACCCTAAATCTAACCCTAAACCTCACCCTCACCCTAAACCTAACCATAACCTTAATCCTAAAACTCACAACAACCCTAACCCTAAACCTCACGCTCTACCTAGCCCTCACCCTAACCCTAATCCTAACCCTAACTCTCATCCTAACCCTCACCCTAACACTAACCCTAACCCTCACCCTCACCATCACCCTAACCGTAACCCTAACCCTAACGCTCAACCTAACTCTAACCCTCACCCTCACCGTAACCTTTAACCTAACCCTCACTCTAACCCTAAATTTAACCCGAACCCTAACTCTCACCCTAACCCTAAACCTAACCCTCACCCTAACCCTTACCCTCACCCTAACGCTCACCTTCAGCATAAGCCTAACGCTAATCCTAAACCTAACCCTCACACTCACCCTAAGCTAAACCCTAAACCTAATCTTAAACCTAAGCCTAACCCTCACCCACACACAAACCCACACCCTATCCCTAACTCTAAGACTAACCCTAAGCCCAACGCTCACAATCACCCTCAACCTAACCATAACTCTAACCCTAAACCTCACCCTCACCCTAACGTTAACCCTAAACCTAACCTTAACCCTAAACCTCACACTCAACCTCAACCTCAGCCTAACCCTAAGCCTAACCCTAAACCTAAACCTAACACAAACACTCACCCTCACCCTAACCCTAATCCTATCCCTATCCCTAAACCTAACCCTCCCCCCAAACTCTCACCCTAACCCTAATCCTAAACCTAACCCTAACCCTTAACCTCAACTGAACCCTCACCCTAAACTTAACCCTAACACTAACCCTAACCCTTCCAGGAACTAACCCTCCCCCTAACCCTAAATCTAAACCTAAGCCTCACCCTCACCCTAACCCTAATCCTAATCCTAACCCTAATCCTCTCCCTAACCCTAACCCTAACCCTAACCCTCATTCTTACCCTCAGCGTAACTCTATCCATAACCCTAACAATAACACTAAACCTAATCCTAAACCTAACGCTAACCCTAACCCTAACCCTATTTCTAAACTCACCCTCACCCTAAAAATAATCCTAACCCTAACCATCACCGGAACCCTAACCCTCACCCTCACTGTAACACTAAACCTCATCCAAACCCTCACCCTTACCCTAACCCTAACACTTAACCTCACCCTAACACTAATCGTAAACCTCACCCTCACCCTAGCCCTCACCTTAACCTTAATCCTCATCCTAACCCTCACCCTAACCCTAACCCTAACCCTCACCCTAAACCTAAACCTAACTCAAACCCTCAACCTAACCCTAACCCTCATGTTCACGGTAACCCTAAAATAACCCTCACGCTAACCCTAAACTTAACCCAAACCCTAACACTCACCCTAAACCGAACCCTAACACACATCCTAACCCTAACCCTCACTCTCACCCTCAGCATAACCCTAAGCCTAACCATAACCCTAAGCCTCACACTCAACCTAAACCTTACCCTAATCTTAATCCTAACCCTAAGCTTAACCCTCACTCTCACCCTCACCCTAAATCTAACACTAACCCTAACCCTGACCCTCACAATCAGCCTCACCCTAACACTAACTCTAACCCTAAACCTCAACCTCACATTAACACTAACCCTAACCCTAAGCAAAACCTCACCGTAACCCTAACCCTAAACCTCACCCTCACCCTAGCACTTACCCTAACCCTAATCCTAACCCTAACCCTCATCCTAACCCTCACCCTAACAATAAACCTAAGCCTAACCCTCACCCTCAGGGTAAACCTTACCTTAAACCTCACCCTGACCCTAAACTTTAACTGAACCCTATCTCTCACACTAACCCTAACCCTAACCCTCACCCTAACCCTAACCCTCAACTTCAACCTCACCCTCAGCCTATGAATAAGCCTAAGAGTAACTGTAACCCTAACCCTTACACTCAGAATAACGTTAAGCCTAATCCTAATCCTAAACCTAACCCTAAGCCTCACCCTCACCCTAACTCTCACCTTAACCCTAACCCTAACCGTAACCCTCACCCTCAGCCTCATCCTAACCCTAACTCTAACCCTAAATCTCAACCTCACCCTAACCCTAACCCTAAACCTAACCCTAAACCTCACCCTAAACCTAATCCTAAACCTCACCCTAACCCTAGCCCTCACCCTAACCCTAATCTTAACCCTAACCCTCATCCTAACCCTCCCCCTAACCCTAACCTTAACTCTCACCCTAACCCTAAACCTCACCCTCAACCTCACCCTCAGCCTAACCCTAAGCCTAACCCTAAACCTAACCCTAAAACACACACTAACCCTCACCCTAACCCTAATCCTAAACCTATCCCTAACCCAAACGCTCCCCCTAAATCTCACCCTATCCCTAACCCTAACACTAACCTTAACCCTAACCTTCAACCTAACCCTCATTCTAACCCTATCTCTTACCCTAAACCTCACCCTCAGCCTAAACCTAACAATAAACCTAACACGAAGACTAAACCTCAACCTAACCCTAACCTTAAAACTCACCCTCACCATAACAGAAAACCTAAACCTAACCCTAACAATAATTCTAACCCTAATCCTAAACCTCACCCTCACCATAACCCTCACCCTAACCCAAAACCTCACCCTAACACTTACCCTCACCCTAACGCTAACCCTAACACTAAACCTCACTCTAACCCTAACCATAACCCTAACCCTAAAACTCAACCTAAACCTCACCCTCACCCTGACACTAACCCTAACACTAAACCTCACCCTAACCCTCCCCCTAACCCTAAATATAAACCTAAACCTCACCCTCACCTTCACCATAACCCTAAACCTAAACCTCACCCTAAGCATAACCCTCACCCTAATCATAACCCTCAACATAACACTTCCGCTCACCCTAACACTAACCCTAAACCTAACACTCACCCGCACACTAACCCTAACCCTCAACCTCATCCTAACCCTCACTCTAATCCTAACACTAACCCTAACCCTCACCCTCACCCTAGCCCTCAACCTAACCCTAATTCTAACCTCATGCTCACCCTAACCCTAACCCTCATCCTCACCCTAAACCTCACACTAACCCTAACCCTAATCCTCAATCTAACCCTCACCATAACCCTAACCCTAAACCTTACCCTAACCCTAAACCTAACCCTAACACTCACCCTTATTTTAACCCTCAGGCTCAGCCTAAACCTCACTTTTACTTTTACCATCATCCTCACCCTAACCCTCCCCCTAAACCTAAACCTCATCCTAACCCCCACCCTAACCGTAAACCAAAATATCACCCTAACCTTAAATTTCATCATCAACCTCACCCTCAGCCTAAACCTAAGCCTAAGCCTAAGCCTAACCCTCACACTCACTCTCACCCTAACCCTAATCCTAACCCTAACCCTAAACCTAACCCTTAACCTCAACCTAACCCTCACCCTAACCTTAACCCTAACACTAACCCTAACCCTAGAACATGAACTAACCCTCCCCCTAACCCTAAATCTAAGCCTAAACCTCACCCTCACCCTAACCCTAATCCTAACCCTAACCCCAAACCTCACCCTAAACCTAACACTAACCCTCCCCCTCCCCCTCACCCTCACTGTAACTCTAACCCTAACACTAACAATAACACTAACTCTAACCCTAACGCTCACCCTAACACTAACCCTATCCCTAAACGTCAACCTAACCCTCACCCTCATCCAAACCCTAATACTAAACCTAACACTAACCCTCACCCTAACCCTCCACCTACCCCTAACTCTAACCCTAAAACTTACCCTCACCCTACCCTAACTCTAACCATAAACCTCACCATAAACCTCACCCTACCCTCACGTCACCCTCACCCTCAACCTCAACCTCATTGTAACTCTAAACCAAACCTTAAAAATAAGACTCACAATAATCCTAAACCTAACCCTAACCCTAACGATAACCATAACCCAAACCCTGAGCCTCACACTTCCCGCAAACTTAACCCTAACCATACCATAACACTAACAATAAACCTAACCATAACTCTAACCCTAACCCTAACCCTTACCCTTACCTAAAACTCACCCCCAACCTCACCCTCAGCCTAACCCTAACCCTAACCATAACAATAACCCTAACACTCACCGTGACCCAATCCCTAACCATAAACCTAACCCTAATCGAAATACTAAACCTAACCCCAAACTTAAGCCTAACCATTGCCCTAACCCTAACGCTAATCCTCACCCTCATTGTCACCCTAAACCAAACAATAACCCTAACCCTCACCCTAACCCTAAGCCTAACCTAACCCTAGTCTTCACCCTAAACCTAATCCTAACCTTAACCCTCATCCTAACCCACAGCCTAACTTTAAACCTAACCCTCACCCTAACTCTAACCCTCACTCTTAACTTCACCATTAGCCTAACCCTAAGCCTAATCCTAAACCTCACCCTAACCCACACACTCACCCTCAACCTAACCCTAACCCTAACCCTCACCCTAACCATACCCCTCACCCTCAACCTCACCCTGAGCCTAACCCAAAGCCTAACCCTAACCCTAACCCTAACCCACACACTCACCCTCACCATAACCCTAATCCTAACCCTAACCCTAATCCTAACCCTAAAACTCACCCTCACCCTAGCCTTCACCCTAACACTAATCCTAAACCTAACCCAAACTCTAACCATAACCCTAACCCTAAACCTCACCCTAAACCTAACCTTAACTCTCACCCTCACTGTAAGGGTAACCCTAACCCTAACCGTAATAATAACTGTAACCCTTACGCTAACCCTCACCCTAAAGCTAACACTTACCCTTAACTTAAACCTCGGCCTCAGCCTAATCATCACCTTTACACTTACCATCACCCTTACGCTAACCCTCACCCTAACTCTAACCCTCATCCTAACCCTCACCCTAATCGTAACACTAACCATCACCCTAACCCTATACCTGACCCTCAACCTCACCCTCCGACTAACCCTAAGAATAAGCCTAAACCTAAACCTAATCCTCAACCTCACCCTAGCCCTCACCCTAACCATAGTCCTAACTCTAACCCTCACCCTAACCCTAAACCTAACCCTCACCCACACCCTCATCCTCACCGTAACTCTAACCCTAACCCTATCAATAACACTAACCCTAACCCGAACCATCACCCTAACATTAACCCTAACCCTCACCCTGATGCTCGGACTAAGCCTAAGCCTAAGCCTAAGCCTAACCCTAACCCTCACCCTAACCCTCAACCTTACACTAACCCTAACTCTAAACCTAAACCTCACTCTCACCCTAACACTAATTCTAAACCTAACCCTAAACCTAAAGCTCATCCTAACCCTAACCTAACACTCACCCTCAGCCTCAGCCGAAACCTAAGCCTAACATTAACCCTAACCCTAACCCTCACACTCACCCTCACCCTAAACCTAACTCTTCCCCTAAACCTCACCCTCACCCTAACCCTAAACCTAACACTAAACCTCACCCTAACCCTAAAGCTAACCCTCACACTAAACCTAACCCTCACCCTCACCCTTACGCTCAGCCTAAACCTAAGGCTAACCCTAACCCTAACCCTAACACTCACACTCATCCTAACCCTAACCCTAATCCTAATCCTAACCCTAGCCCTAACCCTCATCCTCACCCTAACACTCACCGTAACCCTAACATAATCCTAAAACTAAGCCTCACACTGAGCCTCACCCTAACCCTAATTCTAACACTGAACCGCACCCACACCCTAACCCTAATGCTAACCCTAAACATAACCCTAACCCTAACACCCCCAACTCTCACCCTAACCCTAACACTAACCCTAACCCTAAACCTCAACCTAACCTCAACCTAACCCTAACTCTATCCCTAAATCACACCCTCACCCTAACCCTCACTCTAACCCTAACCCAAACACTAAACCTCAACCTAACCCTAACCCCAAGCCTCACACTCACCCTCACAGTAATCGTAACCCTAAACCTAACCCTAACAATAACCCTAAAGCTAATCCTAACCCTCACCCTAACCATAACCCTCAGCTAAAACCAAACCCTCACCCTTAAATTTACCCTCACCCTAACACTAACCCTAACACTAACACTAACCCTCACACTAACCCTAACCCTAAACCTAAACCTAAACCTCAACATAATCCTCACCCTCACCCTAACCCTAACACTAACCCCATTCCTAACCCTTACCCTAGCCCTCCTGCAAACCTATATCTAAACCTAAACCTCACGCTAACCCTAAGCCCAAGACTAAGCCTAACCCTAACCCTAACCCTAAAAGTAACACTAATACTCAACCTCACCCTTACCCTAACCCAAACCCTAACCCTAACCAACACCCTCACCCTCAGCGTAACCCTAAGCCTAACCCTAAACCTAACCCTAACCATCACCTTAAACCTAACACTAACCCTAACCATAACCCTTTGCCAAAGCCTAATCCTCAGCCTCCCCCTCACCCTAACCCAAACACTAAATCTAACCCTCACACTCACACTCAACCTAAACCTAATTCTCAACCTAACCCTATCCCTAAACCTAACCCTCACATTAACCCTCAGCCTAGCCCTCACCCTAACCCTAATCCTAATGCCAAAACTTATGCTAACCCTCAGCCTAATCCTAACCCTAACCCTCACCCTAACCCTAACCCTCAACGTAAGCCTCAACCTAACTCTAATTCTATATCTAACCTTAACCCTCACCCTCACTGTCACCGTAACTGTAACCCAAAACCTAAGCCTAAAAATAACCCTAACCCTCACCCTCACCCTAACACTAATCATTAACCTAAAACTACCCCTAACCCTTAACGTCAACCTAATCCTCACCCTAACCTTAACGCTAACAATAACCCTAACCCTAACCCACGAACTAACCCTCCCCCAACTCTAAATATAACCATAAACCTGACACTCACCCTAACCCTAATCCTAACCCTAACCCAAATCCTCACCCTAACACTAACCCTAAGCCTCACCCTCACCCTCAATTTAACTCTAACTCTAACCCTAACAATAACACTAATCCTAAACCTAAATCTAACCCTGAGCCTAACCCTAACCCTAATCCTAAAACACACCCTCACCCTAACCCTAATCCTAACCATAACCCTAACCCTCACCCTCACCATAAACTTAACCCTCATCCAAACCCTCACCCTAACCCTAATCTTAACCCTAATTCTCCTCCTAACCCTCAACCTAAACCTAACACTAACCCTGACCCTAACCCTCAAAATCAGCTTCAACCTAACCCTAACTCAAATCCTAAACCTCAACCTCACCCTAAACCTAACCATAACCCTAACCCTAAAACTCACCACAACCCTAACCCTAAAGCTCACCCTCCCTCAAGCCCTCACCCTAACGATAATCCCAACCCTAAGCCTCATCCTAAACCTCATCCTATCACTAACCCTAACCCTCATCCTTACCATCACCCTAAGCCTAACCCAAACTCTCAAACTAACTCTAAACCTCACCCTTACCCTAACCCTCACCCTAACCCTAAATTTAACCCGAACCCTAACACTCACCCTAAACCTAACCCTAACCCTCACCCTAACCCTAATCCTCACCATAACCCTCAGCCTCAGCCCAAGCCTAAGCCTAATATTAACCTTAACCCTAACCCTCACACTCACCCTAAGCCTAACCCTAATCCTAATCCAAACCCTAAGCCTAAACCCACACTCAACCTAATCCTAACACTAACCCTAACCCTAACCCTAACCCCTAAACCTCAACCCCAACCTCACCCTCAACCTAACCCTAAGCCTAACCCTAACACTAACCCTAAACCTCATCGTAACCCAAACCCTAACCTTAACCCTAACCCTAACCGAAACACTAACCCTAAACCCAAACCTAAACCTAACCCTTACCTTAACCATAACCATAATCTTCAACCTCAATGTCACCGTAACACAAACAATAACCCTAACCCTCACCCTAACCCTAAGCCTAACCCTAACCCTAACCCTCACACTCACCCTCACCCGAACCCTAATCCTAAACCTAAACCTATCCTTAAACCTAACCCTCACCCTAACCCTCACCCTAGCCCTCAAACTGACCCTAATCCTAACCCAAAACCTCATCCTAAACCTCACCCTAACCCTAACCTTAACCCTCACACTAAACCTAACCCTAAACCTAAACCTCACCCTAACCCTAAACCGAATCCTCAACCTCACCCTTACTCTCAACTTAACTCTAACCCTAAACCTAACAATAACCCTAAACCTAAACCTTACCCTAACCAACACACTCACCGTAACTCTAAACTTAAGCCTAACACTAAAACTCACCCTAATCCTTACCCTCACCTTCATCCTAACTCAAACCCTAATCCGCACCCAAACCCTCACCCTCAGCCTAACCCTAAGCCTAAACAAAACCCTAACCCTAACCATCACCTTAACCTTAACCCTAACCCAAACCCTAACCCTGAACCAAAACCTAATCCTCAGCTTCAACCTCACCCTAACCGAAACCCTAACCCTAACCCTCACCCTAACCCTAAGCCTAACCCTAAACCTAACCCTCACACTCACCCTCACCATAATCATAATCCTAAACCAATCCCTATCCCTAAACCTATGCTTCACATTAACCCTCAGCCTAGCCCTAATGCTAACCCTAATCCTAACCCTAAACCTTATCCTAACCCTCACCCTAACCCTACCCCTAAACCTCACCATCACCTTCAGCCTCATTTTAACTCTAACTCGAACCCTAACAATAACACTAATCCTAAACCTAAACCTAACCCTAACCCTAACCCTAAACCTAATCCTACCACACACCCTCACCCTAACCCTAATCCTAACCATAGCACTAACCCTCACCCTAAACCTCACACTAACCCTAACACTAATCCTCAATCTAACCCTTACCCTCACCCTAAACCTAACCCTCACCATTACCCTAACACTAACCCTAACCATAACCATAATCATAACCCTCAACCTCAGCCACACATTCAAAGCAAACATAACCCAAACCATAACACTAACAATAACCCTAACCCTCACCCTAATCCTAATCCTACACCTACCCCTAAACCTCACCCTAGCCCACACCCTAAACCTAAGCCTAAGCCTAACCCTCACCCTAACTCTCACTCTAACCCTAACCCCAAACCTCAACCGAACCCTAACCTTCAACCTCACCCTTAGCCTAACTCTAATCCTAACCTGAATCCTAAACTTAACCCTCACACTCACAGTCACCTTAACCCTATACCTAATCCTAACCTTAACACTAACCCTCACCCTCACCCTAAACCTCAACCTAACCCTAACCATAACCCTCAACCTCAGCCTCACATTCACAGCAAACTTAACCCAAACCATAACACTAACAATAACCCTAACCCTCACCCTCAACCTAACCCTAAACCTAAACCTAAACCTAACCCTAACCCTAACCCTAAACCTAAACCTAAACCTGACCCTAACCCTAATCCTAACCCTCACCCTCACCCTCACAGTAACCATAACCCTAACCATCTTTCTAAACCTAATCCTCATCAACACCCATACCCTCAGCCTAACCCTAAGCCTAAGCCGATCCCTAACCCTAAACCTCACACTCACCCTCACTGTAAAACTTATCCTAAAACAAACACTAATCCTAGCATTATACCTCAACCTAGCCCTCACCATAACCCTAACCCTAACACTAATGCTAACCCTAACCCTCAGCCTAAATCTCCCCCTAACAGTATCTCTAACCCTAAACCACACCCTCACCCTAACCATAACCCTAAACCTAAACCTCACCCTAACCCTGGTCCTAAACCTCACCATCACCCTCACCCTCACTGTAACTCTAACCCTATCCCTAATATTAACCCTCACCCTCACCCTAACCCTAACCCTAACCCTAACCCTAACACTCACCATAATGTTAACCCTGAACCTAACCCTAAACCTCACCCTAATGCTAACCCTAACCCTCACCCTCACTCTAACCCTCATCCTAACACTAATGCTAACCCTAAACCTCACCCTCACCCTCATGCTCGGCCTAAGCCTAAGCCTAAGCCAAAGATTAACCCTGACCCTGACCCTCACCCTAACCCTAACCGTAACACTAACCCTAACCCTAACCCTCACACTAACCCTCAACCTAACACTAACTCTAAACCTAAACCTCACCCTCACCCTAACCCTAACCCTCACCCTCACCCTCACCCCTTGCCTAATATTAAACCTAATCCTAACCCTAACCCTAACCCTAAAAATAAGAGTAACCCTCACCCTAACCCTCACCATAACCCTAACCCTAACACTCACCCTCACCATAGCCCATAACCAAACCCTAAGCCTAATCCTAACCCTCACCCTAACCCTCACTCTAATCCTAAACCCAACACTCACTTTAACCATAACCCTCACCCTCACCCTAACTCTAATCCTAACCCTAACCCTAACTCTAACCCTCCCCTTAACTCTCACCCTAACCCTAACCTTAAAAGGAACACTAACCCTAACCCTCAACCTAACCCTCACCTTAATCCTAACTCTAACCTAAACCTCACCCTGACCCTGAACCCAACTCTAACATTAACCCAAACCCTAAACCTCACTCTAACCCTAACCCTAACCCTCATCCTCACCCTCACCGTAACCGCAACCCTAAACCTAACAATAAGAATAACCTTAACCCTATTCCTAACCCTCACCCTAACACTTACCCTCACCCTACCACTAGCCCTCAACCTCACCCTAACCCTCTCCCTAACGCTATATGTAACCCTCAACCTCACACTCACCCTAAACCTAACCTTAAACCCCACATTAACCCTAACTATAACCATCATCCTTATGCTCGGCCTAAGCCTAAGCCTAAGCCTAAGCCTAACACTAACCCTAAACATCACCCTAACCCCAACAATAACACTAAACCTAACTCTAACCCTAAACCTCACCCTCACCCTAACCCTAATTCTAACCCTAACCCTAAACCTAAACCTCATCCTAACCCTAACCCTCACCCTCACCCTCACCCTCACCCTCACCGTAACCCTAACCCTAACCCTAACCCTAACAATAACCCTAACCCTAACCCTAAACCTCATCCTAAGCATAACCTTCACCGTAACACTAACCCTCACCCTAACCCTAACCCTCATCCTAACATTTACCCTCACCCTAACACTAACACTCACGCTAACACTAACCCTCACACTAACCCTAACCATCACCCTTACCCTAAACCTCACAGTAACCCTAACCCTCAACCTCAACCTAGCCCTCAACCTAACCCTAACCCTCATCCTCACCCTAAAACTCACACTAACCCTAACAGTAATCCTCAATCTAACGCTCACCCTCACCCTAACCCTAACACTCACCCTTACCGTTAACCTCACCCTCAGCCTTACACTCACCTTTACCCTTACCATCACCCTCAAACTAACCCTCAGCATAAAACTAATCCTCATCCTAACACTCACCCTAACGGTAACCCCAACCATCACCCTAACCCTAACCCTCACACTCACCCTCAGCCTCAGCCTAAACCTAAGCCTAAGCCTTGGCCTAACCCCAACCCTCACCCTCACCCTAACCCTAAACCTCATCCTAACACTGAACCTAACCATAAACCTAACCATCTTTCTTAACCTAATCCTCATCCCCACCCATATCCTCAGCCTATACCAACCCTAAGCCGAACCCTAACCTTAACCCTCACACTCACCCTCACTGTAACCCTAATCCTAAACCTAACCCTAACCCTAAAATTAAACCTCAGTCTAACACTCACCCTAACCCTAACCCTAACCCTAACGCTCACCCTGAACCTCCCCCTAACCCTAACTCTAAACCTAAACGTCACCCTCACCCTAACCCTAACACTAACCCTAAACCTCAACCTAAACCTAATCCTTACCCTCAACCTCACCCTCACTGTAACTCTAACCCTAACCCTAATCCTAACCTCACCCTCATCCTAACCTTAACCCTAACGCTCACCCTTACCTAACATTCACCCTCACCGTAACACTAACCCTAACCCTAACCCTAAACCTCAACATAACCCTAACAATAAACCTCAACCTCATCCTAGCACTCACCCTAAACCTAATTGTAACCTTAAACCTCATCCAAAACCTCGCCCTAACCCTAACCCTAACCCTCAACCTAACCCTAAACCTAATTCTAACCCTCAACCTAACCCTAACACTGATCCCAATGTAACGCTAAACCTAATAACTCTCACCCTAAACCTAAACCTCATCTTAACCCTAACCCTCACCCTAACCCTAACACTAATCCTAACCTTAAACCTCCCCCTAACCCTAACTCTAACCCTAAACCTGACCCTCACCCTAACCCTCACCCTAACCCTAAAACTCACCCTCACCCTAGCCTTCACCCTAACCCTAATCCGAAACTTAACCCTCATCCTAACCCTCACCCTATCCCTAAACCTAACCCTCAACCTAACCCTAAACCTCACCCCTAACCTCACCTTTAGTCTAACCCTAAGCCTAACCCTAAACCTAACCCTAACCCACACACTCACCCTCAACCTAACCCTAACCCTAACCCTCATCCTAACCCTAACCCTCATCCTCAACCTCACCCTTAGCTAACCCTAAGCCTAACCCTAAACCTAAACCTAACACACACACTCACCCTCACCCTAACGCTAATCCTAACCCTAACCCTAACCCTCACCCTCACCCTAGCCTTCACCCTAACCCTAATCCTAAACCTAACTCAAACTCTAACCATAACCCTAAACCTAAACCTCACCCTAAACCTAACCCTTACCCTCACCCTCACTGTAAGGGTAACCCTAATCCTAACACTAACAATAACCGTAACCCTAACTCTTACCCTCACCCTAACCATAACAATCACCCTAAACCTAACCCTCATCCTAACACTTACCCTCAACCTTATCTTAACCCTAAGCCTCAGCCTAACCTGATCTTTATGCTTACCATCACCCACACCCTAACCCTCACCCTAATACTAACCCTAATCCTTACCCTCACCCTAACCATAACCCTAACCATCACTCTAACCCTATTCTTCACCCTCAACCTCACCCTCAGACTAACCCTACGCCTAAGCCTAAACTTAACCCTAACCCTCAACCTCACCCTAGCCCTCATCCTAACCACAATCCTAACCCTAACCCTCACCCTAACCCTAACCCTAACCTTACCCATAAACCCCACCCTAACCCTAAACCTAACCATCACCCGCACCCTCACACTCACCGTAACTTTAACCCTAACCCTATCAATAACACTAAACCTAACCCGAACCATCACCCTAAACCTAAAAACCCTAACCCTCACCCTCATGCTCGGACTAAGCCTAAGCCTAAGCCTAACCCTAAACCTAACTCTCAACCTAACCCTATTCCTAACCCTAATCCTAACTCTAACCCTAAATCTCATTCTCACCCTAACACTAATTCTAACCCTAACCCTAAACCTAAACCTCATCCTAACCTTAACCCTAAGACTCACCCTCACCCTCAACCTAAACCTATGCTTAACATTAACCCTAATCCTAATCCTCACACTCACCCTCACCCTAAACCTAACTCTACCCCTAAACCTCACCATCACCCTAACCCTAAATCTAACACTAAACCTCACCCTAACCCTAACCTTAAGCTCTCCCTAAACCTAACCCTCACCCTCAGCTTCAGCCTAAACCTAAGGATAACCCTAACCCTAAACCTAACCCTCACACTCACCCTAACCCTAAACCTAATCCTAATCCTAACCCTAGCCCTAAACCTTATCCTCACCCCAAACTTCACCCTAACCCTAAAACTAACCCTGAAACTAACCCTCACACTCAGCCTCATCCTAACCCTAATTCTAACACTAAACCTCACCCACCCTATAACCCTAACGCTAACCCTCACCCTGACCCTAACACTAACACTAAACCTAAATCTAACCCTAAACCTCACCCTCAACCTAACCCTCACTCTAACCCTAACCCAAACACTAAACCTCACCCTAACCCTAAACCTCACCCTCACCCTAACCCTAATTCTAATCTTCACCCTCACCCTAACCCAAACCGTCATCCTCACACTAAGCCTCACCCTAACCCTAACCCTAAAACTCAATCCAACCCTCACCATAAGCCTTATCATAAACCTAAACTTAACCTTAACCCACACACTTATCTTAAACCTCACCCTCAGCCTAAACCTCACTTTTACCCTTACCATCATGCTCACCCTTACACTCCCCCTAACCCTAAACCTCATCCTAACCCTAACCATAGCCGTAAACCTAAACATCACCCTATCCCTAACCCTCACCCTCAACCTCAAGCTCAGCCTAACCCTAAGCCTAAGCCTAACCCTTACCCTAAACCTCACCCTCTCCCTAGCCTTCACCCAAACCTTAATCCTAACCCTAACCCCCATCCTAACCATCACCCGAACCCTAAACATAACCATCACCCTAACCATAATCCTCAAGCCCACACTCACCCTCAGCCTAACCCTAAGCCGAGGTCTAACCCTAACCCTAACACTCACACTCACGCTCAACCTAACCCAAATCCTAAACCTAACTCTACCTCTAACCCTTAACCTCAACCTAACCCTCAACCTCACCTTAACCCTAACACAAAACCTAACCCTAACCCACGAACTAACCCTCCCCCAAACCATAAATCTAAACATAACCTCACCCTCACCCTAACCCAGTCCTACCCCTAACCCTAAACCTCACCCTAACCCTAACCATAACCCTCACACTCACCCTCACTTTAACCCTAACTCTAAACCTAACAATAACACTAATCCTAACCCTTAACCTAACCCTAACCTTAACCATAACACTAACCCTAACACACACCCTCACCCTAACCCTAATCCTAACCATGACCCTAACCCTCACCCTAACCATAACCTTTACCCTCATCCAAACCGTCACCCTAACCCTAAACCTAACCCTGAACCTCACCCTAACACTAACCCTAAACCTCACCCTCAACCTAGACCTAACCCTAACCCTAATCCTAAACCTAATTCTCCTCTTAACCCTCAGCCTAAACCTAACACTAATTCACACCCTAACCCTGAACCTAACCCTAACCCTCAACCTAACCCTAACCCTCAAACTCAAGGTAACCCTAACTAAAACGCTCATCCAAACCCTAAACTTAACACAAACCCTAACTCTTACCCTAACCCTAATCCTAACCCTCACCCTAACCCTGAACCTCACCCTCAGCCTAACCCTAAGCCTAAACCTAACCCTAACCCTAACCCTCACAATCACCCTAACCCTTATCCTAATCCTAATTCTAACCCTAAGCCTAACCCTCACCCTCACCCTAACCCTCATCCTAAACCTAACTCTAACCCTAACCCTAACCCTAACCCTCACAATCAGCCTCAACCTAACCCTAACTCTAACCCTAAATCTCACCCTCACCCTAAACCTAACCATAACGCTAACCCTAAACCTCACCACAACCCTAACCCTAAACCGCACCCTCAACCTAGCCCTCACCCTAACCCTAATTCTAACCCTAACCCTCATCCTAACCCTCACCCTAACACTAACCCTAACCCTCACCCTCACCATCACCCTAACCCTAAAACTAAACCTAATGCTCAACCTAACCCTCACCCTCAACCTCACCATAACCCTTACCTTAACCCTCAATCTAACCCTAAATTTAACCCGAACCCTAACTCTCACATAAAACCTAAACTTAACCCTCACCCTAAACCTAACCCTCAAACTCACCCTAACCCTCAGCCTAAGCCTAAGTCTAATCCTAACCCTAACTCTAACCCTCACACTCACCCTAAGCCTAACCCTAATCCTAATCCTAACCCTAAGCCTAACCCTCACCCTCACACTATCCCTCACCTTAACCCTAACCCTAACACTAACCCTAACCCTAACCCTCACCCTCATCCTCACCCTAACCTTAACTCTAACCCTAAACCTCCCCCTCCCACTAACACTAACCCTTACCCTCAACCTAAACCTAACCTCACCCTCAACCTCAACCTCAGCCTAACCCTAAACCTAACCCTAAACCTAACGCTAACACACACACTCACCCTCACACTAACACTAATCCTAAACCTTTCCCTAACCCTAACCCTCCCTCAAATTTTCACCCTAACCCTAACCATAACACTAATCCTAACCCTAACCCTCAACCTAACCCTCACCCTAAACCTAACTCTAACCCTAAACCTCACCCTCACCCTAAACCTAACTCTAACCCAAACACAAACCCTAACCCTCACCCTAACCCCAACCCTAACCATCACCCTAACCCTAATCCTCACCCCCATCCTCACCCTCAGCCTAAACCAAAGCCTAAACCTAACCCTATCCCTAACACTCACACTCACCCTCACCCTAACCCTAATCCTAACCCAACCCCTAAACATTAACCTCAACCTAACCCTCACCCTAACCTTAACCCTAACACTAACCCTAACCCTAACCCACGAAATAACCCTCCCCCTAACCCTAAATCTAACCATGAACCTCACCTCACCCTAACACTAATCATACCCCTATCCCTAAACCTCACCCTAACCTTAACCATAACCCTCACCCTCACTTTAACTCTAACTCAAACTCTAACAATAACACTAATCCTAACCCTAAATCTAACCCTAACCCTAACCCTAACTCGAATCCTAACACACACCCTCACCCTAATCCTAATCCTAACCATAACCCTAACCCTCACCATAATCTTAACCCTCACCCAAACCCTCACTGTAACCCTAACCCTAACCCTAAACCTCACCCTCACCCTAGCCCTCACCCTAACCCTAATCCTAACCCTAATTCTCATCCTAACCCTCACCCTCAACCTAACACTAACCCACTCCCTAACCCTAAACCTAACCCTAAACCACAACCTAACCCTAAACCGCACGCTCAACCTAACCCTAATCCTAACCCTCACCCAAACCCTAAACTTAACCGGAACCCTATCTCTCACCCTAACCCTAATCCAAACCCACACCGTAACCCTCACTCTCACCCTCAGCCTAACCCTAAGTCTAACCCTAACCCTAACACTAACCCTCACAATCACCCTAATCCTTATCCTAATCCTAATCCTAACCCTAAGCCTAACCCACACCCTCACCCTAACCCTCATCCTAAAACTAAATCTAGCATGAACCCTAACCCTAACCCTCACAATCAGCCTTAACCTAACACTAACTCTAACCCTAAAGCTCACCCTTACCCTAAACCTAACCATAAGGCTAATCATATACCTCACCAAAACCCTAACCCTAAACCTCAACCTCACCCTTGCCCTCACACTAACCCTAATCCTAACACTAACCCTCATCCTAACACTCACCCTAACACTAAATCTAACCCTCACCCTCACCATCACACTAACCCTAAACTTTACCCTAACACTCAACCTAACCCTAACCCTCACCCTCACAGCAAACCTTACCCTAACCCTCACCCTAACCCTAAATTTAACTCGAACCCTAACTCTCACCCAAACCCTAAACTTAACCCTCACCCTAACAATAACCCTCAAATTCACATTCACTCTCAGCCTAAGTCTAAGCCTAATCCTAACCCTAAAACTAACCCTCACACTCACCCTAAGCCTAACCCTAATCCTAATCCTAACCCTAAGCCTAAACCTCACCTTCACACTAACCCTCACCTTAACACTAACCCTAACACTAACCCTAACCCTAACCCTCACCCTCAGCCTCACCCTAACCCTAACTCTAACCCTAAACCTCACCCTCCTCCTAAACCTAACCCTTACCTTCACCCTAACCCTAAACCTCAACCTCAACCTCAACCTCAGCCTAACTCTAAACCTAACCCTAAACCTAACCCTAACACATATACTCTCCCTCACACTAACCATAATCCTCACCCCCATCCTCACCCTCAGTCTAACCCTAAGCCTAAGCTTAACCCTAGCCCTAACCCTCACACTCAACCTCACCTTAAACCTAACACTAACCCTACACCTAACCCTTAACCTCAACCTAACCCTCACCCTAACCTTAACCCTAACACTAACCCTAACCCTAACCCACGAACTAACCCTCCCCCTAACCCTAAATCTAACCATAAACCTCACCCTCACCCTAACCCTAATCCTACCCCTATCCCTAAACCTCACCCTAACCCTAACCATAACCCTCACACTCACTTTAACTCTAACTCAAACCCTAACAATAACACTAATCCTAACCCTAAATCTAACCCTAACCCTAAACATAACCCGAATCCTAACACACACCCTCACCCTAACCCTAATCCTAACCATAACCCTAACCCTCACCCTCACCAAAATCTTAACCCTCACCAAAACCCTCACCGTAACCCTAACCCTAACCCTAAACCTCACCCTCACCCTAGCCCTCACCCTAACCCTAATTCTCCTACCCTTACCCTCAACCTAACACTAACCCACTCCCTAACCCTAAACCTATCCCTAAACCTCAACCTAACCCTAACCCGCACGCTCAACATAACCCTAACACTAACCCTCACCCAAACCCGAAACTTAACCGGAACCCTAACTCTCAACCTAACCCTAATCCAAACGCTCACCGTAACCCTCACCCTCACCCTCAGCCTAACCCAAAGTCTAACCCTAACCCTAACACTAACCCTCACAATCACCCTAACCCTTATCCTAATTCTAATCCTAACCCTAAGCCTAAGCCACACCCTCACCCTAACCCTCATCCTAAACCTAAATCTAACATGAACCCTAACCCTAACCCTCACAATCAGCCTTAACCTAACACTAACTCTAACCCTAAAGCTCACCCTTACCCTAAACCTAACAATAAAGCTAACCATATACCTCACCAAAACCCTAACCCTAAACCTCAACCTCACCCTTGCCCTCACACTAACCCTAATCCTAACCCTAAACCTCATCCTAACCCTCACCCTACCACTAAATCTAACCCTCACCCTCACCATCACACTAACCCTAAACTTAACCCTAACACTCAACCTAAGCCTAAACCTCACCCACACAGTAACCCTTACCCTAACCCTCACCCTAACCCTAAATTTAACCCGAACCCTAACTCTCACCCAAACCCTAAACTTAACCCTCACCCTAACCCTTACCCTCAAACTCAACCTCTCTCTCAGCCTAAGCCTAAGCCTAATCCTAAATCTAACCCTAACCCTCACACTCAACTTAAGTCTAACCCTAACACTAACCCTAACCCTAACCCTCACCCTCAGCCTCACCCTAACCCTAACTCTAACCCTCAACCTCACCCTCCTCCTAAACCTAACCCTTACCTTCACCCTAACCCTAAACCTCAACCTCAACCTCAACCTCAGCCTTACTCTAAACCTAACCCTAAACCTAAACCTAACACATACACTCTCCCTCACCCTAACCATTATCCTCACCCCCATCCTCACCCTCAGTCTAACCCTAAGCCTAAGCTTAACCCTAGAGCTAACCCTCACACTCAACCTCACCCTAACCCTAACACTAACCCTACACCTAACCCTTAACCTCAACTTAACCCTCACCTAAACTTAACCCTAACACTAACCCTAACCCTAACCCACAAACTGACCCTCCCCCTGACCCTAAATTTAACCTTTACCCTCGCACTCACCCTAACCCTAATACTACCCCTATCCCTAAACCTCAGCCTAACCCTAACCCTAACCCTCACCCTCACCCTCACTTTAACTCTAACTCTAACCCTAACAATAATACTAATCCTAATCCTCAATCTAACCCTCAACCTAACCCTAACCCTAACCATAACCCTAATCCTAACATACACCCTCACCCTAACCCTAATCCTAACCATAACCCTAAACCTCAGCCTCACCATAATTTTAACCCTCATCCAAACCCTCACTCTAACCCTAACCCTAACCCTAAACCTCACCCTAACCATAACCCTAACCCTCAACCTCACCCTAGACCTCACCCTAACCCTAATCCTAACCGTAATTCTCCTCAAACACTCACCCTAAACCTATCCCTAACCCTCAACCTAACCCTAACCCTCACACTCACAGTAACCCTAACCCTAACCCTCACCCAAACTCCAAACATAACCCGAACCCTAACTCTCACCATAAACCTAACCCTAATCCTCACTCCCATCCTCACCCTTAGCCTAAGCCTAAGCCTAAACCTAACCCTATCCCTAACCCTCACAATCACCCTAACCCTTATCCTAATACTAATCTTAACCCTAATCCTAACCCTCACACTCAAACTAACCCTCATCCTAACCCTAACTATAACACGAACCCTAACCCTAACCCTCACAGTCAGCCTCACCCTAACCGTAACTCTAACCTTCACACTCACCCTCACCCTTACCCTAATACTAACCCTAACCCTAACCCTTAACCTCAACCTAACCCTCACCCTAAACTTAACCCTAACAATAACCCTAACCCTAACACTAACCCTAACCCTAACCCACGAACTAACCCTCACCCTAACACAAATCTAACCCTAAACCTCACCCTCACCCTAACCCTAATCCTAACCCTAACCCTAACCTCACCCTAACCCTAACCCTAACCCTCACCCTCACCCTTACCCTCAGCATGACTCTAACCATAACCCTAACAATAACACTAATCCTAACCCTAATCCTAAACCTAACACTAACCCTAACCCTAATCCTAACACTCACCTTCACCCTAATACTAATCCTAACCCTAACGCTCACCGAACCCTCACTTTAACTCTAACCCTAACAATAACACTAATCCTAACCCTAAACCTAACCCTAACCCTAATCCTAACCATAACCCTAACGCTCACCCTCACCATAATTTTAACCCTCATCCAAACCCTCATTCTAACGCTAACCCTGACCCTAAACCTCTCCCTAACACTAACCCTAACCCTCACCCTAGCCCTCACTCTAACCCTAACCCTAATCCTAACACTAATTCTCCTCCTAACCCTCACCCTAAACCTAACACTAACACAAACCCTAACCCTAAACCTATCCCTAACCCTCAACCTAAACCTAACCCTCACACTCACAGTAACCCTAACCCTAACCCTCACCCAAACCCAAAACATAACCCGAACCCTCTCTCACCCTAACCCTAAACCTAATTCTCACTCCCAACCTCACCCTCAGCCTAAACCTAAGCCTAAACCTTACCCTATCCCTCACCCGAACCCTAAACCTCACCCTCACTGTAACACTAACCCTCATCCAAACCCTCAACCTTACCCTCACCCTCTCACTAGCCTCACCCTAACCCTAAACCTAACCCTAATCCTCAACCTAACCCTCACCTAACCCTAACCCAAACCCTCACCCTAACCCTAAACCTAACTCTAAACCTCAACCTAACCCTAACCCTCATGCTCACCCTAACTATAACCGTAACCCTCAGGCTAACCCTAAACTTAACCCGAACCCTAACTCTCAAACTAAACCTAACCCTAACACTCACCCTAACACTAACCGTCACCCTCACCCTCAACATAACCCTAAGCTTAAACATAACCTTAACCCTCACACTCACCCTAAACCTTACCCTAATCCTAACCCTAAACCTAAGCCTTATCCTCACCCTCACCCTAACCCTAACTCTAACACTAACCCTAACCCTAAACATCACAATCAGCCTCACCATAAACTTAACTCTAAACCTAAACCTCAACCTCACCCTCACCCCAAACCTAAGCCTCACCCTCACTCTAGCCCTCACCCTAACCATAATCCTAACCTAACCCTCAACCTAATCCAAACCCTATTACTAAACCTAATCCTAACCTTCACCATCACCATAAACCTTACCCTAAACCTCACCCTAACCCTAAACTTAACCAGAACCCTAACTCTCACCATAACCCTAACCCTAAACCTCACCCTAACCCTAAACTTCAACCTCACCCTCACCCTCAGCCTAAGCCTAAGCCTAACCTAACCCTAAGCCTAAGCCTAACTGTAACCTTAACCATTACACTCTGCCTAACATTAACCCTAATCCTAACCCTAACTCTAACCCTAAATCTCACCGCACCCTAACCCTCACCTTAACCCTAACACTAACCCTAACTCTAACCCTCACCCTCAGCCTCATCCTAACCCTAACTCTAACCCTAAATCTCACACTCACCCTAACCCTAACCCTAACCCTAACCCTAAAACTCACCCTAAACCTAAACGTAAACCTCACCCTCACCATAGCCCTCACCCTAACCCTAATCCTAACCCTAACACTCATCATAACCCTCCCCCTAACACTAAGCTTAACCCAAACCCTAACGCTAACCCTCACGCTCAAACTCACTCTCAGCCTAAACCTAAGCCTAAACCTAAACCTCACCCTATCACACACACTCACCTTCACCCTAACCCTAATCCTAAACCTATCCCTAACCCTTATACTCCCCCTAAATCTCACCCTAACCCTAACCCTAACACTAACCCTAAACCTAACCCTCCACCAAACCCTCACTCTAGCACTAACTCTAACCCTAAACCTCACCCTCAGCCTAAACCTAACACTAACCCTAACGCAAACACTAAACCTCACCCTAACCCTAACCCTAACCCTCACCCTAACCCTCAGCATAACCGAAACTCTAAACCAAACAATAATTCTAAACCTAATCCTAACCCTCACCCTAACCATAAACCTCACCCTAACCCAAACCCTCACCCTAACACTTACCCTCACCCTAACACTAACCCTAAAACTAACACTAACACTAAACCTCAACCTAACCCTCCCCTTAACCCTAAATCTAACCCTAAACCTCACCCTCACCCTCAACATAACCCTAACCCTAAGCCTCACCTTAACCATAAACCTCACCCTAAACCTAACCCTCACCATAACACTTCCCCACACCCTAAAACTAACCATAAACCAAACACTCAGCCTCACACTAATCCTAACCCTCACCCTCAACCTAACCCTCACCCTAACCCTAACACTAACCCTAACCCTCACCCTCACCCTAGCCCTCACCCTAACCCTAATTCTAACCCTCATGCTCACCCTAACCCTAACCCTCATCCTCACCCTAAACCTCACACTAAGCCGAATCCTAATCCTCAATCTAACCCTCACCCTAACCCTAACCCTAACCCTTACCTAACCCTAAGCATAACCCTAACAATCACCCTTATTTTAACCCTCAGCCTCAGCCTAAAGCTCATCATTACCCTTACCATCATCCCGACCCTAACCCTCCCCCTAACCTTAAACCTCATTCGAACCCTCACCCTAACCGTGAAACAAAACTTCACCCTAACCCTAAAACTCACCCTCAACCTCATGCTCAGCCCAACCCTAAGCGAAGCCTAAACCTTACCCTAACCCTCACCCTCACCCTCGCCCTCACCATAACACTAATCTTAACCCTAACCCTCATCCTTACCCTTACCCTAATCCTAACCCTACCATCATCCTAATCCTAATCCTCAACCCCACCCTCACCCTCAACCTACCCCTAAGCCTAAGTCTAAGCTTACCGTAACCCTCACCCTCACCCTCACCCTAAACTTAGTCCTAACCCTAAACCTAAACCTACACCTTAACCTAAACCTAACCCTCACCTTAACTTTAACCCTAACACTAACCGTAACCCATGAACTAACCCTCCCCCTAACCCTAAATCTAACCCTAAACCTAACCCTCATCCTAACCCTAATCCTACCCCTAAACCTACACCTCACCCTAAACATGACCCTAACCCTCACCCTCAACCTCACCCTCACCGAAACTCTAACCATAACCCTAACAATAACACTAACCGTAACCCTAACGCTCACCTTAACCCAAACCCTAACACTAATCCTCAACCTAACCCTATCCCTTATCCTAACCCTAAAACTTAACCCGAACCATAACCCTAACCCTAACCATCACCCTCACCCTCAGCCTAACCCTAAGCTTAACCCGAACCCTAACCTTCACACTCAGCTTAACCCTTATCCTAATCCTAATCCTAACTCTAAGCCTAACCCTCACCCTAAACCTAACCCTCCCCCTAAACCTATATCTAACCCTAAACCTCACCCTCAACCTCACCATAACTCTAACCCTAAACCTCACCCTAACCAGAACCCTCACCCTAACCCTAACCCTCACCATAAAGCTTTCCCTCACCCTAACACTAACCCTCACCCTAACACTCACGATCACACTAATCCTAACCCTCACCCTAATCCTAAACCTCACCCTAACCCTAACCCTAACTCTAACCCTAAACCTCACCCTCATCCTAAAACTAACTCTAACCCTAATCCAAACCCTAAACCTCAGCCTAACCTTAAGCATGTCCCTAACCCTTACCCTCACCCTAGCCCTCAACCAAACCCTAATTCTAACCCTCACACTCACCCTAACCCTAACCCTCATCCTCACCCTAAACCTCACACTAACCCTAAACCTAATCCTCAATCTAACCCTTATCTTAACCCTAACCTTAACCCTTATCCTAACCCTAAAACAAACCCTAACCCTCACCCTTAACGAATCCCTCACCTTCAGCCTAAACCTCACTTTGCCTTTACCATCATCCTCACCATAACCCTCAACCTAACACTAAACCTCATCCTAACACTCACCCCAACCGTAAACCTAACTATCACCCTAACCCTAACCCTCACCCTCAAACTCACAGTCAGCCAAAACCTAAGCCTAAGCCTAAGCCTTACCCTAACCCTCACCCTCAACCTAGCCGTCACCCAAACCCTAATCCTAACCCTAACCCTCATCCTAACCCTCAACCTAAACCTAAATCTAACCATCACCCTAACCCTAATCCTAACCCTCACCCTCAACCCCAACCTCACCATAACTCTATCCCTTACCCTAACAATAACACTAACCCTAAACTTACCCTAACCCTCACCATAACCCTCACCCTCAGCCTCACCCTCACTGCAAACTTAACCCTAACCACAACACTAAAAATAACCCTAACCCTAACTCTAATCCTCACCCCCACAATCACACTCAGCCTAATCCTAAACCTAACCCTAATCCTAACCCTAACCTTAACCCTAACCATAAACCTCACCCTCAGCATCACCCTCACCGCAAACTTAACCCAAACCATAACACTAAAAGTAACCCTATCACTAACCCTAACCCTAACCCTAACCTTAATCGTCACCCCCACTGTCACACTAACCCTAAACTTAAGCCTAATCCTAACCCTAAACCTAACCCTAACCCTCACCGTAACACTAACACTAACCCTAAACCTAACCCTAATCCTCACCTCCACTGTCACACACAGCCTAAACCTAAGCCTAATCCTAACCCTAAACCTAACCCTAACCCTCACTGTAACACTAAACCTAACCCTAACCCTAACCATAACCATAACCCTAAACCGAACCATAACCCTCAGCCTCACCCTCACCCTAACCCTAACCCGAACCCTAACCCTCATCCTAACCCTAATCCTAACTCTAACCCTAGCCCTAACCCTCACACTCACCCTCAGCCTAATCCTAATCCTAAACCAAACCCTATCCCTAAACCTAACCCTCACCGTCACCCTAATCCTCACCCTATCCCTAACACTAACCCTAAACCTAACCCTCACCCTCAGACTCACCCTAACCCTAACTCTAACGTTAAACCCCACCCTCACCCTAACCCTAACCTTAAACCTCCCCCTAACCCTAAACCTAAACCTCAACCTAACCTTCACCTTAACCCTAACCCTAACACTAACCCTAACCCTAACCCTCATCCTAATCCTCCCCCAACTCTAAGTCTAACCATATACCTCACCTTTACCCTATCCCTAATCCTAACCCTAAACCTAAACCTCACCCTAAACCTAACCCTAACCCTCACCCTCACCCTAACCCTCACAGTAATTCTAATCCTAACCGTAACAATAAAACTAATCCTAACCCTAAACCTAACCCTAACCCTAAACCTAAGCCTAATCCTAACACCTACACTCACCCTAATCCTAATCCTAACACTAACCCTCACACTAATCCTAAACTTCAACCTCACTGTAACCCTAACCCTCACCCAAACCCTCACGCGAACCTTAAACCTAACCCTCAACCTATCCCTTACCCTCACACTCAACCTTACCCTCAGTCTAAACCTAAGCCAAAGCCTAAACCTAACCCTAACACACACACTCACCCTCACCATAAAGCTAATCCTAACCCTAACCCAAACCATGACCCTAAACCTCCCCCTAACTCTCACCCTAAATCTAACCCTAAAACTGACCCTAAACCTAACCCATAACGTAAGCCTCAACGTAACCCTAACTCTATAGCTAACCTTAACCCTCACCCTCACTGTCACCGTAACTGTAACCCAAAACCTAAGCCTAAAAATAACCCTAACCCTCACCCTCACCCTAACACTAATCATTAACCTAAAACTACCCCTAACCCTTAACGTCAACCTAATCCTCACCCTAACCTTAACGCTAACAATAACCCTAACCCTAACCCACGAACTAACCCTCCCCGAACTCTAAATATAACCATAAACCTGACACTCACCCTAACCCTAATCCTAACCCTAACCCTAAACCTCACCCTAACACTAACCCTAAGCCTCACCCTCACCCTCACCCTCAATTTAACTCTAACTCTAACCCTAACAATAACACTAATCCTAAACCTAAATCTAACCCTAAGCCTAACCCTAACCCTAATCCTAAAACACACCCTCACCCTAACCCTAATCCTAACCATTACCCTAACCGTCACCCTCACCATAACCTTAACCCTCATCCAAACCTTCACCCTAACCCTAATCTTAACCCTAATTCTCCTCCTAACCCTCAACATAAACCTAACACTAACCCTAACCCTAACCCTCAAAATCAGCTTCAACCTAACACTAACTCAAACCCTAAACCTCACCCTCACCCTAAACCTAACCATAACTCTAACGCTAAAACTCACCACAACCCTAACCCTAAAGCTCACCCTCCCCCTAGCCCTCACCCTAACTATAATCCCAACCCTAACCCTCATCCTAAACCTCACCCTATCACTAACCCTAACCCTCATCCTCACCATCACCCTAAGCCTAACCCAAACTCTCAAACTAACTCTAACCCTCACCCTCACCATAACCCTTACCCTAACCCTCACGCTAAACCTAAATTTAACCCAAACCCTAACTCTCACCCTAAAGCTAACCCTAACCCTCACCCTAACCCTAATCCTCACCATCACCCTCAGCCTCAGCCTAAGCCTAAGCCTAATCCTAACCTTAACCCTAACCCTCACACTCACCCTAAGCCTAACCCTAATCCTAATTCTAACCCTAAGCCTAAACCGCACACTCAACCTAACCCTAAAACTAACCCTAACCCTAACCCTAACCCTTACCTAATCCTCACCCCAACCTCACCCTCAGCCTAACCCTAAGCCTAACCATAAGACTAACCCTAAAGCTCACCGTAACCCAAACCCTAATCTTAACCCTAACCCTAACCGAAACACTAACACTAACCCCAAACCTAACCCTAAAGCTTACCCTAACCCTAACCCTAATCCTCAACCTCAATGTCACCCTAACCCAAACAATAACCCTAACCCTCACCCTAATTCTAAGCCTAACCCTAACCCTAACCCTCACACTCACCCTCACCCTAACCCTAACCCTAATCCTCAACCTCAATGTCACCCTAACCCAAACAATAACCCTAACCCTCACCCTAATTCTAAGCTTAACCCTAACCCTAACCCTCACACTCACCCTCACCCTAACCCTAATCCAAACCTAACCCTCACCCTAGCCCTCAAACTGACCCTAATCCTAACCCTAAACCTAATCCTAAACCTCACACTAACCCTAACCTTAACCCTCACACTAACCCTAACCCTAAACCTAAACCTCACCCTAACACTAAACCGAATCCTCACCTTCACCCTTACTCTCAACTTAACTCTAACCCTTAACCTAACAATAAACCTAAACCTAAACCTAACCCTAACTATCACACTCACCATAACTCTAAACCTTACCCTAACACTAAACCTCACCCTAATCCTCACCCTCACCCTCACCCTAACTCAAACACTAATCCTCACCCACACCCTCATCCTCAGCCTAAACCTAAGCCTAAACCTAACCCTAACCCTAACCATCACCTTAACCCTTACCCTAACCCAAACCCTAACCCTGAACCAAAACCTAATCTTCAGCCTCACCCTCACCCTAACCCAAACCCTAACCCTTACCCTCACCCTACCCCTAAATCTAACCCTAACCCTAACCCTCACACTAACCCTCACCATAACCATAATCCTATACCTAACCCTAACCCTAAACCTATGCTTCATATTAACCCTCAGCCTAGCCCTCACGCTAACCCTAATCCTAACCCTAAACCTTATCCTAACCCTCACCCTAACCCTACCCATAACCCTCACCCTCACCTTCAGCCTCACTTTAACTCTAACTCGAACCCTAACAATAACACTAATCCTAAACCTAAACCTAACCCTAACCCTAATCCTATACCTAATCCTACCACACACCCTCACCCTAACCCTAATCCTAACCATAGCACTAACCCTCACCCTAAACCTCACACTAACCCTAACACTAATCCTCAATCTAACCCTTACCATCACCCTATAACCTAACCCTCACCCTTACCCTAACACTAACCCTAACCATAACCATAATCATAACCCTCAACCTCAGCCTCACATTCACAGCAAACATACCCCAAACCATAACACTAACAATAACCCTAACCCTCACCCTAATCCTAATCCTACCCCTACCCCTAAACCTCACCCTAGTCCACACCCTAAACCTAAGCCTAAGCCTAACCCTCACCCTAACTCTCACTCTAACCCTAACCCCAAACCTCAACCGAAACCTAACCCTCAACCTCACCCTCAGCCTAACTCTAATCCTAACCTGAACCCTAACCTTAACCCTCACACACACAGTCAGCTTAACCCTAGACCTAATCCTAACTTTAACCCTAACACTCACCCTCACCCAAAACCTCACCCTAAGCCTAAACGTAACCCTCACCCTCAGCTTCACATTCACAGCAAACTTAACCCAAACCATAACACTAACAATAACCCTAACCCTCACCCTCAACCTAACCCTAAACCTAAACCTAAACCTAACCCTAACCCTAACCCTAAACCTAAACCTGACCCTAACCCTAATCCTAACCCTCACCCTCACCTTCACAGTAACCATAACCCTAACCCTAACCCTTACAATAACCCTCACTCTAACCCTATACCTCATCCGAACCATATCCTTCACCCTAACCCTAACCCACACCCTAAAGCTTATCCTCACCTTAACCCTAAACCTCACACTCACCCTAACACTCACCCTAATCCTAATCCTAACCCTAAGCCTAACCCTCACCCTCACCCTAACCCTCACCCTAAACCTAACTCTAACACTAACCCTAACACTAACCCTCACCCTCAGCCACACTCTAACCCTAACTCTAACCCTAAACCTCCTCCTCCCCCCACCCTAAGCCTAACCCTAACCCTAAACATCACCCAAACCCTAACCCTAAACCTCACCCTCACCCTAGCCCTCACCCTAATCCTAATCCTAACACTAAACCTCACTCTAACCCTAACCTTAATCTTAATCCTAACCCTAAACCTAACGCTCACCCTCACCCTAACACTCACCCTAACACTAACCCTCACCCTCACTCTCATCCTAACCATAACTGTAACCCTAAACCCCACCTTCATCCTAATCCTCACCCTAAACCTAAACCTCCCCCCTACCCTAAACCTAAACCTCACCCTCAAATAGCACTAACCCTAACCCTAAACCTAACCCTAACACTCACCCTAATGCTAATGCTCACACTCAACCTCACCCTCAGCGTAACCCTAAGCCTAACCCTAAACCTAACCCTAACACAAATATTCACCCTCACCTTTACCCTAATCCTAAGCCTCCCCCTAATTCTCACCCTAACCCTAACCCTAACACTAACACTACCCCTAACCCTCAACCAAACCCTCACCCTAACCCTAACTCTAACCCTAAACCTGACCCTCACCCTAAACCTAACTCTAACCCAAACCAAACCCTAAACTTCACCATAAAACTAACCCTCACCCTCACCCTCAGCCTAAAACTAAACCTGGCCCTAACAATAACCCTAACACTAATCCTAACCCTCACCCTAACCATAACGATCACCCTAACCCAAAACCTAACCCTAACACTTACCCTCACCCTAAAACTAACCCTAACCCTAACACTAACCCTCACACTAACCCTAACCCTAAGCCTAACCCTAAAACTCACCGTAACCCTAACCCTAACCCTAAAGAGAATTAACCCTAACCCTAAATATAACCCTAATCCTCAGCCTCACCCTCACCATAACCCAAACCCTAACCCTAAACCTCACCCTAACCCTAAGCCTATATCTAACCCTAAACCTCACCCTCAGCCTAACCCTAACCCTGACCCTAACCCTAAACCCCAACCTATCCCTAACCGGCACCCTCAACCTCACCATAACTCTAACCCAAACCCTAAAACTAACACTAACCCTAACCCTAACCATAACTTTAACCCTAATCCTCACCCCCAACCTCAGCCTCAGCCTAACCCTAAGCCTAACCATAACTCTCAGACTAACCCTAACCCTAACACTAACCCTAACCCTAAACCTTATCCTAACCCTAAACCTAACCCTCATTATAAGTTTCACCCCCACCCTACCCTAAACTCTAACCCGAACACTCACCCTAACCCTAAGCCCAACCCTAACCTTAACCCTAACCTTCACACTCACTCTACCCTAAATCTAATCCTAAACCTACCATTATTCCTAAACCTAACCCTCACCATAACCCTCACCCTAGCCCTCATCCTAACCCTAATCCTAACTCTAAACCTCAAACTAACCCTAAATCTACCCCTAAACCTCAACCTCACCCTAACCCAAACTCTAAACCTAACACTAAACCTCACAATAAACCTAACCCTAAACCTCACCCTAACCCTAAACCTCACGATCACCCTCAGCCTAACCCTAAGCCTAACCCTAAACCTATCCCTAACACACACTCACCCTCACACTAACACTAATGCTAACCCTAACCATAACCCTCCCCCTAACTCTCACCCTAAACCTAACCTTAACACGAACAGTAAACCTAACGCTCAACTTAACCATCACCCTAACCCTACCTCTAAACCTAAACCTCACCATCATGTTAACCCTAACTCTAACCCTAACCCAAACCCTAACCCTCACCTAACCCTAACCCTAACCCTCATCCTCACCCTCACCCTAACCATAACCCTAAACCTAACCCTAACAATAACCCTAAACCTATTCCGAACCCTCACCCTAACCATAACTCTCACCCTAACACAAACCATCACCCTATTACTTACCCTCACCCAAACACTAACCCTAACCCGAACAATAACCCTCACACTAATCCAAGCCCTAACCCTAACCCTAAATCTCAACCTAACCCAGACCATCTCCCTAACCCTAAAAATAACCCTCACCCTAACCCCCCCTTAAAGTTATATCTAACCCTCAACCTCACCCTCACACTCACCCTAACCCTAAACCTAAACACCACCCTAACCCTACCCCTAACCCTCACCCTCATGCTCAGCCAAAGCCTAAGCCTAAGCTTAACCCTAACCCTAACCCTCACCAAAACCCCAAACACTAACACAAACCGTAACTCTAACCCTAAACCTCACCCTCACCCTAACCTTAACACTAACCATAACCCTAAACCTAAGCCTCATCCTAACCCTAACCCTCACCCTCACCCTCACCGTAAGTGTAACCCTAACCCAAAACCTAACAATAACCCTAACACTAACCCTAAACTTCATCCTAACCATAAACTTCACCCTAACCCTAACACTCACCCTAACACTTACCCTCATCCTAACACTAACCCTAACCCTAACACTAACCCTCACACTAAACCTAACCCTCACAATAACCCAAAACCTCACCCTAACCCTAAACCTCACCCTGAACCTAGCCCTCAACCAAACCCTAACCCTCATCCTCACCCTAAAACTCACACTAACCATAACACGAATCCTCAATCTAACCCTCAAACTCACCCTAACCGTAACCCTCACCTTTGCCCTAAACCGCACGCTCAGCCTAACCCTCACCTTTACCCTTACCGTGACCCTGAACCTCACCCTGACCCTAACCCTAATCCTCATCCTATCACTCACCCTAATGATAACACAAACCATCACCCTAATCCTAACCCTCACCCTCACCCTCAGCCTCAACCTAACCCTAAGCCTAAGCCTAACCCTAACCCTAACCCTCACCCTCACCCTACCCCTCACCCTAACAATAATCCTAAACCTAACCCTCATCCTAACACTTAACCTAACTATAACCCTAACCATCTTTCTAAACCTAATCCTCATCCCCACCCATACCCTCAGCCTAACCTAAGCCTAAGCCGAACCCTAACCCTAACCCTCACAATCACCCTCACTGTAAACCTTATCCTAAAACTAACCCTAATCCTAACATTATACCTCAACCTAACCCTCACCCTAACCCTAACCCTAACCCTAAACCTCCCCCTAAACGTAACTCTAACCCTAAACCACACCCTCACCCTATCCATAACCCTTACACTAAACCTCACCCTAACCCTGATCCTAACCCTCACCGTCACCCTCACCCTCACTGTAACTCTAACCCTATCCCTAATACTAACCCTCACCCTCACCCTAACCCTAACCCTAACCCTAACCCTCACCCTCACTCTAACCCTCATCCTAACACTAATACTAACCCTAAACCTCACCCTCACCCTCATGCTCGGCGTAAACCTAAATCTAAGCCAAAGATTAACCCTGACCCTGACCCTCAGCCTAACCCTAACCCTAACCGTAACACTAACCCTAACACTAACCCTCACACTAACACTCGCCCTAACGCTAATTCTAAACCTAAACCTCACCCTCACCCTAACCCTAACCCTCAACTTCACCCTCACCCTCTGCCTAATATTAAACCTAAACCTAACCCTAACCCTAACCCTAACAAGAAGAGTAACCCTCAACCTAACCGTCACCCTAAACCTAACCCTAACACTCACACTCACCATAGCCCATAACCAAACCCTAAGCCTAAGCCTAACCCTCACCCTAACCCTCACTCTAATCCTAACCCCAACACTCACCTTAACCATAACCCTCACCCTCACCCTAACTCTAAACCTAACCCAAACCCTAACTCTAACCCTCCCCTTAACTCTCACCCTAACGCTAACCTTAACAGTAACACTAACCCTAACCCTCAAACTAACCCTCACCCTAATCCTAACTCTAACCTAAACCTCACCCTGACCCTAAACCCAACTCTAACATTAACCCAAACCCTAAACCTCAGTCTAACCCTAAACCTAACCCTCATCCTCACCCTCACCGTAACCGCAACCCTAAACCTCACAATAAGAATAACCTTAACCGTATTCCTAACCCTCATCCTAACACTTACCCACACCCTACCACTAACCCTAAACTTCCCCCTAACCCTCTCCCTAACGCTATATGTAACCCTCAACCTCACACTCACCCTAAACCTAACCCTAAACCCCACATTAACCCTAACCCTAACAATCACCCTTGTGCTCAGCCTAAGCTTAAGCCTAAGACTAAGCCTAACACTAACCCTAAACATCACCCTAACCCCAACAATAAAACTAAACCTAACTCTAACCCTAAACCTCACCCTCACCCTAACCCTAATTCTAACCCTAACCCTAAACCTAAACCTCATCCTAACCCTAACCCTCACCCTCACGCTCACCCTAAACCTCACCGTAACCGTAACCCTAACCCTAACTCTAACAATAACCCTAACCCTAACCCTAACCCTCATCCTAAGCATAACCTTCACCGTAACCCTAACCCTCACCCTAACACTTACCCTCACCCTAACACTAACACTCACGCTAACATTAAACCTCACACTAACCCTAACCATCACCCTAACCCTAAACTTCACCCTAACCCTAACCCTCAACCTCAACCTAGCCCTCAACCTAACCCTCACCCTCATCCTCACCCTAAACCTCACACTAACCCTAACAGTAATCCTCAATCTCAACCTCACCCTCACCCTAACCCTAACACTCACCCTTACCGTTAACCTCACCCTCAGCCTAACACTCACCTTTACCCTTAGTGTGAGGGTGATGCCCTCACACTAACCCTCAACATAAAACTAATCCTCATCCTAACCCTAACCCTAACGGTAACCCCAACCATCACCCTAACCCTAACCCTCACCCTCACCCTCAGCCTCAGCCTAAACCTAATCCTAAGCCTTGGCCTAACCCTAAATCTCACCCTCACCCTAACTCTAACCCTCTTCCTAACCCTTAACCTAACCATAAACCTAACCATCTTTCTAAACCTAATCCTCATCCCCACCCATACCCTCAGCCTAACCCTAACCCTAAGCCGAACCCTAACCTTAACCCTCACACTCACCCTCACCAAAAACCTAATCCCAAACCTAAACCTAACCCTAATATTAAACCTCAGTCTAACACTCACCCTAACCCTAACCCTAACCCTCATGCTCACCCTAACCCTCAAACTAACCCTAACTCTAACCCTAAACGTCACTCTCACCCTAACCATAACCCTAACCCTAAACCTCACCCTAAACCTGATCCTTAACCTCACCCTCACCCTCACCCTCACTGTAACTCTAACCCTAAACCTACTCCTAACCCTCACCCTCACCCTAATCATAACCCTAACCCTCACCCTTAACCTAACCCTCACACTCACCGTAACCCTAACCCAAACCCTAAACCTCACCATAACCCTAACAATAACCATCAACCTTACCCTAACCCTAACCCTCATCCTAAACCTAACCCTCATCCTCAACCTCACCCTTAGCCTAACCCTAAGCCTAACCCTAAACCTAAATCTAACACACACACTCACCCTCACCCTAATGTTAATCCTAACCCTAACCCTAACCGTCACCCTAGCACTCACCCTAAACCTAATTGTAACCTTAAACCTCATCCAAAACCTCACCCTAACCCTAACCCTAACCCTCAACCTAACCCTAAACCTAATTCTAACCCTCAACCTAACCCTAACACTGACCCCAACGTAACCCTAACATTAACTCTCACCCTAAACCTAAACCTCATCCTAACCCTAACTCTCACCCTCACCCTAACCCTAACTCTAACCCTATACCTGACACTCGCCCTAACCCTCACCCTAACCCTAAAATTCACCCTCACCCTAGCCTTCACCCTAACCCTAATCCGAAACTTAACCCTCATTCTAACCCTCACCCTAACCCTAAACCTAACCATCAACCTAACCCTAAACCTCACCCCTAACCTCACCCTTAGTCTAACCCTAAGCCTAACCCTAAACCTAACCCTAACCCAGACACTCACCCTCAACCTTACCCTAACCCTAACCCTCATCCTAACCCTAAACCTCATCCTCAACCTCACCCTTAGCCTAACCCTAAGCCTAACCCTAAACCTAAACCTAACACACACACTCACCCTCACCCTCATGTTAATCCTAACCCTAACCCTAACCCTCACCCTCACCCTAGCCTTCACCCTAAACCGAATCCTAAACCTAACTCAAACTCTAACCATAACCCTAACCCTAAACCTCACCCTAAACCTAACCCTTACCCTCACCCTCACTGTAAGGGTAACCCTAATCCTAACCCTAACAATAACCGTAACCCTAACTCTTACCCTCACCCTAACCATTAAAATCACCCTAAACATAACCCTCATCCTAACCCTAACCCTCACCTTAACCCTAACCCTCAACTTAACCCTAACACTAACATTAACCCTAACCCTAAACCACACCCTCAGCCTCACCCTAACCCTAACCCTAAACCTAAACCTCACCCTCACCCTCACCCTAACACTCACCCTCACCCTAGCGCTCATCCAAACCCTAATCCTAACCCTAAACCTCATCCTAAACCTCCCCTTAACCCTATGACTAACCCTCACCCTAACCCTAACTTTCTCACCCTCAACCTCACCCTCAGCCTAACCCTAAGCCTAACCCTAAACCTAACCCTAACACACACACTCACCCTCAGCCTAACCCTAAGTGTATACCTAAAACTAACCCTAACTCTCTCCCTCAGCCTCACCCTAACCCTAATTCTATCCCTAAATCTCACCCTCACCCTACCCCTAATGCTAAACCTTAACCCTAACCCAAACCCTAACCCAAACCCTCCCCCTAACTCTCACCCTAACCCTAACAGTAACACTAACGCTAACTCTAACCCTAAAACTAAACCTCAACCTAACCCTAACCCTATCCCTCACCATAAGCCTCACACTCACACTCAGCCTAACCTTAAGCCTAACCCTAATCCTAACCCTAACCCTCACACTCAACCTAACCCTAACCCTAATCCTAATCCTAACCCTATCCCTATCCCTCACCCTCACACTAACACTCACCCGAACCCTAACCCTAACACTAACCCTAAACCTAACCCTCACTATCAACCTCACCCTCAGCCTAACCCTAAGCCTAACGCTAAACCTAACACTCTCACACACTCACCCTCACCCTAACCCTAATCCTAAACCTAAACGTAACCATAAACCTCCGCCTAACTCTCACCCTAACGATAACCCTAACACTAACCCTAACCCTCAACCAAACCCTCACCCTAACCCTAGCTCTAACCATAAACCTCACCCTCAACCCTAACCCTAACCCAAACCCGAAACCTCACCCTAAGCCTAACCCTAAACCTCATCCTCACCTTCACCCTAACCCTAACTCTAACAATAACGCTAACCCTATTGCTCACCCTAACCCTAACCCTAAACCTCACCTTCACCTTCACCCTCACAGTAACCGTAACCCTAACCCTAGCAATAACCCTTACCCTAACCCTAAACCTCACCCTAACCATAACCCTCACCCTAACCCTAAAACTCACCCTAAAACATACCCTCAAACTAACACTAACCCTCACACTAACCCTAACCCTAACCATAACCCTAAACCGCACCCTAACACTAAGCCTAACCCTAACATTCACCCTAACCCTAATTCTAACCCTAACCCTCACCCTAACCATAAATCTCATCCTCACCATAAACCTCACACTAACCCTAACCCTAATCCTAAATCTAACCCTCACCCTCACAATAACCCTAACCCTAACCCTTAACCTAACCCTTAGCCTAATCATAACCCTCACCCTTACAGTAACCCTCACCCTCAGCCTAACACTCACCTTTAACCTTAACGACACCCGCAACCTAACCCTCACCCTAAGCTTAAACTTAACCGAAACCTAACTCTCACCATAACCTTAAACCTAACCCTCACCTTAACCCTAAACCTAACCCTCACCCTCACCCTCAGCCTAACCCTAAGCCTAACCCTAAATCTAACTCTAATCCTCACACTGACCTTCTCCCTAACCCCAATCCTAATCCTAACCCTAACCCTAACACACACCCTAAACCTAACCATTACCCTAAACCTAACCCTAACACTAACCCGAACCCTCACCCTAAAACTCACCCTAACCCTATATCTAACACTAAACTACAAACTCACAGTGACCCTAACCCTAACCCTAACCCTAAACCTCACCCTAACCCTAACCCTAAACCTCACCCTCACCCTAGCCGTCACCCTAACCCTAATCCTAAACCTAACCCACATCCTAACCCTCAACCTAACCCTAAACCTAACCCTCACCCTAACCCTAAACCTCACACTCAACCTAACCCTCAGGCTAACCCTAAGACTAACCCTAAACATAACCGTAACCCACACACTCACCCTCACCCTAACACTAACTATAACCCTAACCCTAAATTTAAACCGAACCCTAACACTCACCCTAACCCTAACCCTAACCATCATCCTAACACACAACCTAACCCTATCCGTATCCATCACCCTAACCCCAACCCTCACCCTCAGCCTAACCCTAAGCCTAAGCATAACTCTAACCCTAACCCTCAACCTCACCCTAAACCTAATCCTAACCCTAACCTTCATCCTAACCCTCACCATAACCCTAACCCTAACCATCATCCAAAACCTATTCTTCACCTCCACCCTCACCCTCAGCTTAACCCTAAGCCTAAGCCTAAACCTAACCCTAACCCTCGCCCTCAGCCTCACTCTCACCCTAACCCAAATCCTAACCCTAACCCTCACCCTAACTCTAAGCCTAACCCTAATGCTAGCCCTCACCCTAAACCTAATCCTAACCCTAAACCTCATCCTAACCCTCACCCTAACCCTAACCCTAAACCTCACCCTCATGCTCTCCCTAAGCCTAAGCCTAAGCCTAAGCCTAAACCTAACCCTAACCCTAACCCTATCCCTAACCTTAACACTATCCCTAACTCTAACCATAAACCTCACCCTCACCCTAACCCTCACTGACCCTAACCCTAAACCTAAGCCTCATCCTAACCCTATCCCTCACCCTCACCTTCACTGTAAACCTAACTGTAACACTAAACCTAACAAAAACCCTAAACCTAACCCTAACCCTCACCTTAATCATAATCCTCACCCTAACCTTAACCCTCATCCTAACATTTACCCTCATCCTAACACTAACCCTAACCCTAACAATAACACTAACCCTAACCCTAACCCTAAACCTAAACATAAACCTCACCCTCAGCCTCACCCTCACCGCAAACCTAACCCTAAACATAACACTAACAATAACCCTAACCATAACCCTAAAACTCACACTCACCCTCACCCTAACGCAAATCCTAAACCTAACCCCATCCCTAACCCGAACCCTCACCCTAACCCTCACACTAGCCCTCACCCTAAACCTAATCCTAACCCTAAACCTCATTATAAACCTCACCCCAAACCTAACCCTCATCCTAAACCTAACCCTAACCATAACCCTCATGGTTGGCCTAAGCCTAAGCCTAAGCCTAAGCCTAACCTTAACCCTTACCCTCACCCTATTCCTAAACCTAAACCTAACCCTAACCCTAAACCTAACAATAACCCTAAGCCTAACCCTAACCCTCACCGTAAGCATAACCCTCACCCTAACCCTAACCCTCACCCTAATATTTACCCTCACCCTAACACTAACCCTAACTCTAACACTAACGCTTACACTAACCCTAACCATCACCCTAAACCTAAACCTCATCCTAACACTAACCCTAACCCTGACCTCACCCTAGCCCTCACCCTAACCCTAAACCTCATCCTCACCCTAAACCTCACACTAACCCTAACAATAATCCTCAATCTAACCCTTACCCTCACCCTAACACTAAACCTAACCCTCAACCTAACCCTAAACCTCACCATACCGTAACCCTCACCCTCAGCCTAACCCTCAGCTTTGCCCTTACCTTTACCCCCACCATAAAACTCACCCTAACCGAACCCTCATCCTAACCCTCACCCTTCCCCTACCTCTACCCCTAAGCCTCAACCTCACTGTAACCCTAACTCTTACACTAACACTAAACCTCACCCTAACCAGAAATCTCACCCTCACCCTCACCATAACCGTAATCCTAACGCCAAACCTAACAATAACCCTATCCCTAACGCTAACCCTCACCCTAATCATAACCTTCACCCTAACCCTCACCCTCACCCTAACCCTCATCCTCACCCTGAACCTCACACTAACCCTAAACCTAATCCTCAATCTAACTCTCACCCTAACCCTAAACTTAACCCTTAACCTAATCCTAAACCTAACCCTAATCCTCACCCTTTTCTAAACTCTCACCCTCAGCCTAAACCTCACCTTTAACCTTACCATCATCCTCACCCTAACCCTAAACCTCATCCTAACCCTCAACCTCACACTAAACCTAACACTAACCATAATCCTCAATCTAACCTTCACCCTAACCCTAACCCTCACCCTCACCGTAGCCCTCACCCTAACCCTAATTCTAACACTAACCCTCATCCTAATTCTTACCCTAACCCTAACCCCAACCATCACTCTAACCCTAATCCTCAACCCCACCTTCAACCTCACCCTAACCCTAAGCCTAAGCCTAACCCTAACCCTAACCCTAACATACCCTCACAGTAACCCTAATCCTAACCCTAAACCTAACCCTAACCCTAACTCTAACCCTCACCCTCACCCTAGCCCTAACCCTAACCCTAATTCTAACCCTCCCCCTCACCTTAACCCTAAACCTTAACCTAACCCTTAACCCTAAACTCACACTCACCATAACAATTACCCTAATCCTAAACCTAACCTTAAGGCTAAGCCTCACCCTCACCCTAATCCTCACCGTAACCCTAACTCTAACACTAACCTTAACCCCAACCCACACCATCAGCCTCACCCTAAACCTAACTCTAACCATAAACCTCACTCTCATCTTAAGCCTAACCCTAACCTTAACCATCAAACTAACCCTAACGCTCACCCTCACTGTAACCCTTACCCTAACTCTCACCCTAACCCTTAACTTAACCCGAACCCTAACTCTCACCCTAACTCTAACCCTAAACCTCACCCTAACCCTAAGCCTCAACCTCACCCTCAGCCTAACCGTAACCCCAACCCTAACCCTCACACTCACCCTAACCTTAACCCTAATTCTAATAGTAAACCTAACCCTAACCCTCACCCTCACCCTAACCATCACCTTAAGCCTAACCCTAATATTAATCGTAACCAAAACCCTTACGCTAAACCTCACCCTAACACTAACCCTACCCATCCCCCTCACCCTAGCCCTCAACCTAACACTAACCCTCATCCTCACCCTAAACCTCACACTAACCCTAACACTAATCCTCAATCTAAACCTCAACCTCACACTAAACCTAACCCTTAACCTCACCCTAACCCTAACCCACACCCTTACAGTAACCCTTATCCTTAGCCTTAACCCTCACGTTTAAACTTACCTTCACTCCCACCCTAACCCTCACCCAAACCCTAACTGTAACCCTAACCCTAACTCTACCCCTAAACCTCACCATCAGGCTAACCCTAACTCTAATCCTAACCCTAACACTAAACCTCACCCTAACTCTAATCCTAACCCTAACACTAAACCTCACCCTAACCCTAAACCTAACCCTCACCCTCAACCTCATCCTCAGTCTAAACCTAAGCCTAAGCCTAACCCTTAACCTAACACTCACCCTCACCATAGACTCACCCTAAACTGAATCCTAACCCTAATCCTCATCCTAACCCTCACACTAAACCTAAACCTAACCATCACCATAACCCTAATTCTCACCCCCCCTCACCCTAAGCCTAAGCCTAACCCTAACCATCACACTCACCCTCACCCTAACCCTAATCCTAACCATAACCCTAACCCTAACCCTAAACCTCAACCTAACACTCACCCTAACCTTAAGCCTAACACTAAACCTAACCCTAACCCTCGTCCTAACCCAACAAGTAACCCTAAATCTAACCCTAAACCTCATCCTCACCCTAAACCTAATACTAACCCTAACCAGAACAATATCACTAATCCTAACGAGAAACAGAACCCTAATGCTAAACCTAACCCTAATTCTAACAATCACCCTTACGCTAACACTAATCCTAACCTGAAACCTAAACCTAACCCTAACCCTCAACCTCACTGTAACCCTAAACCTCATCCTAACCCTCATCCTAACCCTGACCCTAAACCTAAACCTTACCCTAAAACTAACCCTAACCCTCAACCTCACCCTAGCCCTCACTCTAACCCTAATCCTAACCCTAATGCTCACCCTAACCCTAAACTTAACCGAACCCTAACTCTCACCCTAACCCTATTCCTAAGCCTCACCCTAACCCTAACCCTCACCCTCACCCTCAACCTCAGCCTAACCTAAGGCTAAGTCTAACCCTAACCCTAACTGTCACACTCACACTAACCCATATCCTAATCCTGATCCTAACCATAAGCCTTAACCTCACCCTATCCCTAACCCTAACCCTAACCCTAACTCTCTCCCTAACTCTAAACCTAAACCTCACCCTAAACCTAACCCTCACCCTCACCCTCATCCTCAGCCTAACCCTAAGCTTAAGCTTAACCCAAACTCTAAACCTCAGCCTCACCCTAACCCTAACCCTCACCCTAAAGCTTACCCTAAACCTAACGCTAATCTTCACCCTCAACCTCACCATAAGTCTAACCCTAACCCTAACAATAACAATAACCATAACCCTAACCCTAAACATAACCCTTAACCTCAGCCTCACCCTCACTACAAACTTAACCCTGACCATAACACTAACAATAACCCTAACCCTAACCCTAAACGTAATTCTAATCTTTACCCCCACCCTCACCCTCAGCCTAAACCTAACCCTAACCCTAAACCTAACCCTCACCGTAACCCTAACACAAACCCCAACACTGAAACTAACCCTAACCCTAAACCAAACTCTAAACCTAACACTAAACCTAACCCTAATCATCAGCCTCACCCTCGTCCTAACCCAAACCCTAACCCTAACCATCACCCTAAACCTAAGCCTAACCCTAATCCTTACCTTCACCCTAAACCTAATCCTAACCCTAACCCTCACCCTCACCCTAACCCTAACCCTCCCCCTCATGCTCGGCCTAAGCCTAAGCCTAAACCTAAGCCTAACCCTAACCCTAACCCTAACCCTCACCCTATCCCTAACCCTAACACTACCCCTAACTCTAACCCTAAACCTCACCCTCACCCTAACCCTAACTCTGATCATAACCCAAACCTAACCCTCATACTAACCCTAACCCTCAACCTCACCTTCACCATAACCCTAACTGTAACCCTAAACCTAACAAAAACCCTAAACCTAACCCTAACCCTCACCCTACTCATAAACCTCACCCTAACCTTAATCCTCACCTAACATTTACCCTCACCCTAACACTAACCCTAAGGATAACACTAACGCTCACACTAACCCTAACCATCCCCCTAACCCTAAACCTCACCCTAACATAAACCCTAACCCTTACCCTAATCCTAATCCTAACCCTATCCCTAACCCTCCCCCTCAGCCTCACCTTAACCCTAATTCTAGCCCTAAACCTCACCCTCAACCTAACCCTAAAGCTAACCCTAACACTAAAACTCATCCTCATCCTAACCCTAAACCTCACCCTCACCCTAACCCTAATCCTATCCCTAACCCTCATGCTAACCTTCCTCATAACCCTAATCATAACCCTTACCTTAACACTAACCCTCACCCTCACCCTCAGCCTAACCCTAAGCCTAACCCTAAACCTAATACTAAACCTCACACTCACTCGCACCCTCACTCTCACTGTAACTCTAACCCTAACCCTAACCCTAAAACTCACCCTAATCCTAACCGTAACCCTCCCCCTAAACCTATATCTAACCGTAAACCTCACCCTCACCCTAACCCTAACACTAACCCTAAACCTAACCCTTACCCTAACCACCTCCATAACCCTATATGTAACCCTAAACCTCACCCTCACCCTCAGTAACCCTAACCATAACCCTAAACCCCACCCTAAACCTAAACCTAAACCTCTACCTCACCCTCAGCTTCACCATAACTCTAACAATAACCCTAACAATAACACTAACCCTAACCCGGACCATCACCCTAACCCTAATCCTCACCCCCAACCTCAGCCTCTGCCTAAGCCTAAGTCTAAGCCTAACCCTCACCCTAACCCTTACACTCACCCTCATTGTAACTCTAATCCTAAAGCTAAACCTATACCTAACCCTCAACCTCACCCTAACCCTAACACTAATGCTAACCCAAACCTCAACCTAAACCTCCCCCTAAACCTATCTGTAACCCTAAACCTCACCCTCAACCTAAACCTAACCTTAACCCTAACCCTAAACCTCACCCTCACCCTAACCCTCACCCTCACCCTCAACCTCAACATAAGTCTAACCCTAACCCTAACAATAACACTAACCCTAACCCTAACCATATCCATAACCCTCATCGTCAGCCTTACCCTCACTGGAAACTTGACCCTAACCATAACACTAACATTAACCCTAACCCTAACCCTAACTCTAATCCTCACCCCCACCGTCACCCTCAGCCTAACCCTAACCCTAACTCCAACTCTAATCCTAACCCCCACTGTAACCCTAAAACTAACCCTAACACTAACACTAACCCTAAACCAAACCCTAACCCTAACCCTAAACTTAAACCTAACCCTAACCCTAACCGTAAACTTAACCTGAAACCTAACTCTCACCCTAACCCTACAACTAACCCTCACCCTAACCCTAACCCTCATCCTCACACTCACCCGCATCCTAACCCTAAGCCTAACCCTAACCGTAACCCTAACCCTCACACTCACCCTAACCTTTCCCCTAATCCTAATCCTAACACTAAGCCTAAACCATACCCTCACCCTAACGCTCACTCTAACCCTAACTCTAACACTAACCCTAAACCTAACCCTCAACCTCAGCCTCATCCTAACCCTAACTCTAACCCTAAACCTGCCCCTAACCCTAACTCTAACCATCACCCTAACCCTAATTCTCACCCACACCCTCACCCTCACCCTCAGCCTAATCCTAAGCCTAACACTAAACCTAACCCTCACACTCACCCTCACCATAACCCTAATCCTAATCCTAACCCTAACTCTAACCCTAACCCTAAACCTCAACCTAAACCTCACCCTAACCTTAACACTAACACTAACCATAACCCTAACCCTGGACCTAACCCTGTAACTAAACCTAAATATAACCCTAAACCTCACCCTCACCCTAACCCTAATCCTAATCATAACCCTAAAACAAACCGAAACCTTAACCCAAACCCTCACCCTCACCATAACTCTAACCCTAACCCTAAAAATAACACTAGTCCTAACCCTATACCTAACCATAACCCTAATCCTAATGCTAACACTCACCCTCACCCTAAGCCTAATCCTAACACTAACTCTCACCCTAACCCTAAACCTCACCCTGACCATAACGCTAACCCTCATCCTAACCCTCATCCTCACCCTAGCCCTCACCCTAACCCTAATCCTAACACTTACTCTCATCAAAACCCTCACCCTAAGCCTAACCCTCACACTCCCACTTACAATAAACCTAAACCTAACCCTAACACTAACCATAACCCTAAACTTCAAAGTAACCCTCACCTAACCTTAACCATAACCCTTACTCTAACCCTCGACCTAAGCGTCCCCCTAACGCTAAATCTAACCATAAAACTCACCCTCACACTAACACAAATCCTAACCCTTACCCTCATCCTAACCCTAATCCTCACCCTAAAGGTAACCATAACCCTCATGCTAACCCTCACCCTAAAATTTACCCTAACACTAAACCTTACCCTAACACTAACCCTAACCCTCAACCTCACCCTCGCCCTCACCCTTACCCTAATCATAACTCTAATCCTCATCCTAACCCTCACCCTAACCCTAACTTTAACCCTAACTCTTACCCTAAACCTAACCCTCACCCTAACTCTAAACTTAACCGAAAACTAACTCTCACCCTAACCGTAAACCTAAACTCACCCTCACACTCACCCTCAGCCTAATCCTAAGCCTCAGCCTAAACCTAACCCTAACCCTCACACTCACCCTAACCCTTACCCTAAACCTAATCCTAACACTAAGCATAACCCTCACACTCAGTCTAACCCTCACCGTAACCCGAAATCTAACACTAAACCTAACCCTAAACCTCAAGATCAGCCTCACCCTTACCCTAACTCTAACCCTAAACCTCACTCTCAGCCTAGCCCTAAGCCTAACCCTAAACCTAACCCAAACACACACTCACCATCACCCTAACACTAATCCTAACCCTAACCCTAAACCTAAACTTCAACCTAACCCTCACCCTAACTATAAACCTAAACCTCACCCTCACCCTAAACCTAGCTCTAACCCTAACCCAAACCCTAAACCTCACCCTAACCCTAACCCTAACCCTTCAACCTCACCCTCAACATAACCATAAACCTAAACCTATCCCAAACAATAACCCGAACCCTAATCCTAACCCTCAACCTAACCATGACCCTCACCCTAACGCAAACCCTCACCCTAACATTTACCCTTACCCTAACACTAACCATAACCCTAACACTAACCCTCACACTAACCCTAACCGTAATCTCACCCTAACCCTAACCCTAATCCTAACCCTCAACCAAACCATAAACCTCACACTCCACGTAACCCTAACCGTAACCCACACCATAAACCTAAACTTAACTTGAACCCTAACTCTCACCCTAACCCTAATCCTAACCCTCGCCCTCACCCTCACCATCAGCATAACCCTAAGCCTAAACCTAACCCTAACCCTAACCCTCACACTCAACCTAGCCCTTACCCTAATCCTTATCCTAACCCTAACCCTAAGCCTCACCCTCAGCCTCACTTTAACCCTAACTCTAACCCTAATCCTAACCCTAACTCTCCTCCTAACCCTCCCCATAACCCTAACCCTAAACCTCACCATAACCCTAAACTCACCCTCATGCTCAGCCTAAACCTAACCCTAACCCTAACCCTATCCCTAAACCTCATCCTAACCCTAACTCTAACCCTCACCCTCACCCTCACCCTAACACTAACCCTAACCCTAACACTCACGCTAACTCTAAAACTAACCCTCAAATTAACACTAACCATCACCCTAGCCCTAAACCCCACCGTAACACTAACCCTAAACCTCACCCTCACTCTAGCCCTCACCCTAACCCTTACCCTCATCCTCAACCTAAACCTCACACTAACCCTAACACTAATCCTCAATCTAACCCTCACCCTCACCCTGACCCTAATGCTAAACCTCACCCTAACCCTAACTCTCAACCATACCTTAACCCTCACCCTCACCCTAAACCTCATCTTTACCCTTACGGTCAACACCACCCTAACCCTAACCCTAAACCTAACCCTCACCCTATCCATAACTGTACCCCTAAACCACACCCTCACTCTAACCCTAACTCTAACCCTAACCCTAACACTAACCCTCACCCTAACCCTAACACTAAACATCACCCTAACCCTAATCCTCACCCCCACCCTCACACTCAGGCTAAAACTATGCCTAAGCCTAAGCCTAACCCTAACCCTAACCCACACCCTCACCCTCACCCTCACCATAACTCTAACACTAACCCTAACAATAACACTAATCCTAACCCTAAACCTAACCCAAACAATAACCATAACCCTAATGCTAACACTCCGCCTCACCGTAACCATAATCCTAACCCTCACCATAACTCTCCCTCTAATCCTATATCTAACCCTCAACCTCATCCTCAACCTAACCCTAAAACTAACCTTAACCATGAACCCCACACTAACCCTAACCCTAAACCTCACCCGCAACCCCACTCACACGGTAAATCAAACCCTAACACTAACAATAACACTAACCCTAACCATCACCCTAACCCTAATCCTCACACCCACCCTCACCCTCAGCCTAACCCTAAGCCTAAGCCTAACCCTCACCCTAAACCTCACACTCAGCCTCACCCTAACCCTAATCCAAAACATAATCCTATCCCTAAACCTCAAACTAAACCTCACCCTCAACCTAACCCTAACCCTAACCCTAAACCTCACCCTCAGGTGAACCCTAACACTAACTCTAACCCTAAACCTCAACCTCACATTAACACTAACCCTAACCCTAAGCAAAACCTCACCGTAACCCTAACCCTAAACTTCACCCTCTCCCTAGCCCAAACCCTAACCCTAATCCTAACACTAACCCTCATCCTAACCCTCCCCCTAACCCTAAACCTCACCCTCACCCTAACCCTCAACTTAAGCATAACCCTAACATTAATCCTAACCCTAACCCTCATGCTCAGCCTCAACCTAAAACTGTCTCTAACCCTAAACCTCAACCTGACACTAACCTTAAACCTCACCCTCACCCAAGCCCTCACCCTAACACTAATCCTAACCCTACCCCTCATCCTAACCTTCATCAAAACACTAACCCTAACCCTCAGCCTCACCCTCATCCTAACGCTAATCTGAACCCTAACCCTCAACCTAAACCTAACCCTGACCCTCACCGTAACTCTTACCCTAACCCTCAACTAACCCGACATAAAACTCTTACCCTAAACCTAACCCTAACCCTCACCCTAACCCTCACCCTAAACCTCATGCTCAACCGAGCTCTCACCCTAACCCTAATCCTAACACTAACCCTCCTCCTAACCCTCCCCCTAACCCTTAACATTACCCTCACCCTAACCCTAACCCTCACCCTCAACCTCACCCTCAACCTAACCCTAACCCTAACCCTAAACCTAAACCAAACACACACCCTCACCCTCACCCTAACCCTAATCCTAACCCTAACCCTAATCCTAACCCTAACCCTCCCCCTAACACTTAACCTAAGCCTAACCCTAACCCTAACAATAACCCTAACCCTAATCCTAACCCTCACCCTAACCAAAACCCTCACCCTAACCCAAACCCTCACCCTAACACTTAGCCTCACCCTAACACTAACCCTAACCCTAACAATAACCCTAAGCCTAACCTCACCAGAACCCTAAACCTAACCCTAAACCTCAACCTAACCCTAAACCTCATGCTCAAGGTAACCCTAAACCTAAACCTCACTCTAATCCTAAGATTAACCTGAACCATAAATCTCAACCTAACCCTAAAGCTGACACTAACCCTAACCCTCACACTCACCCTAACCCTTACTGTAATCCTAATCCTATCCATAACCCTAACCCTCACCCTCAGCCTCACCTTACCCTAATTCAAACCCTAAACCTCACCCTCTCTCTAACCTATGCCTAACCCTAAACCTCACCTTAAACCTTACCCTAATCCTAATCCTAACCCTAACACTAGCACTCACCCTCATCCACACTGTAACCTTAAGCATAACCCTAACCCTAACCCTAACCCTCAAGCTCACCCTAACCCTTACCCTAATCCTAATCCTAGCCCTAACCCTAACCCTCACCCTCAGCCTAACCTTAACCCTACCACTAACACTAAACCTCATGCTCACCCTAACCCTAAACCTATACCTCACCCTAATCCTAACCTCACCCTCACCCACACCCTCAGCTTAAACCTAACCCTAACCCTCACACTCACCCTAACCCTAACCGTAATCCTAATCCTAACCCTAACCCTAACCCTCACCCTCACCCTAACCCTCACCCTAATCCTAACCCTAACACTAACACTAACCGTAACCCTAACCCTCACCCTCAGCCTCACCCGAACACTAACTCTAACCCTAAACCTCACCCTCACCCTCACCCTAACCCTAACCATAACCCTAACCCTCACACTAACCCTAACCCTAAACCTCACCCTCACCCTAGCCCTTACCATAAACCTAATCCTAAACCTAACCCTCATACTAAGCCTCCCTCTAACTCTATCCCTCCCCCTCAACCTCCCACTCTGCCTAACCCTAAGCCTAACCCTAAAACTAACCCTAACACACACAATCAGCCTCACCCTAACCCTAATCCTGACCCCCACCCTCACCTTCAGTCTAACCCTAACAATAACCCTAAACCGCACCCTAACCCTAAACTTCACCCTAACCCTCAACCTAACCGTAACTCTAAGCCTAACCCTAACAATAACACAAACCCTAACACTAACAATAACCCTAAACATAAATTTCTCACTCAGCCTCAGCCTCACCGCAAACTTAACCCTAACCATAACACTAGAAATAAACCTAACACTAAGCCTAACCCTAAGGTTAACTCTAATCCTCAGCCCGACCCTCACCCTCAGCCTAACCCTAATCCTAAACCTAACCCTAACCCTAACCCTCACCCTCAGCTTCACCTTAACCCTACCTCTAACACGAAACCTCATGATCACCCTAACCCTAAACCTAACCCTAAACCTAAACCTCAACCTAACCCTAACCTCACCCTCACCCTCACCCTCAGCCTAACCCTAAATCTAACCATAACCCTCACACTCACCCTAACCCTAACCGTAATCCTAATCCTAAACCTAACCTTAAACCTCACCCTCACCCTAAACCTCATCCTAACCCTAATCGTAAGCCTAACCCTCAACCGAAACCTAACCCGAACCCTCACCTTAATCCTTACCCTAACCCTAAACATAACCCAAAACGTAACTCTCAACCTAAAACTAACCCAAACCTAAAACCTCACCCTAAACCTAACGCTAAACCTCACCCTCAACCTAGCCCTCACCCTAACCTTAATCCTAACCTTAACCCTCATCGTAACCCTATCCCTAACCCTTAAGCCAACCCTCACCCTAAACCTAACCCTCAACCTCAACCTCACCCTCAGCCTAACCCTAAGCCTAATGCTAAACCTAACCCTAACACACACAATCACCCTCACACTAATCCAAATCCTAACCCTAACCCTCACCCTCACCCTCACCCTCAGTGTAACCAAAAGCCTGACCCTAACACTAACCCTAACCCTCACACTCACCCTAACCCTTACCCTAATCCTAATCCTACCCCTAACCCTATCCCTCACCCTCAGCCTCTCCTTAAACCTAACTCTAATCCTAAAACTCACCCTCAATTTCACCCTATCATTAACCCTAACCCTAAACCTAACCCTAAACCTCACCCTTATCTTAACCCTCACCCTCAGCCTAAAAGTCAACTTTACCCTTACCATCATCCTCACCCTAACCGACACCCTATCCCTAACCTCATCCTAACCCTCACCTTAACCTTAAACTTAACCATCATGCTAACACTAACCCTCACACTCAACGTCATGCTCAGCCTAACCCTAAGCCTAAGCCTAAGACTTACCCTAAACCTCACCCTCTCCCCAGCCCTCACCCTAACCCTAATCCTAACCATCACCCTAACCCTAATCCTCAACCCCACACTCACGCTCAGCCTAACCCTAACCCTAAGCCTAACCGTAAACCGAACCCTCACACTCACCTTCACCCTAACCTTAATTCTAACCCTAACCCTAACCCTAACCTTAAAACTCAACCTAACCCTCACCCTAAACTTAAACCTAACACTAACCCTAACCCTAACCCTCTAACTAACCCTCCCCCAACCCTAAATCTAAACCTAAACCTCACTCTCACCCTAACCCTAATCCTAACCCTAACCCTAAACCTCACCCTAAAACTAACCCTAACCCTCACCCTCACCCTCACTGTAACTCTAACCCTAACCCTAACAATAACACTAATCGTAACCCTAACCCTAACCCTAACCCTAAGCCTAACCCTAATCCTAACACTCACCCTCACCTAACCCTAATTCTAACCCTAACCCTCAACTTAACCCTAACCCTCACATCACTGTAACCCAAAATCTCATCCAGACCCTCACCCTCACCCTAACCCTAACCCTAAACCTCAACCTAACACAAACCCTATCCCTCAGCCTCAACCTAGCCCTCACCCTAACTCTAATCCGAACCCTAATCCTCATCTTCACACTCACCCTCACCCTAACCCTTACCCTAACCCTAATGGTCAACTTAAACCTAACCCTCACGCTCACCATAACCCTAAATCTAACCCTCACATTAACCCTAACCTTCACCCTCACCCTCACCCTCAGCCTAAACCTAGCCTAACCCTAACCTTAACCCTCATCCTAACACTCCCTCTAACCCTTACACTAACCATTATCCTAACCCTAACCGTCACCCTCAACCTAACCCTCAGCCCTACCCTAAGCCTACCCCTAAACCTAACCCTAACCTTCATGCTCACACTAACCCTTACCCTAATCCTAACCCTAACCCTAAAGCTCACCCTCAGCTTCACCTTAACCCCAACTCTAATCTTAACCCTAAACCTCACCCTAAAACTAAAAGTAAACCTCACCCTCACACTAGAACTCAACGTAACCCTAATCCTAACCCAACCATCATCCTAACGCTCCTCATAACCCTAACCCTAACCCTCACCCTAACCCTAATCCTCACCGTCACAATCAGCCTAACCCTAAGCCTAACTCTAAACCTAACCCTAACTCTCACAGTCACCCTAAACCTAAACCTAACCCTAAGCGTAACCCTCACCCTAACCCTAACCCTAAACCTAAGCCTAACACTAACCCTTACACTAACGATAACCCTAATCCTCAACTTCAGCCTCACCCTAACCCTAACTCTAAACCTAAACCTCACCCTCAAACTAACCCTAACCCTAAACCTAAACCTCACCCTAACCCTAACACTAAACCTCACCCTCACCCTAGCCCTTACCCTAACCCTAATCCCAACCCTAACCCTCATCCGAGTCCTCCCCCTAAACCTAACCCTCACCCTCAACCTATCCCTCAGCCTAACGCTAAGCCTAAACCTAAACCTAACCCTAACTCACACACTCACCCTCACCCTAACCCTAATCCTATCCCTAAGACTAACTCCAATCCTAATCCTCTCCCAATCTCACACTTACCCTAACCCTAACCCTAACCCTCAACCTCAACTTAACCCTCACACTCCACCTAACACTAACACAAACCCTAACCCTAACCCTCACCCTAACCCTCATCCTAACCCTATATCTAACCCTAAACCTCACCCTCACCCTAACCCTAACCCTAACCCTAACTCTAAACCCCAGCCTAAACCTAACCCTCAACTGCACCCTCACTCTCACCTTAACCCTAACCCTAACCCTAACAATAACTCTAACCCTAATCCTAAACCTCACCCTAACCATAACCCTCACCCTAACCCATACCCTCACCCTAACACTTACCCTCACCATTAGAGTAACCCTAACGCTAACACTAACCCTCATACTGAGCCTAACCCTAATCCTAACCCTAAACCTCAACCTAACCCTCACCCTCAACCTAACCCTAACACTAACCTTAACCCTAACCCTCACCCTAATCCTCAACTTAACCCTCACCCTAACCCTATATCTAACCCTAAACCTCACACTCACCATAAACCTAACCCTAAACCCCACCCTAACCCTAACCCTCAACCGCACCCTCACCCTCACCTTAACTATAACGCTAACCCTAACAATAACACTAACCCTAACCCGAAACATCAGCCTAACCCTAATCCTCAATCCCACCCTCACCCTGAGCCTAACCTTAAGCCTAAGCCTAACCCTCACCCTAACCCTCACACTCACCCTAACACTAACCCTAATCCTAAACCTAACCCTATCCCAAAACCTCAACCTAATCCTCACCCTCAGCCTAACTCTAACACTAACCCTAAACCTGAACCTCATCCTAATCCACCCAGTAACCCTAATTCTAACCCTAAACCTCACCCTCACCCAACCCTAACTCTAACTCTAAACCCCACCCTAAACCTAACCTTCACCCTCACCCTCAACCTCACTGTAACTCTAACCCTAACTCTAACAATAACCCTAACCTGAACCCTAACCTTCACCCTAACCATAACCCTCACCCTAACCCTAAAACTAATCCTCAATGTAACCCTCACCCTTACCCTAAACCTAACCCTAGCCTAACCCTAATCCTAACCCTAACCTTCACCCTTATCTTAATCCTCACCCTCAGCCTAAACCTCCCCTTTACCCTTACCATCATCCTAACCCTAACCCAAACCCTAACCCTAACCTCATCCTAACCCTCAACCTAACGGTAATCCTAAGCATCATGCTAACCCTAACCCACACACTCAACCTCATGCTCAGCCTAACCCTAAGCCTGTCTTACCCTAAACCTCACCCTCTCCCCAGCCCTCACCCTAACCCTAATCCTAACCATCACCCTAACCCTAATCCTCAACTCCACCCTCAACCTCAGCCTTACCCAAAGCCTAGTCCTAAGCCTAACCCTAACACTAACCCTCACCGTATCCCTAACCCTAACCCTAACACTAATACTAACCCTAAACCTAAACACAACCCTACACCTAACCCTAAACCTAACCCTAATCCTCAGCCTCAACGTCAGCCTAAACCAAACCCTAACCCTAAACCACACCCTAACTCTAAGTCTAACCATAACCCTAACCCTGACACTCACCCTTACCCTAACCCTAATCGTAACCCTAACCCTATCCCTAACAGTAACCCTCACTCTAAACCTCACCTTAGCACTCACCCTAACGCTAATCCTAACCCTAAACCTCATCATAACCCTCACCCTAACCCTAACCCTAACCCTCACCCAATCCCGAACCCTAACCCTCACCCTCATGCTGGGCCTAAGCCTAAACCTAACCCTAATCCCAACCCTCACCCTAACCCTAACCCTAACCCTTACCGTAACCCTCACTATCAGCCTAACCCTAAACTTTACTCTAACAGTCACCCCCACCCTAACCCGCACCCTAACCCCAACCCTCACCCTAACCCTCACCCTAACCCTAACTCTACCCCTCAACCTCAACCTCACCCTAACCCTAACACTAAACCTCACCCTAACCCTAACCTTCACCCTCACCCTGAACATAACCGTAACCCTAACCCTAACCCTAACAATAATCCTAAACCGAACCCTATCCCTCACCCTAACCATAACCCTCACCCTAACCCTAAACCTAATCCTCAATATAACCCACACGCTAAACCTAAACCTAAACCTACCATAACCCTAAACCTAACCCTAACCCTCACCCTTATCTTAACCCTCACCCTCAGCCTAAAAGTCACCTTTACCCTTACCATCATCCTCACCCTAACACACACCCTAACCCTAACCTCATCCTAACCCTCACCCTAACCATAAATTAATCATCATGCTAACACGAACCCTCACACTCAACCTCATGCTCAGCCTAACCCTTAGCCTAAGCCTAAGACTTACCCTAAACCTCACCCTCTCCCCAGCCCTCACCCTAACCCTAATACTAACCATCACCCTAACCCTAATCCTCAAACCCACCCTCACCCTCAGCCTAACCCTAAGCATAAGCCTAACCGTAAACCTAACCCTCACCCTCACCCTCACCCTAACCTTAACCCTAACACTAACCCTAACCCTAAACCTAGACCTAACCCTCCCCCTAACCCTAAATCTAACCCTAAACCTCAATCTCACACTAACCCTAATCTTAACACTAACCCTAAACCTCACCCTAAACCTAACCCTAACCCTCAAACTCACCCTCACTGTAACTCTATCCCTAACCCTAACAATAATACTAATCTTAAACCTAAACCTAACCCTAACCCTAAGCCTAACCCTAATCCTAATACTCACCCTCACCCTAACCCTAATTCTAACCCTAACCCTCAACCTAACCCTAACCCTCACATCACCCTAACCCTAACTCTGATCCAAACCCTCACACTAACCCTAACCCTAAACCTCAACCTCAACCTAAATCTAACACTAAACATCACCCTCAACCTAGCCCTCACCCTAACTCTAATCTGAACCCTAATCCTCATCTTAACCCTCACCCTCACCCTAACACTAACCCTCAACTTAACCCTATCTCTAACCCTAATGGTCAACCTAAACCTAACCCTCACGCTCACCATAACCCTAACCCAAACACTCAACCTAACCCTAAACTTAAAGCGAACCCTAACTCTCATCATAACCCAAATCTAACACTCACCCTAACCCTAACCCTCAGCCTCACCCTCACCCTCAGCCTAAACCTAGGCTAACCCTAACCCTAAGCCTAAGCCTCAACCTCACTGTAACCCTTACCCTAACCCTATACTTATCCAGAACCAAAACTCTTAACCTAACCCTAACCCCAACACTCACCCTAACCCTAATCTTAAACCTCACCCTCACCCTAGCCCTCACCCTAACCCTAATCCTAACCCTAACACTCATCCTAACCCTCCCTCTAACCCTTACCCTAACCCTCACCCTAAACCTAACCTTCACCCTCAACCTCACCCTCAGCCTAACCCTAAGCCTACTCCTAAACCTAACCCTAACACACATGCTCACCTTCACCCTAACCCTAATCCTAACCCTAAGCCTCACCCTCACCCTCACAATCAGTGTAACCCTAAGACTAAACCTAACACTAACCCTAACCCTCATGCGCACCCTAAACCTTACCCTAATCCTAATCCTAACCCTAACCCTCATCCTCAGCCTCACCTTAACCCTAACTCTAAACCTAAACCTAAACCTCACCCTAACCCTAACCCTAAACCTCACACTCACCCTAGCCCTCACCCCAACCCTAATCCTAACCCAAACCATCATCCTAACCCTCCTCATAACACTAACCCTAACCCTCACCCTAACCCTAACCCTAACCCTCACACTCACCCTAACCCTAACCCTAACCCTAACCTAACACTCAAACTCACCCTCAACCTCACCCTAAACCTAAACCTAAACCTAAGACTAACACTAACCCTAACGATAACCCTAACCCTCACCTTCAGCCTCACCCTAACCCTAATTCTAACCCTAAACCTCACCCTCACCCTAACCAAAACCCTAACCCTAAACCTAACTTAACCCTAACACTAAACCTCACCCTCACCCTAGCCCTTACCCTAACCCTAATCCTAACCCTAACCCTCATCCTAACACTCCCCATAACCCTAACCCTCAAACTCAACCTAACTCTCAGCCTAACCCTAAGCCTAAACCTAAACCTAACCCTAACACACACACTCACCCTCACCCTAACCCTAATCCTATCCCTAAAACTAACCCTAATTCTAACCCTCTCCCTAACTCTCACCTAACCCTAACCCTAACACTAACCCTAACCCTAACCCACAACCTAACCCTCACCCTAACCCTAACCCTAACCCTAAACCTCACCTTCACTCTAACCCTAACTCTAACCCTAACCCAAAACCTAAACCTCACCCTAACCGTAACCCTCACCCTCACTGCAAACATACCCTTAAATCTAACCCTAACAATAACCCTAACCCTAATCCTCACCCTCACCCTAACCATGACCCTCACCCTAACCCATACCCTCACACTAACATTAACCCTCACCCTAACCCATATCCTCACCCTAACACTTACCCTCACCCTAAGACTAACCCTAACCCTAACACTACCCCTCACACTAACTCTAACCCTAACCCTAACCCTAAACCTCAACCTAACCCTCACCCTCAAACTAAGCCTAATCCTAACCCTCACCCTAACCCTCACCCTAACCCTCACCCTAACCCTATATCTAACCCTAAATTTCAATCTCACCCTCAATCTCACCGCAATCATAACCCTTAACCTAACCCTGACAATAACCCTAAACCTAATCCTAACCCTCACCCTAAACATAACCCTCACCCAAACCCAAACCCTCACCCTAACACTTATCCTCACTCTAAGACTAACCCTAACCCTAAACCTAAACCTAAACCTCACCCTAACCCACCCCGTAACCCTAATTCTAACACTGAACCTCACCCTCACCCTAACCCTAACCCTAACTCTAAACACCACCCTAAACCTAACCTTCAACCTCACCCTAAACCTCACTGTAACTCTCACCCTACCCTAAAATACCACTAACCCTAACCCTTACCATAACCATAACCCTCATCCTCAGCCTCACCATCACCTCAAACTTAACCCTAACCATAAGACTAAAAAAAAAACCTAACCCCAAGCCAAAACCTAACCATAACCCTAAACCTCACCCCCAAACTCACCCTCAGCCTAAGCCTAAGCCTAACCCTAACACTAACACTAACCCACAAATTAACCCTAACCCTAACCCTAACCCAAAAACTAACCCTAACTCTAAACATAACAAAAAACCTAACCCTAATCCTCAGCCTCTCCGTCACCCTAACCCAAACCCTAGCCCTAACCATAACCCTAAATCTAAGCCTAACCCTGACCCTAACCTAACCCTCACACTCACCCTCACCCTTACCCTAATCCTAAACCTAACCTTAGCCCTAACTCTAACCCTCACTCTAACACTCATTATAGCCCTCACCCTAACCCTAATCCCAACCATAAAACTCATCCTAAACTTCACCCTAACCCTAACCCTAACCCTAAACCTCACCCTCATGCTCGGCCTAAGCCTAAGCCTAAGCCAAAGCCTAACAATAACCCAAACCCTCACCCTAACCCTAAACCTAACCCTAACCCTCACCCTAACCATAACCCTCACCCTAACCCTAACTTTCACCCTAACACTTACTCCCACCCTAACACTCAACCTAACACTAACACTAACCCGCACACTAACACTAACCCTCACCCTAATCCTAAACCTCACCCTAACCCTAACCCTAAACCTAACCCTCACCCTCACCCTAGCCCTCACCCTAACCCTAATTCTAACCCTCATCCTGATCATAACCCTAACCCTCATCCTCAACTTAAACCTCACACTAACCCTAAACCTAATCCTCAATCTAACCCTCACTCTAACCCTAACCATAACACTTACCCTAACTCTAACCCTCACCCTAACCATCCCCCTAACCCTATATCTAACCCTAAAACTCACCCTCAACGTAACCCTAATACTAACCCTAATCCCCACCCTAACCCTAAACATAACAAGCACCCCCAAACTCACCCTCACGGTAACTCTAACCCTAACCCTAACAATAACACTAAACCTAAACCGAACCATCACCCTAACCCTCATCCTCACCCCATCCTCATCCTCAACCGAACCCTAAGCCTAAGCCTAACTCTCACCCAAACCCTCACACTCACACTCACCCTAACCCTAATCCTAAACCTAACCCTATCCCTAAACCTCAACCTAACCCTCACCCTTACCCTAACCATAACACTAACCCTAACCCTAAACCTCAACCTAACCCTCCCCCTAACCCTAACTCTAACCCTAAACTTCACCCTCAACCTAACCCTAACACGAACCCTAACGCTAAACCTCACCCTAGCCCTAACCCTCACCTTCACCCTCAACCTCACCATAGATCTAATCCTAACCCTAACAATGACACTAACCCTAACCCTAACCCTAAACATAACCCTCATCCTCAGCCACACCCTCACCGCAAAACTAACACTAACAATAAACCTAACCCTAACCCTAACCCTAATCCTCACTCCCACCCTCCTCTTCAGCCTAACCCTAAGCCTAATCCTAACCCTAACCCTAACCCTCACCTTAACCCTAACCCAAACCCTAACCCTAAACCACAGCCTAAACCTAAGCCTAACCTTAACCTAACCCTCACACTCACCCTCACTCTAACCCTAATCCTAAAACTATCCCTATCCCTAAACCTAACCGTCACCCTAACCTTCACCCTAACCCTAATCCTAACTCTAAACCTCATCCTAACCCACACCCTAATCCTAACCCTAACCGTCACCCTAACCCTAACCCTAACCGTCACATTCATGCTTGGCCTAAGCCTAAGCCTAACCCTAAACCCAACCCTCACCCTAACCCTCACCCTAACACTAACCCTAACTCTAACCGTAAATGTCACTCTCACCCTAACTCTAACTCTAACCCTAACCCTAAATCTAAACCTCATCCTAACCCTAAACCTAACCCTCACCCTCAAACTCACTGTAACCCTAACCCTAATCCTAAACCTAACAATAACCCGAACCCTAACCCTAACCCTCAACCTAAACATAACCCTCACCCACACCCTAACCCTCACCCTAACACTTCCCCTCACCCTAACACTAACCCTAACCTTAACACTAACCCTCACACTAACCCTAACCATCACCTTAACCCTAACAGTCACACACACCCTTCCCCAAACCCTAACCCTATCCCTCACTCCACTGTAACCCTCACCCTCAGCCTAAACCTCACGTTTAACATTAACATCAACCCCCTCCCTAAACCTTACCCTAAACCTCACCCTAATCCTCACCCTAACCCTAACTCTGCCTCTAAACCTCACCCTCACCCTAACCCTAACACTAACCCTAACCCTAACACTAAACCTCACCCTTACCCTAATCCTCACACTAATCATAACCCCCACACTAACCCTAAACCTCTCCCTAACACTCATCCTTACCATAAACATCACACTAACCCTAACCCTAGTCCTTAATCTAACCCTCACCCTAACCCTATCCCTAACCCTTTCCCTAACCCTAAACCTGACCCTATCCCTCACCCTTATCTTAACCTTCACACTCAGCCTAAACCTCAACTTTAACCTTACCATCATCCTCACCCTAAACCTCACTCTAACTATAAACCTCATTCTAACCCTCATCCAACCCTTAAACCTAACCATCACCTTAATCCTAACCCTCACCCTCAACCTCATGCTCAGCCTAAACCTAATCCTAAGCCTAACACTTACCCTAACCCTCACCCTCACCCTAGCCCTCACCTTAACACTAATCCTAACCCTAACCCTCATTCTAACCCTCACCCTCACCCTAACCCAAATCCTAACCCTAACCCTAAACCTAACCCTAACCCTCAACCTCACAGTAACCATTTCCCAAACCCTTAAACTAACCCTAAACTTAACACGAACCCTAACTATCACCCTAAACCTAACCCAACCCTCACCCTAACCATAACCCTAACCCTCACCCTCACCCTCACCGTAACCATAACCCTAACCCTAACAATAACCAAAAACCTAACCTTAACCCTCACCCTAACCATAACCCTCACCCTAACCCTAAATCTCAAACTAACAGTTATCCTCACCCTAACACTACCCTAACCCTAACACTAATCCTCACACTAACCCTAACCCTTACCCGAATCCTAAACCTCACCATAATGCTAACCCTAACACTAACCCTCACAATCACCCTAGCCCTCACCCTAATCCTAATTCTAACCCTCACCTTCACCGTAACCCCAACCCTCATCCTCACCCTAACCTCACACTAAACCTAACCCTAATCCTCAATGTAACCCTCAACCTGATCGTAACCCTAACCATTACCCTAACCCTAACCTAACCCTAACCCTCACCTTAACCCAAACCCTCACCCTAACACTTACCCTCATCCTAACACTAACCCTACCCTAACACTAACTCTCAAACTAACGCAAATCCTAACCCTAACCTTAACCCTCCTCCTAACCCTCCCCATAACCCTATATCTAATGGTAAACCTCACCCTAACCCAAACCCTAACCCTAACCTTAACCATAAACCCCACCTTAACCTGAACAAAACCCTCATCCTCACCCTCAAACTCACTGTACCCCTAATCCTAACCCTAACAATAACACTAACCTTATCCCTAACCCTAACCCTAAACATAACCCTCACACTCAGCCTCACCCTCACCGCAAATTTAACCCTAACCATAACACTAACAATAACCCTAACACTAACCCTAACCCTCACTCTAAACCTCACCCCCACCCTAAGCCTCAGCTTACCCCTAAGCCTAAACCTAACCCTAACCCTCACCGAAACCCTAACCTTAAACATATCCCTAACCCTAACCCTAAACCTAAACCTAACCCTAACCCTAAAGCTAAACCTAAACCTCAGGCTCAGCCTCACCCTAATCCTAACCCTCACCCTAACCCTAAACCTAATCCTAACCCTAACCCTAACCCTCCCACTCACCCTCACCCTAAACCTAATTGTAAACCTAAACCTATCCCTAACCCTAACCCTCACCCTAACCCTCACCCTAGCCCTAACCCTAACCCTAACACTAATCCTAACCCTAAACCTCATCCTATCCCTCACCATAACCCTAAGCCTAACCCTCACCCTAACCCTAACCCTAATCCTCACCCTTATGCTGGGACTAAAACTAAGCCTATCCCTCACCCTAACCTTCACCCCCACCCTATCCAAAACTCTATCCCTAATCCTCACCATCACCCTAAACCTAATCCTCACCCCCTCCCTCACCCACACCCTAACCCTAAACCTAAGCCTAACCCTAACAGTAACCCTCACACTCACCCTCACCCTAACACTAATCCTAACCATAACCCTAACACTAACCTTAAACCTCACCCAAAATTTCACCCTAAACCTAACCCTCACCCTCAGCCTCAACCTCAAAGTAACTCTAACTCTAAAGCTAACAATAACACTAACCCTAACCCTAACCATAACCATAACCCTCATCCTCAGCCTCAACCTAACACCAAACTTAACACTAACCAAAAAACTAACAATAACCCTAACCCTAATCTAACCCTAAATCTCACCATAACCCTAACACTAAACCTAAACTTAACCCTAACCTTAAGCCTAAACCTAATCTTCAGCCTCACACTCAACCAAAACCCAATACCTAACCCTAACCCTCACCCTAACCCTAAGCCTAACCCTAACCTTAAACCTAACCCTCACACTCTCCCATACCCTAACCCTAATCCTAAACCTAATCCGATCCCTAGCCCTAACCCTCACCCTATGCTTCACCCTAGCCCTCACCCTAACCCTAAATCTAATCCTAGACCTCACCCTCACCCTAACCCTAATCCTAACCCTAGCCCTAAACCTCACCCTAACCCTGACCCTCAACCTCACCCTCACCATCACCCTCACCTTAACTCTAACACTAACACTAACAATAACACTAACCCTAATCCTAAACCTAACCTTAACGCTAACCCTAACACTAATCCTAATACTCACCCTCACCCTAACACTAATTCTAACCCTAACCACAAACCTAACCCTAACACTCATATCACCATAACCCTAACCCTCATCCTAACACTCACCCTAACCCTAACCCTAACCTAAACTTCACCCTAACACTAACCCTAACCTGCAACCTCACACTAGCCTTCACACTAACCATAATCCTAACCCTAATCCTCATCCTAAACCTCACACTAACCTTAACACTAACTGTCACATTAATCCTAACCCTAATCCTAACCCTCAACCTAACCCTAAATCTCATGCTCGCTGTAAGCCTAACCATAACCCTCACCTTAACCCTAAACTTATTGCGAACACTAACTCTCCCCCTAATCCTCACCCTAACCCTAACCCTCACTCTCACCCTCACCCTCAGCCTAACCCTAAGCCTAACCCTAACCCTCACCCTCACCCTAAACCTCACCCTAACCTTAAATCTAACACTTACCCTAACCCTAACCCTCCCCCTCAGCCTCCCAGTAACCCTAACTGTAACCCTAAACCTCATACTCACCCTAACCGTAACACTAACCCTAACCCTAAACCTCACCCTGACCCTAACCCTAAACCTTACCCTCACTATAGCCCTCACCCTAACCCTAATCCTAAAACAAACCCTCATCCTAACCCTCATCATAAGTCTAACCCTCACACTCAACCTCACCCTAACCTTAAACCTAACCCTCAAACTAACCCTAACCCTCACCCTCAGCATAACCCTTACCCTAACCCTCACCCTAACCCTAAACGTAACCTGAACCCTAACCCTCACCCTAACCCTAATTCTCCCCCTCAACCTCCCCCTCAGCCTAACCCTAAGCCTAACCCTAAACCTGACCCTAACAATCACACTCACCCTCGCCCTAAATCTAATCCTAACACTAACCCTAACCCTAACCCGTGCCCTAACTCTCACCGTAAACCTAACCCGAACACTAACACTAACCCTAACCCTCAAACTAACCCTCACCAGAACACTAATTCTAACCCTAAACCTCACCCTCACAATCAACCTAACTCTACCCCTAACCCAAACCCTAAATCTCACAATAACCCTATCCCTCAACCGCTCCCTCACCCTCACTGTAACTCTAAACCTAACCCTAACAATAACACTAACCCTAACCCGAACTATCACCCTAACCCTAATCCTCACCCCCACCCTCACCCTCAGCCTAAACATAAGCCTAAGCCTAACCCTCACCCTAACCCTTACACTCATCCTCACCCTAACCCTAATCCTAACCCTAAACCTATCCCTAAACCTCATCCTAATCCTCACCCTCATCCTAACTCTAACACTAACACTAACCCTAAACCTCACCCCCTAACCCACCTCCTAACCCTAACTCTAACCATAAGCCTCACCCTCACTCTAACCCTAAACCTAACCCTGAATCTCACCCTAAACCTCACCCTAACCCTCACCCTCACCCTCACCCTCAACCTCATCGTAACTCTAACCCTAACCCAAACAATAACACTAACCCTAACCCTAACCCTAAGTATAACCATAACCCTCACAATCAGCCTCACCCTCACCGCAAACTTAACCCTAACCATAACACTAACAACAACCCTAACCGTAAACCTCACCCTAACCAAAACCCACACCCGAACACTTACCCTCACCTTAACACTAACCCTAACCCTCACATTAAACCTAAAGCTAACCGTAACCCAAAACCTCAACCTAACCGTCAACCTCACCCTAACCCTTACACTAACACTAAACCTAACCCTCACCCTAACAATACCCCTAACCCTATATCTAACCATAAACCTCACCCTCACACTAACCCTAACCCTAACACTTAACCCCACCCTAACCCTAACCCTAAACCTCACTCGCAACCTCACCCTCACCATAACTCTAAACCTAACCCTAACAATAACCCTAACCCTAACCAAAACCCTAAGCCTAACCTTAACCCTTACCCTAATTCTAATCCTAACCCTAAACCTAACCCTCACCATCATCCTAACCCTCACCCTAACCCTAACTCTAACACTACCCCTAACCCTAACCCTCACCTTCAGCCTCACCCTAACCCTAACTCTAACCCTAAAACTCACCTTCAACTTAACCCTAACCCTAACCTTAACCCTCAACCTAACCCTCACCCTAACCATACCCCTAACCCTATATCTAAGCCTAAACCTCACCCTCACACTAACACTAACCCTAACACTTAACCCCACCCTAACCCTAACCCTAAACCTCACCCGCAACCTCAACCTCACCATAACTCTAACCCTAACCCTAACAATAACCCTAACCCTAACCCTAAGCCTAACCCTAACCCTTACCCTAATTCTAATCCTAACCCTAAACCTAACCCTCACCATCATTCTAACCCTCACCCTAACCCTAACTCTAACACTACCCCAAACCCTAACCCTCAAATTCAGCCTCACCCTAACCCTAACTCTAACCATAAACCTCACTTTCAACCTAAACCTAAACCTAACCTTAACCCTCAACCTCACCCTAAACCTAACCCTAAACCTCACCCTCACAATACCCCTCATCCTAAACATAATCCTAACTCTAAAACTGATCCAAACCCTCCTCATAACCCTAAAATTAGCCCACACCCTAAACCTAACCCTAAACCTCAACCTCACCTTCAGCCTAACCCTAACCTTCACCCTAACCCTCACACTCACCCTAAAACTAACCCTAATCCTAAACCTAACCCTATCCCTAAACATGAACCTAAACCTCACGCTCACCCTAAACCTAACCCTCAACTTAACCCTAACCCTCACTCTCAGCGTAAACCTAACCCTAACCCTAACCCTCACCTTAACCATAAACCTAACCCTAATCCTAAACTCCACCCTAAACCTAACCCTCAACCTAACCCTAACCCTAACCTCATCCTCACCCCCACCCTCACCATCAGCCTAACCCTAAGGCAAACCCTAACCCTAACCCTAACCCTAACCCTCACCATAACCCTAAAACTAACCCTAACCCTAACCTTAAACCTAACCTTAAATCTAACCCTAAACCTAAACCTTATCCTCAGACTTACCCTCTCCTTAACCCAAACATTAATCCTAACGCCCATCCTAACCCTAAGCCTAACCCTAACCTTCACCCTAACCCTCACACTCACTCTCACCCTAACCCTAATCCTAAACCTAACCCTATCCTTAACCCTAAACCTCACCCTAAGCCTCACCCTAGCCCTCACCCTAACCCTAACCCTAACCCTAAACCTCAATCTAACCCTCACCCTAACCCTAACCCTAACCCTCACACTCATGCTCGGCCTAAGCTTAAGCTTAAGCCTAAGCCTAGCCCTAACCCTAACCCTCATCCTAACCATAACTGGAACAGTAACATTAACACTAACACTAAACATAACCCTCATCCTAAGCCTCCTACTAACACCATATCTAAATCTAAACCACACGCTCACCCTAAACCTAACCCTTAACCCCACCCTAACCCTAACCCTAACCCTCACCCGCACCCTAACCTCACCTTAACCCTAACCCTAACAATAACACTAACACTAACCCTAACCCTCACCCTAAACCTAAACCTAACCCTCACCCTAACCCTCAGCCTAACCCTAAGCCTAACCCTAACCTTAACCCTTACCCTCACCCTCACCCTAACCCTAACCCTAACCCTCACCCTAACCCTAACCCTCACCCTCAACCTCAGCCTAACCCTAAGCCTAACCCTAACACTAATACTAATCATCACACTCACCCTAAATCTAACACTAACCCTAAACCTAACCCTCACGGTCAGCCTCACCATAACACTAACTCTATGCCTAATCCTCACCCTCACCCTAACCTTAACCCAAACACTAAATCTCACCCTAACACTAACCCTAAACCTCACCCAAAACCTAGCCCTCTCCCTAACCCTAATACTAAAACTACCCCTCACCCTAACCCTCCCACTAACCCTAACCCTAACCCTCACCATAACCCTAACCCTCATCCTCAAAATCACCCTCAGCCTAAACCTAAGCCTAACCGTAAAGCTAACCTAAACACAAATATTCATCTTCACCCTAACCCTAATCCTAACCCTATCCCTAACCCTAACACTCTGCCTAACTCTCACCCTAACCCTAACCCTAACACTAACCCTAACCATAACCCTCAAACTAACCCTCACCCTAACCCTATCCATAACCCTAAACCTCACCCTAAGCCTCACCCTAGCCCTCACCCTAAACCTAACCATAACCCTAAACTTAACCCAAACCCTCACCGTAACCCTACAACTAACCCTAACCCTAAAACTAACCCTAACCCTAAAACTAACAGTAATACTGAGCATCATCCTCATGCTAACCCAAAACCTAAACCTAACCTTAACCCTAACCCTAAACCTAACCCTAACCTTAACCCTCAACCTAACCATCACACTAACCATAAAACTAACCATCACCCTAACCCTAACCCTCAACCTCAACCTCAAGCTCAGCCTATCCCTAAGCATAAGCCTAAGCCTATCCCTCACCCTCAAGCTCACCATCACTGTAACTCTAACCCTAACCCAAACAATAAACTAATCCTAAGCCTAAACATAACCCTAAGCCTAACCCTAACCTAATCCTAATACTCACTCTCACTCTAAGCCTAATCCGATCCCTAACCCTCACCCTAATGCAAACCCTCACAGTTACAGTAACCTTAACTCTCATCCTATCCCTGACCCTAACACTAAACCCTAAACCTAAACCTCACCCTAACACTAACCCTAACCCTCACACTCTCCCTAGCCATCACCCTAACCCTAATCCTAACCCTAATCCTCATCCTAACCCTCACCCTAACACTAACACTAACCCACACCCTAACCATAACCCTAACACTAACCCTCACCCTAAACCTAACTCTCACCCTAACCCTAACCTTAACCCTCACACTCAACCTAACCTGTACCCTAAACCTAATCTTATCACTAAGCCTAATCCTCACACTCACCCTCACCCTCACTGTAACCCTAACTCTAACACTAACCCTAACCCTAACCCTCACCCTCAGCCTCACCCTAACCTTAACTCTAACCCTAAACCTGACCCTCACCCTAACCCTAACCCTAAACCTAACCCTAATCCTCACCCTAAACCTAACCCTAAACCTCACCCTCACCTTAGCCCTCCCCCTAACCCTAATCCTAACCCTAACCCTCATCTTAAGCCTCACCCTAACACTAACCCTCACCCTCACTCTCATCTTCACCCTAACCCTAACCCTAACCCTAACCCTAACTCTCACCCTAACCCTAAACCTAACCCTCACCCTCACCGTAACCCTCAACTTCACCCTCACATTCAGCCTAACACTAAGCCTAACCCTAACCCTAACACTAACCCTCACACTCACCCTAACCCTATCCCTAATCTTAATCCTAACACAAACCATAACCCTCACACTAACCCTAAACATCACCCTAATCCTAAACCTCACCCAAACCCTAAACCTAAACCTAACCCTCACCCTCACCCTAACCCTGACCCTCATCGTCACCCTAAACCTCACACTAACCCTAACACTAAACCTCAATCTAACACTAACCTCACCCTAACCCTAACCCTCATCCTAAACCTAACCCCCACCCTTACCATAACCCTCACCTTCAGCCTAACTCTCACCTTTACCCTTACCGTCACCCCCACACTAGCCCTCACCCAAACCCTAATCCTCACGCTGACCCTAAACCTACTCCTAAACCTCACTCTCGTCCTAACCCTAACTCTAACACTAAACCTAACACTAAATCTCACCCTATCCTTAACCCTAACCCTCACCCTCAACCTCATGCTCAGCCTAACCCTAAGCCTGAGCATAACACTTACCCTAACCCTCACCATCACCCTAGCTCTCACCCTAACCCTAAGCCTACCCCTAACCCTCATCCTAGCCCTCACCTTAACCTGAACCCTAACATCACGCTAACCCTAATCCTCACCCACTCCCTCACCCTCAGCCTAACCCTCAGCCTAAGCCTAAGCCTAACCCTAACTCTCACACTCACCTCACCCTAAAACTAATCCTAACCCTAACCCTAACCCTAAACCTCATCCTAAACCTCAACCTAACCTTAACCCTAACACTAACCCTAACATTAACGCTCGACCTAACCCTCCAACTAAGTCTAAATCTAACCCTAAACTTCACACTCACCCTAACCCTAATCCTAACCCTAACCCTAAACCTCACCCTAACCCTAACCCTAACCCTCACCCTGACCCTCACCGTAACCCTAAACCTAAACCTAACAATAACACTAACCCTAACCCTAACCCTAACTCTAATCATAACCCTCACCCTCAGCCTCACCCTCGCTGCAAACTTAACCCGAACCATAACACTAACAATAACCCTAAAATTAAGCCTAACCTAACCCTAACTCTAATCCTAACCACCACCCTCACCCTCAGCTTAACCCTGAGCGTAACCGTAACCCTAAACCTAACACTAATCCTCAGCCTCAGCCTCACCTTAACCCAAACTCTACCCCTAATCTTCACCCCAACTCTAAGCCTAACTCTAACCCTAACCCTAACCCTCACACTCACCCTCAACGTAACACTAATCCTAAACCTAACCCTATCCCTAACCCTAACCCTCACCCTAGCGCTCACCCTAACTCTAACCCTAACACTCACACTCAACCTAGCCCTCAACCTAAACCTAACACTCACCCTCACTGTAACCCTTACCCTAACCCTCACCCTAACCCTACACTTAAAGTGTACCCTAACTCGCACACTAAACCTAACCCTAAATGTCACCCTAACCCTAACCCTCAACCTTACCGTAATGGTCACCCTCAGCCTAACCCTCACGTTTACCCTTAATTTCACCCCTACCCTAACCCTCACCATAACCCTCACACTCACCATAAGCCTCACCCTAAATCTAACTCTAGCCCTAAACCTCACCCTCACCCTAACCATCACTCTAACCATAACCCTAACACTAAACCTCATCCTTAACTTAACCCTACCCCTCAAACTAACCATAACCCTCACCCTCACGCAAACCCTCAGCCTAAACCTAAGGCTAACACTAACCCTCACCATAACCTTCACACTCACCCTAATCCTAAACCTAATCCTAATCCTAACCCTAACCCTAACCCTCACCCTCATGTTCAGCCTCACCCTAACCCTAATTCTCACCCTAAACCTCACACTCACCCTAACCCTAATACTGAAACTCACCCTCACCGTAACTGAAACCCTAAACCTAACTCTAAACTTAAGCCTAACCCTAACTCTAACTGTGCTCCTAACTCTCGCCCTAACCCTAACCCTAACAGTAACCCTAACCCTAAACCTCACCCTAACCCTAACGCTAAACCTCACCCTCACCCTCACTGAAACCAAAAGCCTAAACCTAACCCTAACAATAACCCTAACACTAATCCTAACCCTCACCCTAACCATAACCCTCACCCTAACCCAAAACCTCACCCTAAAGCTTACCCTCACCCTAACACTTGCCCTAACCCTAACACTAACCCTCACACTAAACCTAACCATAATCATAACCCTAAACCTCAACCTAACCCTCACCCTCACCTTAACTCTAACACTAACCCTATCCCTAACCCTCTCCCTTACCCTAATCATAACCCTAATTCTAACCCTAAACCTCACCCTCACACTAACCCAAACCCTAATCCGAAACCCCACCCTAACCCTAAGCCTAACCCTCACCCGCAACCTCACCCTCACCATAACTCTAACCCTAACCCTAACAATAACACTAACCTTAACCCAAACCATCACCATAACCCTAATCCTCACCCCCACCCTCACCTTCAGCCTAACCCTAAGCCTATGCCTAATCCTCACCCTAACTGTCACACTCACCCTCACCCTACCCCTAATACTAAATCTACCCTATCCCTAAACCTCAACCTAACCCTCACCCTCCCCGTTAACCCTAACAATAATCCTAACCCTAAACCTCAACCTAACCATCCCCTTAACACTAACTCTAACCCTAAACCTCACCCTAACCCTAAGCCTAAACCTCACCCTAAACCTCACCCTAACCCTAACCCTCACCCTAACCCTCAATCTCACCGTAAATCTAACCCTAACCCTAAAAATAACACTAACCCTAACCCTAACCCTAACCATAATCCTCAACTTCAGCCTCACCCTCAGTGCAAACTTAACCCTAACCATAACAATAACAATAACCCTAATCCTAACCCTTACCCTAATCCTCAACCCCAACCTCACACTCAGCCTAATCCTAAGACTAACCCTAACCCTAACCCTAACCCTAACTCTAAGCCTAAGCCTAAACCTAACACAAAACCTAATCCTAAACCTAACCCTAATCCTCAGCCTCACCCTCACCCTAAACAAAAACCTAACCCTAACTCTCACCCTAACCCTAAGCCTAACCATAACCCTGACTCTCACAATGACGCTCAACCCAACCCTAATTCTAAACCTAAACCTATCCATAAACCTAACCCTCACCCTAGTCCTCACCCTAACACTAATCCAAAACCTAAACCTCATACTAACCCTCACCTTAACCCTAACCCCAACCATCACCCTCATGCTTGGCCTAAGCCTAAGCCTAAGCTTAACTCTAACCCAAACCCTCACCTTAACCCTAACCCTAACCATAACACTAAGCATAACACTAACCCTAACTCTATCCCTAAACCTCACTCTCACACTAACCCTAACTCTAACACTTACTCTAAACCTAAACCTCATCCTAATCCTAAACCTAACCCTCAACCTCACCCTCACCGTAATGGTAACACTAACCCTAACACTAAAAATAATCCTAACCCTAACTCTACCGCTCAACCTAAACATAACCCTCAACCTAACCCTAACCCTCAAATTAACACTTACCCTCACCCTAACACTAACACTAACCCTCACCCTCACCCTAACCCTAATCCTAACCTTAACCCTCAACCTAACCCTAACCCTCACCCTCACCATAACCCTTACTCTAACCCTCACTCTAACCCTAAACTTGACCCGAACCCTAACTCTCACCCTAACACTAACCCTAACCCTCACCCTAACCCTAACCCTCAACCTTACCGTAACCATCACCCTCAAGCCTAACCCTCACATTTACCCGTACCATCACCCCTACCCTAACCCTCACCCTAACCCTAACACTCACCCTAACCCTCACCCTAAAACTAACTGTACGTCTAAATCTCACCCTCACCCTAAGCATAACTCTAACCCTAACCCTAACACTAAACCTCACCCTAACCCTAACCCTAACCCTCAAACTAACCCTTACCCTCACCCTCAGCCAAACCCTCAGCCTAAACTTACGGCTAACCCTAACCCTAACCATAACCCTCACACTCAACCTAAACCTAACCCTAAACTTCATCCTAACCCTAACACTAAACCTCACCCTCACCCTCAGCCTCACCCTATCCCTAAGTCTAACCCTAAACCTCACCCTCACCCTAACCCTAATCCTAACCCTCACACTCACCGAAACTGAAACCCTAAACCTAACGCTAACCTTTACCCTAATCCTCCAACTAACTTTCACCCTAACCTTAACCATAACAGTAAGCCAAACCCTAATCCTCACCCTAACCCTCACCTTAACCCTAAATCCAACTGTAAACCTCACCCTCATCCTAATCCTCACTCTAAACCTAACCCAAACCCTAAACCTCAACTTCAGCCTCACCGTAACCAAAACCCTAAACCTAACCCTAACAATAACCCTAACCTAATCCTATCCCTCACCCAAAACATAACGCTCACCCTAACCAAAACTCTCACCCTAAAACTTACCCTCACCCTAACACTAACACTAACCCTAACCCTAACCCTCACACTAACCCTAACCATAACCCTAAACCTCAACCTAACCCTCACCCTCACCCTAACCCGAATACTAACCCTATGCCTAACCCTAACCCTAACCTTCCCCTAACCCTAAATCTAAACCTAAACCTTACCCTCACACTAACCCTAACCCTAACCCTAAACCCCACCTTTACCCTAAGCCTAAACCTCACCCGCACCCTCACCCTCACCGTAACTCTAACCCTAACCCTAACAATAACACTAACCCTAACCCGAACCATCACCCAAACCCTAAATCTCACCCCCACCCTCACCCTCAGCCTAAACCTAAGCCTAAGCCTAAACCTCACCCTAATCCTCACACTCACCCTCACCCTCACCCTAAACCTAATACTAAACCTAACCCTATCCCTAAACCTCAACCTATACCTCACCCTGCCCTTAACACTAACCCTAACCATAAACCTCAGCCTGACGCTCCACATAACACTAACTCTAACCCTAAAACTCACCCTCAACCTAACCCTAACCCTAAACCTCACCCTAAACCTCACCCTAACTCCAACCCTCACCCTCACCCTCAATCTCACCATAACTCTAACCCTAACCCTAAAAATAACACTAACCCTAACCATAACCATAACCATAACCCTCAGCCTCAGCCTCACCCTCACTGCAAACTTAACCCTAACCATAACACTAACAATAATCGTAATCCTAACCCTAACTCTAAACCTCAACCCCAACCTCACCTTCAGCCTAACCCTAAGCCTAACCCTAAACCTAACGCAAACCCTAATTGTAACCCAATCCCTAACCCTAAACCTAACCCAAAACCTAACCCTAAACCTAACCCTAATCCTCAGCCTCACCCTCACCCTAACCAAACCCCTAACCCTAACCCTCACCCTAAACCTAAGCCTAACCCTAACCCTGACCTTCACACTCATTCTAAGCCTAACCCTAACCCTCCTAAACCTATCCGTCTCCCTAAACCTAACCCTCACCCTAACCCTCACCCTAACACAAATCCTAACCCTAAACCTCATCCAAACACTCACCCTAAACCGAAACCTAAACCGAACCCTAACCATAAGCCTAACCCTCACCCTCATGCTTGGCATAAACCTAAGCCTAAGCCAAACTCTAACCCAAACAATCACCATAACCCTAACCCTAACATTAACCCTAACTCTAAACATAAACCTCACTCTCACCCTAACCCTAACTCTAACCCTAACCCTAAACCTAAACCTCATCCTAACCCTAACCCTAACCCTCACCCTCACTATAACTGTAACCCTAAACCTAACAATAACCCTAACCCTAACCCTAACCCTCAACCTAACCATAACACTCACCCTAAACATAACACTCACCCTAACACTTACTCTCACCGTAACACTAACCCTAAGCCTAACACTAACCCTCAAACTAACCCTAATCATCACCCTAACCGAAACCTCACCCTAAAGCTAAACCTAACCCTCATCTCACCCTAGCCATCACCCTAACAGTAACCCTCATCCTCACCCTAAACCTCACACTAACCCTAACTCTAATTCTCAATCTAACCTTAATCCACACCCTTCCCCTAACCCTAACCCTCACCCTAACCCTAACCCTCATCCCACTGTAACCCTCACCCTCAGCCTAACCCTCAAGTTTACCCTTACCATCACCCCCATGATAACCCTTACCCTAACCTTAACCTTCACCCTAACCCTCACCCTAAACCTCTTTCCAACAGAAAACCCCACCCTCACCCTAAACCTAAAAATAATCCTAACCCTAACCCTAAACCTCATCCTCACCCTAAACCTTACACTAACCCTAACCCTAAACCTCAATTTAACCCTCACCCTAAGCCTAATCCTAACCCTCACCCTAACCGTAAACCTAACCCTAACACTCACCATTATCTTAACCCTCACCCTCAGCCTAAACCTCACCTTTACCCTTACCAGCATCCTCACCCTAAACCTCCCCCTAACCTACACCTCATCCTAACCCTCACCCTTACCATAAACCTAATCATCACCATAACCCTAACCCTCAACCTCTACCTCACGCTCAGCCTAACCCTAAGCCTAAGCCTAAACCTTAACCTAATCCTAAACCTCAACCTAGCCCTCACCCTAACCCTAATCCTAACACTAAGCCTCATCCTAACCCTCACCCTAACCCTAATCCTAACACTCAACCTCACCTTCACCCTAACCCTAATCCTAACCCTCACCCTCAACCTCACCTTCAGACTAATCCTAAGCCTAACCCTAAACCTAACCCTAACACACACACTCACCCGCATGCTAACCCTAATCCTAACCCTCACCCTAACCCTAACCCTAAACCTAGCCCTAATCTCACCCTAACCCTAACCCTAACCCTAACCCTCAACCTAACCCTTACCCTAACCCTAACTCTAACCCTAAACCTCACCCTCACCCTAAACCTCACCCTAACCCTAACCCTAAGCCTCACCCTCACCTGCACCATAACAGTAACCTTAAACCGAAACCTAACAACAACCCTAACCCTAATGCTAAAACTCACCCTAAACATAAACGTCACCTTAACCCAAACCCTCACCCTAAGTCTTACCCTCACTGTAACACTAACCCTAACGCTAACACTAACCCTCACACTAACACTAACCCTAAATCTAACCCTAAACATCAACCTCACCTGAACCCTAATCCTAACCCTAACCATAAACCCCACCCTAACCCTAAACCTAACCCTCACCCGCATCCTCACCCTCACCGTAAATCTAACTCTAACCCTAACAATAATAATAACCCTAACACTAACCGTAACCCTACCCCTATCCATAAACATAACCCTCACCCTCAGCCTCACCCTCACCACAAACTTAACCCTAACCATAACACTAACAATAACCGTAACCCTAAGCCTAACCCTAACCCTAACTCTAATCATCACACCCACCCTCACCCTCAGCCTAACCCTAAGTCTAACCCTAACCCTAATCCTATTCCTAACCCTCAACATAACCCTAACACTAACCCTAACCCTAACCCTAACCCTAACCCTAACCCTAATCCTAACCCTAAACCTATTCCTCAGCCTCACCCTCACGCTAAACCAAAACCTAACCCTAACCCTCACACTAACTATAAGCCTAACCCTAACCTTAACACTAACCCTCACACTCAACCTCACCTTAACCTTAATCCTAAACCTAACCCTATCTCTAACCCTAACCCTCAACCTAACCCTCAGCCTAGCCCTCAGCCTTATCCAAATCCTAACCATAAACCTCATCCTAACCCTCAACCTACCCCTAACCCTAACCCTAACCCTCACCCCAAACCGAACCCTAACCCTCACCCTCAACCTCACCATCAGCCTAACCCTAAGCCTAACCCTAAACCTGACCCTAAAACACACACTCACCTGCACCCTAACCCTAATCCTATCCTTCACCCTAACCCTAACCCTAAACCTCCCCCTAACTCTCACGCTAACCCTACCTCTAACACTAACACTAACCATAAACCTCAACCTAACCATCACCCTAACCCTAACTCTAACCCTAAACATCTCCCTCACCCTAAACCTCACCCTAACTCTAACCCTAACCATCATCCTCACCTGCACCCTCAGCCTCACCCTCACCACAAACTTAACCCTAAACATAACACTAACAATATCCCTAACCCTAAGCCTAATCCTAAACCTAACTCTAATCTTCAAACCCACCCTCACCCTCAGCCTAACCCTAAACCTCACCCTCACCATAAACCTAACTGTAACCCTAAACCAAACCTCAAACCTCAACCTAAACCTAACCCTAAACCTCACCTTAACACTAAACCTCACACTCAGCCTAAACCTAACCCTAACCCTAACCCTAAAACTAACACACACACTCACCCTCACCCTAACCCTAATCCTAACAATAACCCTCACACTCATCCTAACCCTAACCCTAACCCTAAACCTTACACTCAACCTCAGCCTAACCCTAAGCCTATCCCTAACCCTAACCCTAACCTTCACACTCACCCTAACCGTAACCCAAATCCTACTCCTAACCCTAACTCTAACCCTCACCCTCAACTTAACCCTCACCTTAAGCCTATCCCTAACATTAATCCTAACCCTAACCCTCACCCTCAGCCTCACCCAAACTGTAACTCTAACACTAAACCTCAACCTGACCCTAACCCTAACCATAACCCTATCCCTAAAACTCATACTTGCCCTAAATGTAATCTTCATGCTCACCATAACCGAAACCCTAACCCTAAAGATAACAATAATCCTAACCCTAACTGTAACCCTCACCCTAACCATAAAACTCACCCTAACCCTAACCCTCACCCTAACACTTACCCTCACCCTAACACTAACCCTAACCCTAACACTAACCCTCACACTAACACTAACCATCATCCTAACCCTAAACTTCACCCTAACACTAACCCTAAACCTGACCCTCTCCAAGCCCTCACCCTAACCCTAACCCTCATCCTCACCCTAAACTTCACACTAACCTTAACACTAATCCTCAATCTAACCCTCACCATCACCTGAACCCTCACCCTAACCCTCACCCTAACCCTAACCCTCACCCTTACTCTAACCCTCAACTTCAGCCTAACCCTCATCTTTATCCTTACCGTCAACGCCACCCTAACCCTCACTCTAATGCTAACGCTCACCCTAACCCTAACTCTACCCCTAAACCTCATCATCACCCTAACCCTAACTGTAACCCTAACCCTAACATTATCCTTCACTATAACCCTAACCCTAAACATCACCCTAACCCTAATCCTCACCCCCACCCTCACCCTCAGCCTAACCCTAACCCTAAAACTCACACTCACCCTCACCCTAACCCTAATCCTAACGCTAAACCTAACCCTAACCCTAAACCTCAACCTAATCCTCACCCTAACCTTAACCCTAACACTAACCCTAACCCTCACCGTCACCATAACTCTAACCCTAACCCTAACAAGAACACTAATCCTAACCCTAACCCTAACCCTAACCCTAATGCTAACACTCAACCTCACCCTAACCCTAATCCTAACCCTAACCCTCACCCTAACCCTAACCTTAAACCTACCCCTAACCCTAAACTTTACCCTAACCCTCACCCTCACATTAACACTCAACCTCAACGTAAACATCACCCTTACCCTAACCATCATCCTCACCCTAACTCTCACCCTAACCCTAAACTTCATCCCAACCCTCACCCTAACCGTAAACCTAACCATCACCCTAACCCTAAACCTCACCCTCAACCTCATGCTCAGCCTAACCCTAAGCCTAAGCCTAAACCTTACCCTAACCCTCACCCTAACCCTAGACCTCGCCCTAACCATAATAGTAATCCAAACCCTCATCTTAAACCTCATCCTAGCCCTAATACTAAACATCACCCTAAACCTAATCTTCACCTCCACCCTCACACTCAGCCTAACCTTAAGCCTAAGACTAACCCTAACCCTAACCCTCACACTCACCTTCACCCTCATCCTAATCCTAACCCTAACCTTAACCATAACCCTAAACCTCAACCTAACCTTCTCCCTAACCTTAACCCTAAAACTAACCCTAAACTTAACCCTCGACCTAACCCTCCTATAAACCTAAATCTAACCCTAAACCTCACCCTCACCCTAACCCTAATCCTAAACCTAATCCTAAACCTCCCCCTAACCCTATCCGTAAGCCTAACCCTCATCCTCACCCTCACCACAACTCTAACCCTAACCCTAACAATAACAATAATCCTAACCCTAAACCTAACCCAAAACCTAACCCTAATCCAAACACTCACTCTCATGCTAACCCTAATCCTAACCCTAACCCTCACACTATCCATAATCCTCACTCTCACCGAAACCCTAACACTCAACCTAACCCTCACCCTAACCGCAACCCTAACCCTAAACCTTAATCTAACTCTAACCCTAACCCTAATCCTCATCCTTACCCTCACCCTAACCCTAAACTAAACCCTCACCCTAGCCCTAATTCTAACCCTAATCCTCAACGTAACCCTAAAACTCATGTTCAACGTAACCTTAACCCTAAACCTCACCCTATCCCTAAACATAATCGAACACTAACTCTCACCCTAACCCTTACCCTAACCCTCACCATAAACCTAACCCTCACCCTGAAACTAACCCTAATCTTAACCCTCAAACTAAACCTCACCCTAACCGTAAACCTCACCCTCACACTCACCCTCACCATAACTCTAACCCTAACCCTAACAATAACACTAATCCTAACCCGAAACCTAACCCTAACCCTAATCCTAATGCTAATGCTAACACTCACCCTCATGCTAACCCTAATCCTAAACCAAACCCTCACCCTAACCCTAATCATCACCCTCACCGTAACCCTAACCCTCAACCTAACCCTCACCCTAACCCTAACCCTAAACCTAAACCTTAATCTAACACTAACCCTAACCCTCAACCTCATGCTAGCCCTCACCATAACCCTAATCCTAACCCTAATCCTCATCCTTACCCTCACCCTAACCCTAAACTTAACCTTCACCCTAGCCCTAACCCTAACCCTAATCCTTAACGTAACCCTAAAGCTCAAGCTCAGCTTGATCCTAACCCTAACCCTAACCCTAACTCTCACACTCACCCTAACCCTTACCCTAACCCTAACACTAATCCTAACCCTAAAGCTCACCCTAACCTTAACCCTAAACCTCACCCTCAACCTAGCCTCACCCTAACCCTAATCTTAATACTAACCCTCATCCTAACCCTCCCCCTAACCTTAACCCTAATCCTCACCCTAACCCTAACCCTTACACTTACCTTCACTCTAACCCTGACCCTTTCACTAATCCTAAACCTAACACTAACTGGAACCCTAACACTCACCCTCAGCTCCACCCTAACCCTAAATCTAACCGTAAACCTCACCCTCACCCTAACCCTAACCCTAATCCTAACCCTAACACTCACCTTAACCTTAACCCTCACCCTCACCGTAACCCGAACCCTCATAATAACCCTCACCTTAAGCCTATCCCTTAACCTCAACCTTAACCTAACACAAACCCTAGTTTTCACCCTATCCCTATCCCTCACCCTAACACTAACCGTAACCCTAGTCCTCATCCTAACCCTCACCCTAACCCTAAAACTAACCCTCATCCTTAACCTAACTCAAACCCTCAACCTAACCCTAACCCTAATGCTCACCATAACCCTAACCCAAACCCTCACCCTAACCCTGAACTTAACCGAACCCTAAATCTTACCCTAACCCAAACCCTCAACCTAACCCTAACCCTATCGTTCACCATAACCCTAACTCTAATCCTAACACACACCCTAACCCTCACCCTAACACTAAACCAAACCGTCGCCCTCACTCTCACACTAACCCTAATCCTAACCCTAAACTTCACCCTCAACCTCACCCTTTGCTTAATTCTTAGCCGAAAACTAAACCTAACCCTAACACACACACTCACCCTCACCCTAACCCAAATCCTAACCTTAACCCTCACCATCACCCTAACTCTAACAGCAAACCTCACCTTCATCCTAACCCTCATTCTAACCCTAACCCAAACCCTAAACCTCACCGTAACACTAACCCTATAACTCACCCTCACTGTAACCAAAACCCTACACCTAACCCTAAAAATAACCCTAACGCTAATATTAACACTCACCATAACCGTAACCCTCACTCTAAACCAAACTCTCATCCTAAAACTTACCCTCACCCTAACAATAACCCTAACCTTAACACTAACCCTCACACTAACCCTCACCATAAACCTAACCCTAAACCTCAACCTAACCCTCACTCTCACCATAATTCTAACACTAACCCTATCCCTAACCCTAACCCTAACCCTTACCCTAACCCTGTATCTAACCCTAAACCTCACCCTAACACTAACACTAACCCTAACCGTAAACCACACCCTAATCCGAACCCTAACCCTCACCTGCACCCTCACCCTCACCGAAACTCTAACCCTAACCCTAAAATATCACTAACCCTAACCCAAACCATCACCCTAACCCTAATTCTCACCCCCACCCTCACCCTCAGCCTAAGCCTAAACCTAAGCCTAGCCCTCACCCTAACGGTCACCCTCACCCTCACCCTAACCCTAATACTAAACCTAACCCTCTCCCTAAACCTCAACCTAACCCTCACCATCCCATAAACCTAAAAATAACAATAACCATAAACCTCACCCTAACCATCCCCCTAAACCTAACTCTAACCCTAAACCTCACCCTCACCCCAACCCTAAACCTAATCCTAACCCTAAACCTCACCCTAAACCAAACTGTAAACCTCACCCTCACCCTAGCCTCACACTAACCCTAACCCTAATCCTCAATCTAACCCTCAACCTAACCCTAACCCTAACCCCTACCATAACCCTAAACTAAAACCTAACCCTCACCCTTATCTTAACCCTCACCCTCAGACTAAACCTCACCTTATCCTTACCATCATCCTCACCCTAACCTTCACCCTAACCCTAAACCTCATCCTAACCTTCACCATAACCGTAAACCTAACCATCAACCTCACCCTAACTCTCACCCTCAACCACTCGCTCAGCATAACCCTAAGCCTAAGCTTAATCCTTACCCTAACCCTCACCCTCCCCCTAGCCCTCACCCTAACCCTAATCCTAATCCTAACCCTCATCCTAACACTCACCCTATCCCCAAACCTAACCATCACCCTAAACTTAATCTTCACCCCCCCCCTCAGCCTAACCCTAAACCTAAGGCTAACCCTAAGCTTAACCCTCACACTCACCCTCACCCTCATCCTGATCCTAACCCTAACCCTAACCATAACCCTAAACCTCAACCTAACCCTCACCCTAACCTTAACCCTAAAACTAACCCTAACCCTAAACCTCGACCTAACCCTCCAACTAACCCTAAATCTAACCCTAAACCTCACCCTCACACTAACCCTAATCCTAACCCAAACCGTAAACTTCACCTAACCCTCAACCTCACCCTCACCCTTCCAATTACTCTAACCCTAACCCTAACAATAACACTAATCCTAACCATAAACCTAACCCGAACCCTAACCCTAACTGTAATCCTAACACTCACCCTCATGCTAACCCTAATCCTAACCCTAACCCTCACCCTAACCCGAATCCTCACCCTTACTGTAAACCTACCCTCAACCTAACACTCACCCAATACCTCTAACCCTAAACCTTAATCTAACACTAACCCTAACCCTCACCCTCACCCTAGGCCACACCCTAAACCTAATCCTAACCCTAGTCCTCATCCTTACCCTCACCCTAACCTAAACTTAACCCTCACCCTAGCCCTAACCCTAAGCTTAATCCTCAACGTAACCCTAAACCTCATGCTCACCTTAACCCTAACCCTAACACTCACCCTAACCCAAAACATAACAGTACACTGACTCTCACCCTAACCCTAACCCTAACCCTAAACCTTAATCTAACACTAACCCTAACTCTCATCCTTACCATCACCCTCAGCCTAATCCTAAGCGAAACCCTAACCCTAGCGCTAATGCTCACACTCACCCTAACCCTTACCCTAACCTTAATCCTAAACTTACCCTAACCCTTACCCTCAACTTAACCCTCAGCCTAACCCTAAATCTAACACTAACCCTAAACCTCACCCTAACCCTAAACCTAACCCTAAAACGCACCCTCACCCTAGCCCTCACCCTAACACTAATCCTAACCCTAACCCTCATCCTAACCCTCACCCTAACTCTAACCATAACCCTCACGATCACCCTAACCCTAATCCGAACCCTCACCCTCAACCTAACCTTAACCCCCACACTCACCGTAACCCTTACCTTAACCCTCAACCTAACCCTAAACTTAACCCGAACACTAACTCTCACACATACCATAATCCTAAACCTCAAGCTAACCCTAACCCTAAACCTCATTCTCACCCTAGCCTCACCCAACCCTAATCCTAACCCTATCCCTTTTCCTAACCCTCCCCCTAAGCCTTATCCTAACCCTCACCCTAAAACTAAACCTCAGCCTCAAGCTCACCTTCAGCCTAACCCTAAGCATAATCTTAAATGTAAGCCTAACACACACATTCACCCTCAACCTAAACCTAACCCTCATCCTAACCCTCCCCATAAAACTAACACTAATCCTAACACTAAACCTCACCCTCACCCTCAGCATAATCCTAAGCTTAAGCCTAACCCTAACCCTCACACTTACCCTAACCCTAACCCTAAACCTCACTCTAACCCTAACCCTCACCCTCAACCTCAGCCTAACCCTAAGCCTTTCCCTACTCCTAACCCTAATCCTAACCCTCAACCTAAACCTCAGCTTAAGCATAACCCTAACATTAATCCTAACCCTAACCCTCACCCTTAGCCTCACCCTAACACTAACTCTAACACTAAACCTCACCCTGACCCTAAACCTAAACCTCACCCTCACTCTAGCCCTCACCATAACCTTAATCCTAACACTAAACCTCATCCTAACCCTCCCCCAACCCTTACCATAACCCTCACCCTAGCCCTAACCCTTACCCTCAACCTCAACATCAGCCTAACCCTAAGCCTAACCCTAAACCTAACTCTAACACACACACTCACCTCACCATAACCCTAATCCTAACCCTAAACCTCACCCTCACCCTCATCCTCAGTGTAACCCTAAGCCTAACCCTAATCCTAAACCTAACCTCACACTCACCCTAACCCTTACCCTAATCCTAATCCTAAACCTAAACCTAACCCTCATCCTCAGCCTCAGCTTAACCCTAATTCTAACCCTAAACCTCACCCTCACCCTAACCCTAACCCTAACCCTAAACCTCACCCTCACACTAGCCATCACCCTAATCCTAATCCTTACCCTAACCCTCATCCTAACCCTGCCCCTAACCCTAACCCTAACCCTCACCCTAACAATAACCCTCATCCTCACCCTCACCCTAACTCTAATCCTAACCCTAACCCTAAACCTCACCCTAAACCTAACCCTAAACCTCACCCTCACTCTTCCCCTAACCATAACTCAAAACCTAAACCTAACAATAACACTAATCCTAATCCTAATCCTAACCTTAACTGTAATCCTAACACTCCCTCTCATGCTAACCCTAATCCTAACCCTAAACCTAACCCTATCCCTAACCCTAATGCTAACACTCACCCTCAAACTAACCCTAATCCTAACCCTAACCCTCATCCTAACCCTAATCCTCACCCTCACTATAACCCTAACCCTCAACCTAATCCTCACCCTAACCCAAACCATAACCCTAAACCTTAATCTAACACTAACCCTAACCCTCACCCTCAGCCTAGCCCTCACCCTAACCCTAATCCTAAACCTAATCCTCATCCTTACCCTCACCCTAACAGTAACCTTAACCCTCACCCTAGCCCTAACCCTAAGTCTAATCCTCAACATAACCCTAAACCTCATGCTCACTGTAACCCTAACCCTAACCCTCACCCTAACCCTAAACATAACCGAACCCTAACTCTCACCCTAACCCTAACACTAACACTCACCCTAACCCTAACCCTCACCCTCACCCTAACCCCAATCAATACCCTAACACTAACCCTAACCCTAATCCTAACACTCACCCTCAAGCTAACCCTAATCCTAAACCAAACCCTCAACCTAACCCTAATCATTACCCAGACCATAACCATAACCCTCCAACTAACCCTCACCCTAACTCTAACCCTAACCCTAAACCTTAATCTAACACTAACCCTAAACCTGAACCTCACCCTAGCCCTCACCCTAACCCTAATCCTAACCCTAATCCTCAACCTTACCCTCACCCTAACCCTAACCTTAACCCTCACCCTAGCCCTAAACCTAACCTAATACTCAATGTAACCCTAAACCTCATGCTCACAGTAACCCTAACCCTAACCCTAACCCTAATCCTAATACTCACCCTTACACTAACCTTAATCCTAAACCAAACCCTCACCCTAACCCTAATCATCACCCTGACCGTAACCCTAAACCTCAAACTAACCCACACCCCAAACCTAACCCTAAACCAAAACCTTATTCTAACACTAACCCTAACCCTCACCCTCACCCTAGCCCTCACCATAACCGTAATCCGAACCCTAATCCTCATCCTTACCCTCACCCTAACCTTAACCCTCACCCTAGCCCTAACCCTAAGCCTAATCCTCAACATAACCCTAAACCTCATGGTCACCATAACCCTAACTCTAACCCTCACCCTAACCCTAAACATAACTGAACCCAAACTCTCAGCCTAACCCTAAACCTAACACTCAACCTAACCCTAACCCTCACCCTCACTCTAACCTTAATCCTAACCCTAACCCTAAACCTCACCCTAAACCTAACCCTTACTCTCACCCTCACCATCACCATAACTCTAACCCTAACGCTAACAATAACACTAATCCTAACCCTAAACCTAACCCTAACCCTAACCCTAACACTAATCCTAACACTCATCCTCAGGCTAAACCTAATCCTAAACCTAACCCTCACCCTAACCCTAATCATCACCCTGACCGGAACCCTAACCCTCAAACTTACCCTCACCCGAACCCTAACCCTAAACCTTAATCTAACACTAACCCTAACCCTCACCCTCACCCTCACCCTAGCCCTCACCCTAACCCTAATCCTAACCCTAATCCTCATCCTTACCCTCATCATCACCCTAAAATTAACCCTCAACCTAGCCCTAACCCTAAAGGTAATCCTCAAAGTAACCATAAACCTCATGCTCACCTTAACCCTAACCCTAACCCTCACCCTAACCATAAACATAACCAAACCCTAACCCTCACCCTCACCCTCAGCCTAACCCTAAGCCAAACCCTAACCCTAGCAGTAATGCTCACACTCACCCTAACCCTTACCCTAAACCTAATCCTAACCCTAAGCCTAACCCTCACCCTGAACCTAACCCTCACATTAACCCTAAATCTAACACTAACCCTAACCCTAACGCTCAACCTCAGCCTCATCCTACCCCTAACTCTAACCTTAAACGTCACCCTCACCCTAACAGTAACCCTACCTCTAAACCTAAACCTCACCCTAACTCTAACCCTAACCCTAAACCTCACCCTCACCCTAGCCCTCACCCTAACACTAATCCTAACCCTAACCCTCATCCTAACCCTCACCCTAACACTAACCATAACCCTCACGCTCACCCTAACCCTAATCCGAACCCTCACCCTCAGTCTAACCCTAACCCTCACCCTCACTGTAAAACTTACCTTAACCCTCAACCTAACCCTAAACTTAACCCGAACACTAACTCTCACCTTTAAAATAATCCTAACCCTCAAGCTAACCCTACCCCTAAAACTCATTCTCACCCTAGCCCCACCCAACCCTAATCCTAACCCTATCCATTTTCCTTACCATCCCCCTAACCCTTACCCTAACTCTCAGCTTAACACTAACCCTCAGCCTCACCCTCACTCTCAGCATTACCCTAAGCCTAAGCCTAAGCCTAACCCTAACACTAACCTCACCCTCAGCCTAACCCTAAGCCTAACCCTAAACCTAACCCTAACACACACACTCACCCTCACCCTAAACCTCACCCTAACCCTAACCCTCATCCTAACCCTCCCCATAACCCTAACACTAACCCTAACACTAACCAACACCCTCACCCCCAGCATAAACCTAAGCATAACCCTAACCCTAACCCTCACACTCACACTAAACCTAACCCTAAACCCTACCCTAACCCTAATCCTCACCCTCAACCTCAGCCTAACCCTAACCCTATCCCTAACCCTAATCCTACTACTAACCCTAATCCTAAACCTCACCCTGAACCTAAACCTCAACTTAAGGCTAAGCCTAACATTAATCCTAACCCTAGCCCTCGCCTTCAGCCTCACCCTAACACTAACTATACCACTAAACCTCACCCTGAACGTAAACCTAAACCTCATCCTCACCCTAGCCCTCACCCTAACACTAACCCTAACCCTAAACCTCACCTTAAGCCTGACCCTAACAATAATTCTAACACGAACTCTCACCCTCAGCCTCAACCTAACCCTAACTCTAACGCTAAACCTCACCCTGACCCTAACCCTAAACCTAACCCTATCCCTAAACCTCATCCTATCCCTATCCCTAACCCTCACCCTCACCATAACTTTAACCCTAAACCTAACACTAACAATAACCCTAACCCTAACCCTAACCCTCACCCTAACCCTAACCATCACCATAACGCTTACCCTCACCCTAATACTAACCCTAACCCTAACACTAAACCTCACACTAACCCTAAACATTACCCTAACCATAAACTTCATCCTAACACTAACCCTAAACCTCACCGTCTCGCTAGACCTCGCCCTAACCCTAATCCTCATCCTCACCCTAAACTTCACACTAACCCTAACACTAATCCTCAATCTAACCATCACCCTCACCCTATCCCTAACCCTAACCCTCACCTTAACCCTAAACGTCACCTTTCCCGTAACCCTCAACCTCAGCTTAACCCTCACCTTTACCGATACTGTCACCCACACCATAACCCTCACTCTAACCCTAACCCTCCCCCTACCCCTAACTCTACCACTAAACCTCACCCTCACCCTAACCCTAACTCTAACCCTGAGCCTAATACTAACCCTAACCCTAACCCTAACTGTAACCATCACCCTAACCCTAATCCTCACCCCCACCGTCACCCTCAGCCTAACCCTAAGCCTAAGCCTAAACCTAAACCTAAACCTCACACTCACCCTCATCCTAACCTAATCCTAACCCTAAACCTAACCCTAAACCTCAACCTAACCCTCACCTAACTTTAACCCTAAGACTTAACCTAACCCTAACCCTCGACGTAACCCTCCAACTAAACCTAAATCTAACCCTAAACCTCAAGCTCAACCTAACGCTAATCCTAACCCTAACCCTAATCCTCACCCTAATCCCAACACTCACCCTCACCCTCACCCTCACCCTCACCATAACTCTAACCCTAACCCTAACAATAACAGTAATCCTAAACCTAAACCTAACCTAAACCTAATGCTAACACTCAACCTCACCCTAACCCTAACCCTTACCCTAACTCTCACTGTAACACTAACCCACATCCTAACCCTCACCCTAAACCTAACCCTAAAGCTAAACCTTACCCTAACACTAACCCTAATCCTCAACTTCACCATAGCCCTCACCCAAAACCCTAGTTGTAAACCTAATCCTTATCCTAACCCTCACCCTAACTCTAAGCCTAACCCTAATACTAACCCCAACCCTCACTGTAACCCTAACACTAACCCTAACACTAACCCTAACCCTAAACCTAACCTTAAATTTAACACTAAACCTAATCCTAATCCTCAGCCTCACCCTCACCCTAATAGAAACCGTAACCCTAACCCACATCCTAACGGTAAGATTAACCCTAACCCTAATCCTAACCCTCACACTCACTCTAACCCTAACGATAATCCTAAACCTAACCCTATAAGTAACCCTAAACCTCACCCTAACCCTCAGGCTAGCCCTCAACCTTACACTTATCCTAACCCTTACCCTCACCATAACCATAAACCTCACCCTAACCCTAACCCTCACCCTAACACTTACCCTCACACTATCACTCAGCCTAACCCTAACACTAACTCTCACACTAACCCTAAACGTCACCCTAACCCTAACACTCACCCTAACCCTCACCCTAACCCTCACCCTCACCCTAGCCTTCACCCTAACCCTAACCCTCACCCTCATCCTCAACCTCAGCCTAACCCTAACCCTAATCCTAATCCTAACCCTCACCCTCACCCTAACCCTCACCCTAAACCAAACCCTAAACCTAACAATAACCCTAACGCTAACCCTCCCCCTAACCCTAACACTAACCCTAAACCTCACCCTCACCCTAACTCTAACCCTAAGCTTAACATTAAACTTCACCCTCACACTCAACCTAGCCCTTACCCTAAACCTAACCCTCACACTAACACTCCCCCTAACCCTAACCCTCACCCTCAACCTCACCCTTAGCCTAACCCTCATCCTAACCATAAACCTAAACCTCCCACACACACACTCACGCTAACTCTAACCATAATCCTGTCCCTAAACCTAAGTCTAACCCTAACACTCCCCCTAACTCTGACCCCAACCCCAACCCTAAAACTAACCCTTACCCTAACCCTCAACCTAAACCTCACGCTAACCCTAACTCTAACCCTAAACCTCAACCTCACCCTAACCCTAACTCTAACCCTAACCCAAAACCTAAACCTCACCCTAACACTAACCCTAAACTTAACACACACCTTCTTCCTCAGCCTAACCCTAAACCTAACCCTCACACTCACCCAATCCCTAACCCTAAACCTCACCCTAACCCTAACCCTCACCCTCAACCTCAGCAAAAACCTATGCCTATTCCTAAACCTAACCCTAACCCTCACACTCACACTTACACTAATCCTAATACTACTCCTAAACCTAACCCTAAACCTCAACCTCATCCTAACCCAAACACTCACCCTCACCCTCACCCTCACCATAACTCTTACCCTAACCCTAACAATAACAGTAATCCTAACCCTAAACCAAACCTTAACCCTAACCCTAAACCTAATGCTAACACTCAACCTCACCCTAACCCTAATCCTAACCCTAACCCTAATCCTAACCCTAACCATCACCCTCACCCTAACCCTAACCCTAAACCTTAGCCTAACACTTACCCTAAACCTCACCTTCACCCTAGCCCTCACCCTAACCCTAATTGTAACCTAATTCTCATCCTAACAATCACCCTAACTCTAAGCCTAACCCTAACCCTAACCCTAAGCCCAACCCTCACTGTAACACTAACACTAACCCTAACACTAACACTAACCCTAAACCTAAAACTAAACCTAATCCTAATCCTCAGCCTCACCCTCACCCTAACTCAAACCCTAACCCTAACCCTCCTCTTAACTCTAAGCCTAACTCTAACCCTAATCCTAACCCTCATACTCACCCTCAACCTAAACCTAATCCTAAACTTAAGCCTATCCCTAACCCTAACACTCACCCTAACCCTCAGCCTAGCCCTCACCCTTACACTTATCCTAACCCTAACCCTCACACTAACCATAAACCTCACCTTAACTCTAACCCTCACATTAACGCTTACCCTCAACCTAACACTAACACTAACCTTAACACTAACACTCACACTAACCCTAAACATCACCCTAAACCTAAACCTCACCCTAAAACTAAACCTAACCCTCACCCTCACCATAGCCTTCACACTAACCCTGATTCTCATCCTCACCATAAACCTCACACTAACCCTAACACTAATCCTCAATCTAACCGTCAACCTCACCCTAACACTAACACTAACCCTCACCCTAACCCTTACCCTCACCCTTACTGTAACCATCACCCTCAGCCTAAACCTCAACTTTACCCTTACCGTCACCTCCACGATAACCCTCACTCTAACCCTAACCCTCACCCTAACCCTAACTCTACCCCGAAACCTCACCCTCAGCCTAACCCTAACTCTAACCCTAACTCTAACACTAACCCTCAACCTAACCCTAAACCTAACAATCACCCTAACCCTAATCCTCACCCCCACACTCACCCTCAGCCTAACCCTAAGCCTTAGCCTAATCCTAACCCTAAACCTCACACTCACCCTCACCCTAACCCTAATCCTAACCCTAAACCATAAACCTTACCCTCACCCTAAGCCTAACCTAACCCTAAACCACAACCTAACCCTCAATCTAACCTTAACCATAACACTTACCCTAACCCTAACTCTCGACTTAAACCTCCAAATAACCTAAATCTAGCCATAAACCTCACCCTCACCCTAACCCTAACCCTAAACCTCACCCTAACCCTAAACCTCACCCTAACCCTAACACTCACCCTCACCCTCACCCTCACCATAACTATAACCCTAACCCTAACAATAACAGTAATCCTAACCCTAAACCTAACCCTAACCCTAACCATAAAGCTAACACTCAACCTCACCCTAACCCTAATCCTAACCCTAACCCTCACCCTAACCCTAACCATCACCCTCACCATAACCATATCCCTCATCCTAACCCTTACCCTAACCCTAACCCTAACCCTAAACCTTACCCTAACACTAACCCTAATCCTCACCTTCACCCTAGCCCTCACCTTAACCCTAATCATAAACCTAATCCTCATTCTAACCCTGTCCCTAATTCTAAGCCTAACCCTAACCCTAACCCTAACCCCAACCCTCACTGTAACGCTAACACTAACCCTAACACTAACACTAAACCTTAACCTAAACCTAATCCTCAGCCTCAGCCTCACCCTCACCCAAACCCTCACCCTAACCCTCATCCTAACTCTAAGCCTAATGCTAACCCGAATCCTAACCCTCACACTCACCCTCACCTTAAACCTAATCCTAAACCTCACCCTATCCCTAACCCTAACCCTCACCCTAACCCTTAGCCTAGCCCTCACCCTTACACTTATCCTAACCCTAATCCTCACCCTAACCATAACCCTCACCCTAACCCTAAAACTCACCCTAACACCCTCAACCTAACACTAACCCTAATCCTAACATTAACCCTAACACTAACCCTAAACATCACCCTAACCCTAAACCTCACCCTAACACTAACCCTAAACCTCAACCTCACCCTAGCCTTCAGCCTAACCCTAACCCTCATCCCCACCATAAACCTCCTACTAACCCTAACACTAATCCTCAATGTAACCCTCAAACTCAGCCTAACGCTAACACTAACCCTCACCCTAACCCTAACCCTCACCCTTACCGTAACCCTCAAAATCAGCCTAACCGTCAACTTTACCCTTACAGTCACCCCGACGATAACCTGCACCCTAACCCTAACCCTCACCCTAACTAAAACTGTACCCCTAAACCTCACCCTCATCCTAACCCTTACTCTTACCCTAACACTAACACTAAACCTCACTGTAACCCTAAACCTAACGCTCACCCTCACCCTAACCGTAACCCTAACCCTAAACCTAACCCAAACCCTCACCCTAAACATAACACTCACCCTAAACCTAACCCTCACCCTAACACTTACCCTCACCCTAACACTAACCCTAACCCTAACACTAACCCTCAAACTAACCCTAATCCTCACACTAATCCTAAAAGTCACCCTAAACCTAACCCTAACCCTAATCCTCACCCTCATCCTAACCCTCACCCTTACCCTAATCCTAACCCTAATCCTCACCATATACCTCAGACTAACCCTAACCCTAATCCTCAATCTAACCCTCACACTAATCCTAACCCTAACCTTTACCCTAACCCTATACCTAACTCTAACACTCACCCTTATCTTAACCCTCACCCTCAGCCGAAACCTCACCATTACCCTTACCATCATCCTCACCCTAACCCTCACCCTAACCCTAAACCTCATCCTAACCCTCACCCCAAACGTAAACCTAACCATCACCCTAACCCTAAACCTCACCCTCACCCTAGCCTTCACCTAAACCTAATCCAAATCCTAAACCTCATCCTAAACTCAAACTAACCCTAACCCTAACCATCACCTTAAACGTAAACCTCACTCCCACCCTCACCCTCAGCCTTACCCTAAACCTAAACCTAACCATAACCATAACCCTCAAACTCACCCTCACCCCAATCCTAACCCTAATCCTAACCATAACCCTAAACCTCACCCTAACCCTCACCCTATCCCTAACCCTAAAACTAACCCTAACCCTAACCCTCGACCTAACCATCCAACTAACCAAAATCTAACCCTAATCCTCACCCACACCCTAACCCTAATCCTAACCCTAACCCTAAACCTCACCCTAATCCTAACCCTAACCCTCACCCTCACCATAACTCTAACCATACCACTAACAATAACACTAACTCTAACCCGAAACCTAACCCTAACCCTACCCCTAATCCTAGTACACACCCTCATGCTAAACCTAATCCTAACCATAACCCTCAAACTCACCCTCACCCCAATCCTAACACTAATCCTAACCATAACCCTAAACCTCACCCTAACCCTCACCCTATCCTTAACCCTAAAACTAACCCTAACCCTAACTCTCGACCTAACCATCCAACTAACCTGAATCTAACTCTAATCCTACCCACACCCTAACCCTAATCTTAACCCTAACTACACCTCACCCTAATCCTAACCCTAACCCTCACCCTCACCCTCACCATAACTCTAACCATACCCCTAACAATAACACTAACCCTAACCGGAAACCTAACCCTAACCCTAACCCTAATCCTAGCACACAACCTCATGCTAACCCTAATCCTAACCCTAACCCTCACACTAACCCTAATCCTCACCCTCACTGTAAACCTAACCCTCAACCTAACCCTCACCCTAACACTAACCCTAACCCTAAACCTTAATCTAACACTAACCCTAACCCTCAGCCTCACCCTAGCCCTCACCCTAACCGTAATCCTAACCCTAATCATCATCCTTACCCTCACCCTAACCCTAAACTTAAACCTCACCCAAACCCTAACCCTAACTCTAATTCTCAAGCTAACCCTAAACCTCAAGCTCAGCCTAACACTAAGCCTAACCCTAATCCTAACGCTCACACCCACCCTAAACCTTACCCTAAAACTAATCCTTACACTAAGCCTAACTCTCACCCTCAACTTAACCCTAAATCTAACACTAACCCTAACCCTAACCCTAAACCTCACCCTAACCCTAACTCTAAACCTCACCCTCACAATAGCCCTAACCCGAACCCTAATCCTAACCCTAAAGCTCACCCTAACACTAAACCTAACCCACACCCTCACCCGCACCCTAACCCTAATCTGAACCCAAACCCTCAACCTAACCCTAAACTTAAACCGAACCCTAACTCTCACCCTTAACCTAACCCTAACCCTCACCCTAACCCTAACCCTAAACCTCACCCTCACCCTAGCCTTCATCCTCAACCTCTCCCTCAGCCTAAACCTAAGCCTAACCCTAAACATAACCATAACACACACACTCACCCTCACCCTAACCCTAATCCTAACGCGAACCTTCATCCTAACCCTCCCCATAACCCTAACCGTCACCCTAAACTTAAACCACACCCTCACCCTCAGCCTAATCCTAAGCATAACCCTAACCCTAAACCTCACACTCACCCTAACCCTAACCCTCAATCTCACCCTAACCCTAACCCTCACCATCAACCTCAGCCTAACACTAAGCCTAACCCTAACCCTAACAATAACTCGTACACTCACCCTAACACTAACCCTAATCCAACTCCTAACCCTTACCCTAACCCTCACCCTCAAACTAACCCTCACCTTAAGCCTAACCCTAACATTAATCCTAACCCTAACACTCACCTTCAGCCTCACCCTAACACTAACTCTAACACTAAACCTCACCCTGACCCTAACCCTAACCCTAACCCTATCCCTAAACCTCATCCTAGCCCTAAACCTAACCCTCACCCTCACCCTCACCATAACCTTAACCCTAACACTAACGCTAACAATAACTCTAACCCTAACCCTAACCCTCACCCTAAACATAACCCTCACCCTAACCCTCACCCTAACCCTAACCCTCACTCTCACCGTAACCCTCACACTCAGCCTAACCCTCACATTTAACCTTACGGTCACCTCCACCCTAACCCTCACTCTAACCCTAATCCTCAACTTAACCCTCACACTAACCCTAACTCTAAACCTAACCCTAACACTATCCCTCACCCTAACCCTAACCCAAACCATCACCTTAACCCTTATCCTCACCCCCACCCTCACCCTCAGCCTAAGCCTAAGCCTAAGCCTAACCCTAACACTAAACCTTACACTCACCCTCACCCTAACCCTAATCCTAACCCTAAACCTAACCCTAAACCTCAACCTAACCCTCAACCTAACCTTAACCATAACACTTATCCTAACCCTAACCCTCGACTTAACTTTCCAACTAAACCTAAATGTAACCATAAACCTGACCCTCACCCTAACCCTAATCCTAACCCTAACCCTAAAACTCACCCTCACCCTATCCCTCACCCTAACCCTAATCCTAACCCTAACCCTCATCCTAACCCTCACCCTAACTCTAAGCCTAACCCTAATCCTCATCCTCACACTAGCCCTCACCCTAACCCTAATTCTAACCCTAACCCTCACCCTAACCCTAACACTCATCCTCACCCTAAGCCTCAAACTAACCCTAACCCTAATACTCAATCTAACCCTCACGCTCACCCTAACCCTAACCCTAACACGTACCCTAACCCTAACCCTAACCCTAACACTCACCCTTATCTTAATCCTCACCCTCAGCCTAAACCTAACCTTTACCCTTACCAACATCCTCACCCTAACACTCACCCTAACCCTAAACCTCATCCTAATCCTCACCCTAACTGTAAACCTAACCATCACCCTAACCCTAACACTCACCTCAACCTCATGCTCAGCCTAACCCTAAAACTAAGCCTAATCCTTACCCTAACCCTGACCCTCAACCTAGCCCTCACCCTCACACTAATCCTAAACCTAACCCTCATCCTAACCCTCACCCTAGCTCCAACCCTAACCATCACCCTAAACCTAATCTTCAACCCCACTGTCACCCTCAGCCTAACCCTAAGCCTAAGCTTAAGCCTAACCCGCACACTCAACTTCACCTTCAACCTCACCCTACTCTTAACCCTAACCCTAACCATAACCCTAAACCTCAACCTAACTCTCACTCTAACCTTGACCCTAAAACTAACCCTAACCCTAACCCTCAACCTCACCCTGCAACTAACCCTAAATCTAACCTAAACTTCACCCTCACCCTAACCCTAATCCTAATCCTAACCTAAACCTCACCCTAACCCTAAGCCTAACCCTCACCCTCACCCTCACCCTCATCATAACTCTAACGCTAACCCTAACAATAACACTAATCCTAACCCTAAACCTAACCCTAACCCTAACCCTAACTGTAATGCTAACACTCACGCTCATGCTAACCCTAATCCTAACCCTAACCCTCACACTACCCCTAATCCTCACCCTCACCATAACCCTAACCCTCAACCTAACCCTCACCCTAACCCTAACCCTAACCCTAAACCTTAATCTAACACTAACCCTAACCCTCACCCTCAACCTTGCCCTCAACTTAACCCTAATCCTTACCCTAATCCTTATGCTTACCCACACCCTATCCCTAACCTTAACCCTCACCCTAACCCTAACCCTGAACCTAACCCTCAACCTAACCCTAATCCTCACGCTCACCGTAACCCTAACCCTCACCCTCACCCTTACACTCAGCCTAACCCTAAGCCTAACTGTAACCCTCACACTCACCCTAAACCTTACGCTTATCCTAATCCTAACCCTAACCCTAACCCTCACCCTCAGCTTCACCCTAACCCTAACTCTAACCCTAAACCTCACAATCTCCCTAACCCTAACTAAAACCATAACCTTAAACCTCACCCTCACATTCACCCTAGCCCTTATCCTAACCCTAATCCTAACCCTAACCCTCATCCTAACCCTCCCCATAACCCTAAGGCTCAGCTTCAACCTCAACCTCTGACTAATCCTAAGCCTAACCCTAAACCTAAACCTAACACACACCCTCCCCAGCACTCTAGCCCTAATCCTATCCCTAAACCTAACCCTAATCCTAACGGTCCCCCTAACTCTTACCGTAACACTAACCCTAAAACTAACCCTTATCATAACCTTCTACCTAAACCTCACCCTAACACTAACTCTAACCCTAAACATCACCCTCACCCTAACCCTAACTCTAACCCTAATCCAAACCATAAACCTCACCCTAATATTAACCCTAACCCTAACCCTCGACCTAAGCCTCCATCTAAACCTAAATCTAATCATAAACCTCACCCTCACCCTAAACTTAATCCTAAACCTAACCCAAAACCTCACCCTAACCCTAACCCTAACTGTCAAACTAACCCTCACCCTCACCCTAACCCTAACCCACACCCTCACCCTCAGGCTAATCCTAAACCTAAGCCTAACCCTAACCCTCTCACTCACCCTAAACCTAACCCTAAAACTCACCCTAACCCTAAACCTAACCCTCAACCTTAGCCTAAACCTAAGCCTATACCTAACCCTAACCCTAACCGTCACACTCACCCTAACCCTAACCCTAATCCTACTCCTCACCCTAACTCTAACCCTCACACTCAACCTAACCCTCACCTTAAGCCTAACCCTAACATTAATCCTAACCCTAACCCTCACCCTCAGCCTCACCCTACCCCTAAATCTAACACTAATCCTCACCCTGACCCTAACCCTAACCAGAACCCTATCCCTAAACTTCTTCCTAGCCCTAAACCTAACCTTCACCCTCACCCTCACCATAATCTTAACCCTAACCCTAATGCTATCAATAATCCTAACCCTAACCCTAACCCTCACCCTAAGCATAACGCTCACCCTAACCCTAACCCTCCCCCTAACATTTACCTTCACCCTAACGCTAACCCTCACCCTAAGACTTACCCTCACCCTTACACTAACCCTAACCCTAACACTAACCCTAACCATCAACCTAACCCTAAACCTCACTCTAACCTGAACCCTAAACGTCACCCTCTCCCTAGCTCTCACCCTCATACTCACCCTAAACTTCACACTAACCCTAACAGTAATCCTCAATCTAACCCTCACCCTCACCCTAACCCTCACCCTAACGCTAACCCTAACCCTCACCCTAACGCTCACCCTAACCCTCATCCTCACCCTTACTGTACCCCTCACCCTCAGCCAAACACTCACCTTTACCCTTACCGTCACCCCCACCCTAACCCTCACTCTAACGCTAACCCTCATCCTAACCCTAACTCTACCCCTAAACCTCACCCACACCCTAAAACTAACTCTAATCCTAACCCTAACACTAACCCTCAATATAACCCTAACCCTAACAATCACCCTAACCATAATCCTCACACCAACCCTCACCCTCAGCCTAACCATAAGCCTAAGCCTAACCCTAACCCTAAACCTCACACTCAACCTCACCCTAACCCTAATCCTAACCCTAAACCTAACCCTAACCCTAAACCTCAACCTAACCGTGACCCTAACTTTAAACCTAACACTAACCCTAACCCTAACCCTCGACCTAACCCTCCAACTAAACCTAAATCTAACCTAAACCTCACCCTCACCCTCACCCTAATCCTAACCCTAACCCTAAACCTCACCCTAACCCTAACCCTAACCCTCACCCCAACCCTCACCCTCACCATAACTCTAACCCTAACCCTAACAATAACAATAATCCTAACCCTAAACTTAACCCTATCCCTAACCGTAACCCTAATGCTAACACTCAACCTCACACTAACCCTAATCCTACCCCTAACCCTCACCCTAACCCTAACTCTAAACCTAACCCTAACACTAACCATCACCCTAACCCTAATCCTCACCCCCACCCTCACCCTCAGCCTAAACCTAAGCCTAAGCCTAAGCCTAACGCTAAACCTCACCCTCACCCTCACCCTTACCCTAATTCTAAACCTAATTCTAAACCTCAACCTAACCCTCAACCTAAACTTAACCCTAACACTTACCATAACACTAACTCTCCACCTAAGCCTCCAACTAAAGCTAAATCTAATCATAAACCTCACCCTCACCCTAACCCTAATCCTAACCCTAACCCTAAACCTCACCCTAACCTTAACACTCACCCTCACCCTCACCATAACTCTAACCCTAACCCTAACAATAACAGTAATCCTAACCCTAAACCTAACCCTAACCATAACCCTAAACCTAATGCTAACACTCAACCTCACCCTAACCCTAAACCTAACCCTAATCCTCACCCTCACCCTAACCCTCATCCTCACTGTAACCCTAACGCTCATCCTAACCCTCACCCTAACTCTAACACTAACCCTAAATCTTACCCTAACACTAACCCTAATCCTCACCTTCACCCTAGCCCTGACCCTAACCCTAATCGTAAGCCTAATCTTCATTCTAACCTTCACCCTAACTCTAAGCCTAAACCTAATCCTAACCCTAATCCCAACCCTCACTGGATCCCAAACACTAACCCTAACTCTAACACTGACGCTAAACCTAACCCAAACCTAACCCTAAACCTAACCCTAATCCTCAGCCTCACCCTCACCCTAACCCAAACCCTAACACTAAACCTCACCCTAACTCTAAGCCTAACCATAACCCTAGTCCTAACCCTCACCCTAACCCTAATCCTAAACCTATCCCTATCCCTAACCCTAACCATCAGCCTAACCCTTAGCCTAGTCCTCACCCTTAACCTTATACTAACCCTAACCCTCACCCTAACCATAAAACTCACCCTAACCCTAAACCTCACCCTAACACTTACCCTCACCCTTACACTAACCCTAATCCTAACACTAACTCTCAAGCTAACCCTAAATATCACCCTAAACCTAAACCGCACCCTAACACTAAACCTAACCCTCACACTCTCACTAGACTTCAGGGTAACCCCAACCCTCATCCTCTCCATAAATCTCACACTAACCCTAACACTAATCCTCAATCGAACTCCCAACCTCACCCTAACGCTAGCACTGACCCTCACCCTAACCCTAACACTCACCGTTACCGTAACCCTCAGCATCAGCCTAACCCTCACCTTTACCTTTACCGTCACCCCCACGTTAACCGGCACCCAAACCCTAACCCTCACCCTAACCCTAAATGTACCCCTATACCTCACCCTCTCCCTAACCCCAAACATTTACCCTAATCCTAACACTAAACCTCACTCTAATCCTAATCCTAACCCTCACCCTCACCTTAACAATAACCCTCACCCTAAACCTAACACTCAACCTAACATTTAACCTCACTCTAACACTAACCATAACCATAACACTAACCCTCACCCTAGCCCTCATCCTAACCCTAATCCTAAACCTCACCCTAACCCTAACCCTAACCCTCATCCTCACCCTAAACCTCACACTAACCCTAATCCTCAATCTAAACCTCACCCTAACTCTAACCGTAACCCTAACCCTTACCCTAACCCTAAACCTAACCCTAACCCTCACCCTTATCTTAACCTCAACCTCAGCCTAAACCTCATCTTTACCCTTACCATCATCATCACCCTAACCCTCACCGTAACGCTAAACCTCATCCTAACACTCACCCTAACCGTAAACTTAAACATCACCCTAACCCTAACCCTCACCCTCAACCTCACGCTCAGCCTAACCCTAAGCCTAAGCCTAAGCCTAAGCCTAACCCTCAACCTCACCCTCACCCTCACCCTAATCCTAACACTAACCCTAACCATAACCCTAAACCTCAACCTCAACCTCACTCTAACCTAAACCCTAAAACTAATCCTAAACCTATCCCTCGATCTAACCCTCCAACTAACCCTAAATCTAACCCTAAACCTCACCTTCACCCTCACCCTAAACCTAACCCTAACCATAAACCTCACCCTAACTGTAAACCTAACCCTCACCCTCACCCTCACCCTCACCATATCTTTAACCATAACCCTAACAATAACACTACTCCTAACCCTCAACCTAACCCTAACCCTAACCATAACTGTAATCCTAACACTCACCCTCATGTTTACCCTAATCCTAACCCAAACCCTCACCCTAACCCTAATCCTCACCCTCACTGTAACCCTAACCCTCAACCTAACCCTCACCCTAACCCTAACCCTACCCCTAAACCTTAACCTAACACTAACCCTAACCCTCACCCTCAACCTAGCCCTCACCCTAACCATAATGCTAAACCTTCTCCTCATCCTTACGCTCACCCTAACCCTAACCTTAAGCCTCACCCTAACCCTAACCCTAACCCTGACCCTCAACCAAACCCTAAACCTCACCCACACCGTAACTCTAACCCTCACCCTAACCCTAAACATAAACGAACCCAAACTCTCTCCATAACCCTAACCCTAACCCTCCCCCTAACCCTAAGTCTCACCCTCACCCTCACCCTCAGCCTGACCCTAAGTGTAACCGTAACCCTCACACTCACCCTAACCCTTACCCTAAACCTAATCCTAACCCTAACTCTAACCCTCACCCTCAGCCTCACTGTAACCCTAACTCTAACCTAAACCTCACCCTCACCCTAACCCTAACCCTAACCATAACCTTAAACCTCACCCTCACCCTCACCCTAGACTTTACCCTAACCCTATTCCTAACGCTAACCCTCATCCTAACCCTCCCCCTAACCCTAACCCTCAACCTCAACCTCACCCTCAGCCTAACACTAAGCCTATCCCTAAACCTAAACCTAACACACACACTCCCGGTCACTCTAATCTTAATCCTATACCTAACCCTAATAATAGTCCTAACACTTCCCCTAACTCTCACCCTAACCCTAACCCTAAAACTAACCCTTACCATAACCCTCAACCTAAACCTCACCCTAACCCTAACTCTAACCCTAAAACTCACCCTCACCCTAACCCTAACTCTAAACCTAATCCAAATGCTAAACCTCACCATAACACTAAGCCTAACCCTAATCCACACCCTAACACTAAGCCTAATCCTAAGCCTAACACTAACCCTAATACTCACACTCAACCTAACCCTAACCCTAAACCTCACCCTAACCCTAACCCTCACCCTCAAACTCAGCTTGACCCTAAGCCTGTCCCTAAGCCTAACCCTAACCCTAACCGTAACCGTCACCCTAACACTAAACCTAATTCTACTCCTAATCCTAACCTTAACCCTCATTCTCAACCTAACCCTCACCTTAAGCCTAACCCTAACATTAATCCTAACCCTAACCCTCACCCGCAGCCTCACCCTAACCCTAATACTAACACTAAACCTCACCCTAACCCTAAGCTTAACCAAAACCCTATCCTTAAACCTCATCCTAGACCTAAACCTAACCCTCATCCTCACCCTCACCATAACCTTAACCCTAACACTAACACTAACAATAACCCTAACACTAACCCTAAACTTCAACCTAAACATAACCCTCACCCTAACCGTAACACTCACCCTCACCTTCACCCTCACCATAACTCTAATCCTAAACCTAACAATAACAGTAATCCTAACCCTCAACCTAACCCTAACCATAACCCTAACACTAATGCTAACCCTCAACCTCACCCTAACTCTAATCCTAACCCTAATCCTCACCCTAACCCTAATCCTACCCTCAACTTAAACCTAACCTTCATCCTAACCCTCACCCTCACCCTAACCCTAACCCTAAAGCTCACCCAAACGCTAACCCTAACCATCACCCTCACCCTAGCCCTCACCCTAACCCTAATTCTAACCCTAATCCTCAACCTAACCCACACCCTAACCCTAAATCTAACCCTCATGGTAATCCTAACCCTAACCTTCACCTAAACCCTAACCCTCACCCTCACCCTCATCCTAACCCTAAGCCTAAACCACACCCTAACCCGAACCCTCACACTCACCCTAAATCTAACCCTAATCCTCATCCTCACACTCACGTTCACCCTAACCCTAATCCTACTCCTAACCCTAATCCTAACCCTCACCCTCAGCCTAACCCACATCTTTACCCTTACCGTCACACCCACGTTAACCCGCACCATAACCCTAACCCTCACCCTCACCCTAAATGTACCCCTAAACCTCACCCTCTCCCTAACCCTAACTCTAACCCTAACCCTAACACTAAACCTCACTCTAACCCTAATCCTAACCCTTACCCTAACCCTAACCATAACCCTCACCCTAACCCTAACCATCAACCTAACACTTACCCTCACCCTAACACTAACCCTAACCCTAACACTAACCCTCACACTAACCCTAACCCTCACCCTAATCCTAAACCTCACCCTAACCCTATCCCTAACCCTCATCCTCTCCCTAAACCTCACACTAACCCTAACACTAATCCTCAATCTAACCCTCACCCTAATCCTAACCTAACACTAATCCTTACCCTAACCCTAAACCTAACCCTAACACTCACCCTTATCTTAACCCTCAACCTCAGCTTAAACCTCATCTTTACCCTTACCATCATAATTACCCTAACCCTCACCCTAACGCTATACCTCATCCTAACACTCACCCTAACCATAAACCTAACCATCACCCTAACCCTAACCCTCACACTCAACCTCATGCTCAGCCTAACCCTAAGACTAAGCCTAAGCCTAAACCTAACCCTCAACCTCACCTTCACCCTCACCCTAATCCTAACCCTAACCCTAACCTTAACCCTAAAACTCAACCTAAACCTCACTCTAACCTTAACCCTAAAACTAACCCTAACCCTAACCTTCGACCTAACCCTATAACTAACCCTAAATCTAACCCTAAACCTCACCCTCACCCTAACCCTAATCCTAACCCTAACCCTAAACCTCACCCTAACCCTAGACCTCACCCTCACCCTCACCCTCACCCTCACCATAACTCTAACCCTAACCCTAACAATAACTCAAATCCTAACCCTCAACCTAACCCCAACCCTAATTGTAATCCTAACACTCACCCTCTTGCTAACCCTAATCCTAACCGTAACCCTCACCCTAACCCTAATCCTCACCCTCACTCTAACCCTAACCCTCAACCTAACCCTCACCCCAACCCTAATCCTAACCCTAAAACGTAACCTAACACTAACCCTAACCCTCACCCTCAACCTAGCCCTCACCGTAACCCTAATGCTAAACCTAATCCTCATCCTTACCCTCACCCTAACCCTAAACTTAACCCTCACCCTAACCCTAACCATAACGCTAAACCTCACGCTCCCCTTAACTCTAAGCCTCACCCTAACCCTAAACATAAACGAACCCTAACACTCACCCTAACCCTAAACCTAACCCTCCCCCTCACCCTCACCCTCACCCTCAGCCTGACCCTAAGCGTAACTGTAACCCTCACACTCACCGTAACCCTTACCCTAAACCTAATCCTAACCTTAACTCTAACCCTCACCCTCAGGCTCACCGAAACCCTAACTCTAACCTAAACCTCACTCTCACCCTAACCCTAACCATAACCATAACCTTAAACCTCACTCTCACACTCATCCTAGACTTTAGCCTAATCCTAATCCTAACCCTAACCCTCATCCTAACCCTCGCCCTAACCCTAACCCTCACCCTCAACCTCACCCTCAGCCTAACCTAAGCCTATCCCTAAACCTAAACATAACACACACACTCCCCCTCACTCTAACCTTAATCCTATACCTAACCCTAACCCTAAGCCTAACCCTTCCCCTAACTCTCACCCTAACCCTAAAACTATCCCTTACCATAACCCTCAACCTAAACCTCACCCTAACCCTAACTCTAAACCTAAACCTCACCCTCACCCTAACCCTAACTCTAACCCTAATCCAAATGCTAAACCTCACCCTAACACTAAGCCTAACCCTAATCCACACCCTAACACTAAGCCTAATCCTAAGCCTAACCCTAACCCTAACTCTCACACTCACCCTAAATCTAACCCTAAACCTCACCCTAACCCTAACCCTCACCCTCAACCTCAGCTTGACCCTAAGCCTGTCCTTAACCCTAACCCTAACCCTAACCCTAAACTGCACCCTAACACTAATCCTAATCCTACTGTAATCCTAACCCTAACCCTCACTCTCAACCTAACCCTCACCTTAAGCCTAACCCTAACATTAATCCTAACCCTAACCCTCGCCCTCAGCCTCAACCTAACCCTAACACTAACACTAAAACTCACATTAACCCTAACCCTATCCCTAAACCTCATCCTAGACCTAAACCTAAACCTCATCCTCACCCTCACCATAACCTTAACCCTAACCATAACACTAACAATAACCCTAACACTAACCCTAAACTTCACCCTAAATATAACCCTCACCCTAACCCTAACCCTCACCCTAACCCTTACACTCACCCTAACACTAACCCTAACCCTAACACTAAACCTCACACTAAACCTAACCATGACCCTAACCATAAACCTCACCCTAAATCTAACCCTAAACCTCAATCTCTCGCTAGACCTCACCCTAACCCTAACCCTCATCCTCACCTTAAACTTCACACTAACCCTAACGCTAATCCTCAATCTAACACTCACCCTCACCCTAACCCTAACCCTAACCCGCACCCTTACTGTAACACTTAAACTCAGCCTAACCCTGACCTTTACCCTTACCGTCACCCCCACCCTAACCCTCACTCTAACCCTAAACCTCACCCTAACCCTAACTCTCCCCCTAAACCTCACCCTCACTCTAACCCTAACTCTAACCCTAACCCTAACACTAACCCTCACCATAACCCTAACCCTAACCATCACCCTAACCCTAATCCTCACCCCCAACGTCACCCTCAGCTTAACCCTAAGCATAAGCCTAACCCTACCCCTAAAACTCACATTCACCCTCACCCTCACCCTAATCCTAAACCTAACGCTAACCCTAACCCTAAACCTCAACCTAACCCTCAACCTAACCTTAATCCTAACACTTACCCTAACCCTAACCCTCGACTTAACCCTCCATCTAAACCTAAATCTGACCATAAACCTCACCCTCACACTAACCCTAATCCTAACGCTGACCCTAAACCTCACCCTAACCGTAACACTCACCCTCACCATAACTCTAACCCTAAACCTAACAATAACAGTAATCCTAACCCTCAACCTAACCCTAACCGTAAACCTTACACTAATGCTAACACTCAACCTCACCCTAACCGTAATCCTAACCCTAACCCTAATCCTCACCCTCACCCTAACCCTAACCTTCATCCTAACTCTCACCCTCACCCTAACCCTAACCCTAAAACTCACCCAAACACTAACCCTAACCGTCACCCTCACCCTAGCCCTCACCCTAACCCTAATTCTAACCCTAATCCTCAACCTAACCCTCACCCTAATCCTAAACCTAAGCCTCATGGTAACGGTAACCCTAACCCTCACCTTAACCCTAACCCTCACACTAACCCTCAACCGAACCCTAAGCCTAAAACACACCCTAACCTGAACGCTCACACTCATCCTAAATCTAGCCCTAATCCTCATCCTCACACTCACGGTCACCCTAACCCTAATCCTACTCCTAACCGTAATCCTAACCCTCACCCTCAGCCTAACCCTCACCTTTACCCTTATCATCACCCCCACACTAACTCGCACCCTAACCCTAACCCTCACCCTCACCCTAAATGTACCCCTAAACCTCACCCTCTCCCTAACCCTAACTCTAACCCTAACCCTAACACTAAACCTCACTCTAACCCTAATCCTAACCCTTACCCTCACCCTAACCATAACCCTCACCCTAACCCTAACCATCACCCTAACACTTACCCTCACCCTAACACTAACCCTAACCCTAACACTAACCCTCGCACTAACCCTAACCCTCACCCTAATCCTAAACCTCACCCTAACCCTAACCCTAACCCTCATCCTCATCCTAAACCTCACACTAACCCTAACCCTAATCCTCAATCTAACCCTCATCCTAACCCTAACCTAACCCTATTCCTTTCCCTAACCCTAAACCTAACCCTAACCCTCACCCTTATCTTAACCCTCAACCTCAGCCTAAACCTCATCTTTACCCTTACCATTATCATCACCCTAACCCTCACCCTAACCCTAAACCTCATCCTAACCCTCACCCTAACTGTAAACCTAACCATCACCCTAACACTAACACTCACCCTCAACCTCATGCTCAGTCTAACCCTAAGCCTAAGCCTAAGCCTAACCCTAACCCTCAACCTCACCCTGATCCTAACCCTAATCCTAACCCTAACCCTAAACCTCAACCTAACCCTCATTCTAACCTTAAGCCTAAAACTAACCCTAACCATAACCCTCGACTTAACCCTCCAACTAACACTAAATCTAACCCTAAACCTCAATCTCACCCTAACCCTAATCCTAACCCTAACCCTAAACCTCACCCTAACCCTAACCCTAACCCTCACCCTCACCCTCAACCTCACCCTCACCATAACTCTAACCCTAACCCTAACAATAACACTAATCCTAAACCTAAACCTAACCCTAACACTAACTCTAACTGTAATCCTAACACTCACCCTCTTGCTAACCCTAATTCTAACCCTAACCCTCACCCTACCCCTAACAATATCCCTCAACCAAACCCTAAACCTCATGCTCCCCATAACTCTAACCCTCACCCTAACCCTAAACATAAACGAACCCTAACTCTCATTCTAACCCTAACCCTAAACCTCACCATCACCCTCACCCTCAGCCTGACCCAAAGCATAACCGTAACCCTCAAACTCACCCTAACCCTTACCCTAAACCTAATCCTAACCCTAACTCTAACTCTCACCCTCAGCCTCACCCTAACCATAAATCTAACCCTAAACCTCACCCTCACCCTCACCCTAACCATAACCATAACCTTAAACTTCACCCTCACACTCACCCTAGACCTTACCCTAACCCTAATCCTAACCCTAACCCTCATCCTAACCCTCCCCCTAACCCTAACCCTCACACTCAACCTCACCCTCAGCCTAACACTAAGCCTATCCCTAAACCAAAACCTAACACACAACTCCCCCTCACTCTAACACTAATCCTATCCCTAACCCTAACCCTAACCCTAACTCTTCCCTTAACTCTCACCCTAACCCTAACCCTAAAATTAACCCTTACCATAACCCTCAACCTAAACCTCACCCTAACCCTAACTCTAACCCTAAAACTCACCCTCACCCTAACCCTAACTCTAACCCTAACCCAAACCCTAAACCTCACCCTAACACTAACCCTAACCCTAATCCACACCCTAACTCTCAGCCTAATCCTAAGCCCAACCCTAATGCTAACCCTCAGACTCACCCTAACCCTAAGCCTAAACCTCACCCTAACCCTAACCCTGACCCTCAACCTCAGCTTAACCCTAAGCCTGTCCCTAAACCTAACACTCAGGCTTACCCTAACATTAACCCTAATCCTACTCCTAAGCCTAACCCTAACCCTCACCCTCAACCTAACCCTCACCTTAAGCCTAACCCTAACATTAATCCTAACCCTAACCCTCACCCTCAGCCTCACCCTCACAGTAAACTTAACCTTAACCCGAACCCTAACAATAACCCTAAACTTCATCCTAACCCTCACCCTAACCATAACCCTCACCCTAACCCAAAACCTCACCCTAACTCTTAACCTAACCCTAACACTAACCCTAACCCTAACACTAACCCTCACCTAACACAAACCTTAAATCTAACCCTAAACCTCTCCCTCAACCTAACCCTAATCCTAAGCCTAACTGTAAACCCCACCCTAACCCTAACCCTATCACAAACCCTAACTCTAACCCTAAACATCACTATCAACCTAACCCTAATTCTAACCATAAACCTAAACCTAAACCTCATCCTAAACCTAACCCTAAACTTCACCCTCATCCTCACTAAAACCTAAACCCTAACCCTAATCCTAACCATAAACCAAACCCTAACCCTCACCCTAACACTTACCCTAACCCTAACACTAAACCTCACACTAACCCTAACCATCACCCTAAACCCAAACCTCACGCTAACCGTATCCCTAAACCTCACCCTCACCCTAGCCATCACCCTCACCCTAAACCTCATCCTCACCCTAACCCTCACTCTCACCCTAACCCTCACCCTCAGCCTAACCTTAACCCTAATCCTAATCCTAAGCATAATCCTCACCATAACCTTAAACCTCACCCTAACCGTAACCCTTAACATAACACTAACCCTAAACCTAACCCTCACCCTAACCCTAACCCTAAACCTAACACTAACCCCAACAATAACCCTCAAGCTCAGCCTCACCCTAACCCTAAATCTAACCCTAAACTTCACTCTCACCCTAACCGTAACCAAAAACCTCACCCTAAACCTCACCCTAAAACTCACCCTCAACCTAGCCCTTGCCCTAACCCTAATGCTAACCCTATCCCTCATCCTAACCCTAACCCTCACCCTAACCCTAAACCTCACCCTCAACTTCACCCTCTGCCTAACCCTAAGCCTAACCCTAGACCTAACCCTAACACACATACTCATCTTCACACTAACCCTAATCCTATCCCTAAACCTAATCATAACCATAACCCTCCCCCTAACTCTCAAACTAACACTAACCCTATCCCTTACCCTAACCCTAACTCTAACCCTAAACCTCACTCTCAGCCTAACCCTAACTCTAACCCTAACCCTAAGCCTAACCCTCAACCTCACCTTTACCGTAACCGTAACCCTAAACCTAAACCTAACAATAACCCTATTCCTAACCCTAACCCTCACCCTAAACATAACTCGCACCCTAACCCATACCCGCACCCTAACACTTACTCTCACCCTAACACTAACCCTAACCCTAACACTAACCCTCACACTAACCCTAACACTAACCCTATACCTCAACATAACCCTCACCCTCAACCTAACCCTAACACTACCCCTAAACCTAACCGTCACTCTAACTCTCCACCTAACCCTATATCTAAACCTCACCCTCACCCTAACCCTAACCCTCATCCTAACCCTAACACTCACCCTAACCCTAACACTAACCCTAACCGTAACACTAACACTCACACTAACCCTAATCATCACCCTAACGCCAAACCTCAAGCTAACCCTATCCCTAACCCTCAACTTCACCCTAGCCCTCACTCTAACCCTAACCCTCATCCTCACCCTAACCCTCACTCTCACTCTCACCCTCAGCCTAACCCTAACCCTAATCCTAGTCCTAACCCTAACCCTCACCCTAATCGTAACCCTCACCCTAACCCTAACCCAAACCCTAACACTAACCCTAACCATAAACCTAACCATAATCCGCAGCCTCAGCCTCACCATATACCAAACCCTAACCCTAACCCTCACCCTAACTCTAAGCCTAAACCTAAGCCTAACCCTAACCCTCACACTCACCCTCACCATAACCCTAATCCTAAAACTAACCCTATCCATAACCCTAGCCCTCTCCCTAACCCTCACCCTAGCCCTCACCCTTACCCTAATCCTAACCCTAAAACTCATCCTAACCTTCACCCTAACCCTAATTCTAACACTAACCCTAACACTAACCCTCAACGTCAGCCTAACCCTAACCCTAAATCTAACCCTAAATCTCACCCTCACCCTAACCCTAACCCTAACCCTAACCCTAAACCTCACGCTAATCCTAACCCTAAACCTCACCCTCACCCTAGCCCTCACCTTAACCCTAATCCTAACCCTAAACCTCTTCCTAGCCCTCACCCTAACACTAATCCTAAACCTCACCATCACCCTAACCATAATCCTAACCCTAACCATCAACCTAAACCTAACCATCACCCTCACCGTAACCCTTACTCTAACCCTCACCCTAACCCTAAACTTAACCCGAACCTTAACTCTAACCCTAACCCTAACATTAAACCACACCCTAACCCTAACCTTCAACCTTACCGTAACCCTCACCTTCAGCCAAACCCTCACTTTTACCCTTACCGTCACCCCTACCCTAACCCTCACCCTAACCCTAACACTCACCCTAACCCTCACCCTAAAACTAACTCTACGCCTAAACCTCACCCTCACCCAAACCATAACTCTAACCCTAACCCTAACACTAAACCTCACCTTAACCCTAACTCTAACCCTCAAAGTAACCCTAACCTTCACCCTCAACCAAACCCTCAGCCTAAACCTAATGCTAACCCTAACCCTAAACTTAACCCTCACACTCACCCTAACCCTAACCATAATCCTAATCCTAACCCTAACCCTAACCCTCACCCTCACCCTCAGCCTCACTCTAACCCTAATTCTAACCCTAAACCTCATCTTCACCCTAACCCTAATCCTAACCCTCACCCTCACCCTCACCGAAAACCTAAACCTAACCCTAACCCTAACCCTAACTCTAACCTCCCCCTAACTCTCAACCTAACACTAACACTAACTCTAACCCTAAACCTCACGGTAACCCTAACTCTAACACTAACCTTCATCCTAACCCTCACCCTAACCCTAACTCCACCCTAAACCTCACCCTCACCCTAACCCTAACTCTAACCCTAACCCTAATACTGAACCTCACCCTAACCCTAACCCTAACCCTCAACCTAACAATCACTCTCACCCTAACCCTAACCCTCAGCCTAACCCTCATTCTCACTCTAAACCTCACACTAACCCTAACCCTAATCCTCAATCTAACCCTCACCCTAACCCTAAATCTAGCCCTTAATCTAACCCTAAACCTAACCCTAACGCTCACCCTTATCTTAACCCTCACCTCAGCCTAAACTTCACCATTACCCTTACCATCATCCTCACCCTAAAAATCCCCCTAACCCTAAACCTCATACTAACTCTACCATTACTTGTAAACCTAACCATCACCCTAACCCTAACACTCACCCTCAACCTCACACTCAGCCTAACACTAAGACTAAGCCTTACACTTACCCTAACCCTCACCCTAGCCCTCCCCCAAACCCTAATCTTAACCCTAACCCTCATCCAAACCCTCAACCTAACCCTAACACTAACCCTCACCCACAACCTCACACTAACCCTAATTCTAACCCTAACCCTCAAATTAACTCTAAACCTCACCCTCACTGTAACCCTTACCCTAACGCTCACCCTAACATTAAACTTAACACGAACCCTAACGCTCACCCTAAACAAAACCCTAACCCTCACCCTAACCCTAACCCTAAATCTTACCCTCACCATAACCCTCCCCCTAACCCTAATCCTAACATTAACCCTCACCCTCAACCTGACCCTCAGCCTAACCCTAAGCCTAACCCTAAACCAAACCCTAACACACACACTCACCCTCATCCTAACCCTAATCTTAAACTTAACCCTAACCCTAACCCTCCCCCTAACTCTCACCTTACCCTAACACTAACACTAACCCTCATCCTAACCCTCACCCTAACCCTAACTCCACCCTAAACCTCAACCTCACCTTAACCCTAACTCTAACCCTAACCCTAACACTGAACCTCACCCTAACCCTAAGCCTAACCCTCAACCTAACAATAACTCTCACCCTAACCCTCACCTTCACCCTAACCCTCATCCTCACTCTAAACCTCACACTAACCCTAACCCTAATCCTCAATCTAACCCTCACCCTAACCCTAACTCTAGCCCTTAATCTAACCCTAAACCTAACACTAACGCTCACCCTTATCTTAACCCTCACCCTCAGCCTAAACCTCACCATTAGCCTTACCATCATCCTCACCCTAAAATCCTCCAAACACTAAACCTCATACTAACTCTAACACTAACTGTAAACCTAACCATCACCCTAACCCTAACCCTCACTCTCAACCTCACACTCAGCCTAACACTAAGACTAAGCCTTACACTTACCCTAACCCTCACCCTCAACCTAGCCCTAACCCTAACCCTAATCTTAACCCTAAACCTCATCCTAACCATCACCGTAAACCTAACCCTAACCCTCATCCACACCCTCACACTAACCCTAATCCTAACCCTAACCCTCAACCTAATCCTAAACCTCACCCTCAGTGTAACCCTTACCGTAACGCTCGCCCTAACCCTATACTTAACCCAAACCTTAACGCTCACCCTAAACAAAACCCTAACCCTCACCCTTACCCTAACCCTAAACCTTACCCTCACCCTAACCCTAATCCTAACCTTAACCCTCATCCTAACCCTCCCCCTAAACCTAATCCTAACCCTAAACCTAACCCTAACCCTCACCCTTAACCTCACCCTCAGCCTAACCCTAAGCCTAACCCTAAACCAAACCCTAACACACACACTCACCCTTATCCTAAACCTAATCTTAAACTTAACCCTAACCCTAAACCTCCCCCTAACTCTCACCCTAACCCTAACACTAACACTAACCCTATCCCAAACCCTCAACCTAACCCTCACACTGATTCTAACCCTAAACCTCACCCTCACACTAAACCTCACCCTAAGCCTAAACCTAACCCTCATCCTGACCCTCACTGTAACCGTAAAATTAAACCGAACCCTAACAATAACTCTAAACCAATTTCTAAACCTCAGCTTAACCATAACCCTCACCCTAACCCAAACCCTCACCATAACCCTTAGCCTCACCCTAAAACTAAACCTAACGCTAACACTAACCCTCAACCTAACACTAACCCTAAATCTAACCCTAAACCTCACCCTCAACCTAACACTAACCCTAACCCTAACCGTAAACCCCACTCTAACCCTAACCCTAACCCTGACCTGCACCCTCAACCTCACTGTAACTCTAAACCTAACCCTAACAATAACACTAATCCTAACCAGAACCATCACCCTAAGTCTAAACCTCACCCTCATGCTCGGCCTAAGCCTAAGCCTAAGCCTAACCCTAACCCTAAACCTCACCCTAACCCTAACCCTATCACAAACCCTAACTCTAATCCTAAAACTCACTGTCCCCCTAACCCTAATTCTAAGCCTAACCCTAAACCTTAACCTCAACCTAACCATAACCGTAACCCTCACCCTCACCCTCACCTTAACCCTAAGCCTAACCCTAACCGTAACAATAACCTTAACCATAACCCTAACCCTCACCCTAACCATAACCCTCAACCTAACCCTAACTCTCACCCTAACACTTTGCCTAACCCTAAAAATAACCTTCACTTAACATTAATCCTCACCCTAACCGAAACCCTAACCCTAAACCTCACCCTAACCCTAACGCTAACCCTAATCCTAAACCTCACACTCACCCTCACTCTAACCCTAATCCTAAACCTAACCCTATCCCTAATCCTAACCCTCACCCTAACCCTCAGCCTATCCCTCACCCTTAGACTTATCCTAACCCTAAACCTCAACCTAACTCTCAACCTCACCCTAAACCTAACCCTAACCCTCACCGGAACTCTCACCCTCACCCTCACCCTCATGCTCGGCCTAAGGCTAAGCCTAAACCTAACCCTAACCCTCAAACTAACCCTAACTCTAACCCTAACCCTAAACCTAAACCTCATCCTAACCCTAACCCTAATCATCGCGCTCACCCTCACAGTAACCGTAACCCTACCCCTAAACCTAATAATAAACCTAACCCTAACCCTAACCCTCACCCTAACCATAACCCTCACCCTAACCTTAACTCTCACCCTAACACTTACCCTCACCCTAACCCTAACCCTAGGAACCCTCACACTCACCCTAGCTTTCACCCTAAACCTAACCCTCATCCTCACCCTAAACCTCATACTAACCCTAACATGAATCCTCAATCTAACCCTCAACCTCACCTTAACGCTAACACTAACCCTAACCCGAACCCTAACCTTCACCCTTACCGGAAACTTCACCCTCAGTCTAACCCTCACCTTTACCCTTACCGTCACCCCCAGGCTAACCTGCACCCTAACCCTAACTCTCATCCTAACCCTAAATGTACCCCTGAACCTCACCCTCACCATAAGCCTAAGTCTAACCCTAACCCTAAAACTAAACCTCACCCTACCCCTCACCCTAAACCTAAAGCTCATCCTAACCCTCACCCTAACTGTAAACCTAACCATCACCCCAACCCCAACCCTCACTCTCAACCTCATGCTCAGCCTAATCCTAAGCCTAATCCTAACCCTTACCTAACCCTCACCCTCACCCTAGCCCTCACCCTAACATTAATCCTAATCCTAACCATCATCCTAAACCTCACCCTAACCCTAACCTTAACCATCACCCTAAACCTAATCCTCAACCCCACCCTCACTCTCAGCCTAACCCTAAGCCTAAGCCTAACCCTAATCCTATCCCTCACACTCAACCTCACCCTCACCTTTATCCTAACACTAACCCTAACCAAAAGCCTAAACCTCAACCTAACCCTCACCCTAACCTTAACCCTAAAAGTAACCCTAAACCTCAACCTAGGCCTAACCCTCCAACTAACCCTAAATCTAACCCTAAACCGCACCCTCCCCCTAACCCTACTCCTAAACCTAACTATAAACCTCACCATAACCCTAACCCTAACCCTCACCCTCACCATAACTCTAACCCTAACGCTAACAATAACACTAATCCTAACCCTAATCCTAACCCTATTCCTAACCCTAATGCTAACACTCACCCTCAAACTAACCCTAATCCTAACCCAAACCCTCATCCTAACCCTAATCCTCACCCTCACTATAACCCTAACCCTCAACCTAATTCTCACCCTAATCCTAACCCTAACCCTAAACCTTAATCTAATACTAACCCTAACCCTCACTCTCACCCTAGCCCTCACCCTAACCATAATCCTAACCCTAATCCTCATACTTACCCTCACCCTAGCCCTAACCTTAACCCTCACTTTAACCTTAACACTAACCCTAACTCTCAACCTAACCTTAACCCTCACGCTCACCATAACCCTAACCCTAACCCTGACCCTAACCCTAACCCTCACACTCACCCTATACCTAACTCTCACCCCCACCCTCATCCTCAGTCTAACCCTAACCCTAAACCTAACCCTAACCATATCGCTCACACTCACCCTAACCCTTACCCTAAACTTAATCCTAACCCTAAGCCTAACCCTCACACTCAAACTTACCCTCAACCTATCCCTAAATCTAACACTAACACTAAACCTAACCCTCAAACTCAGGCTCACCCTAGCCCTAACTCTAACCCTAAACCTCTCCCTCTCCCTAACCCTAACACTAACCCTAACCCTAAACTTCAACCTAACCCTAACCCTAAACCTCACCCTCACCCTAGCCTTCAACCTAACCCTAATCCTAACCCTAACCCTCATCCTAACCCTCAACCTAACACTAAACCTAACCCTCACCGTCACTCTCACCCTAAACCTATTCCGAACCCTAACCCTCAACCTAAAGCTAACCCTCACCCTCACCGTAACCCTTACCCTAACCCTCAACCTAACCCAAAACTTAAGCTGAACCCTAACTCTCACTCTTACCCTACCCTCACCCCAAACCTAAACCTAAACCTCACCCTCACCCTAGCCCTCACCCAACCCTAAACCTAACCATAACCCTCTTCCTAACCCTCCCCCTAACTCTTACCCTAACGTTCACCCTAACCCTAACCCTAACCCTCAAACTCACGCTCAGCCTAACCCTAACCCTAATCCTAAACCTAACACTAACACACACACTCACCCTCACCCTAACCCTAATCTTAACCCTAACCCTCATCCTAACCCTCAACGTAACCCTAAACCTCATCCTAACCCTAACCCACACCCTCATGCTCAGCCTAATCCTAATCCTAACCCTAAACCAAACCCTCACACTCACCCTAATCCTAATCCTATAACTCACCCTAACCCCAACCCTAATCCTCAACCTCAGCCTAACCCTAAGCCTATCCCTAACCCTAACCCTCACACTCACCATAAACCTAACACTAATCCTACTCCTAAAACTAACCCTAACCCTCACCCTCAACCTAACCCTCACCTTAAGCATAACCCTAACATTTATACTAACGCTAAACCTCAACCTCAGCCTCACCCTAACCCTAACTCTAACACTAAACCTCACCCTAACACTAACCCTAAATCTAACCCTAAACCTCACCTTCAACCTAACCCTAACCCTAACCCTAAACGTCAACCCCACCCTCACCCTCACCGTAACCATAACCCTAACGCTAACCCTAACAATAAACTTAACCATAACCCTAACCCTCACCCTAACCATAAACGTCACCTTAACCCTAACCCTCACCCTAACACTTAGCCTAACCGTAACAATAATCCTAACCCTAACAGTAACCCTCACACTAGCCCTAACCATTACCCTAACCCTAAACCTCACGCTAACCCTATCCCTAACCCTCACCAAACACTAGCCCTCACCCTAAACCTAACCCTCATCCTCACCCTAACCCTCAGCCTCACCCTAACTTTCAGCCTAAACCTAATCCTAAATCTACACATAACCCTCACCCTAACCCTCACCCTAACCCTAACACTAAACCTAACACTAACCCTAACACTAACTCTCACCCTCAGCCTCACCCTAACCCTAACTCTAACCCTAAACCTCACCCTCACCCTAACCCTATCCCTAACCATAAAACTCACCTTAACGCTAACGCTAAACTTCACCCTCACCCTAGGCCTTGCCCTAACCCTAATCCTAACCCTATCCCTCATCCTAAACCTCCCCCTAACAAAACCCTAACCTAACCATCATCCTCCCCCTCAGCCTAAATCTAAGCCGAACCCTAGACCTAACCCTAAATAACACACTGACCCTCACCCTAACCCTAACCCTAATCCTATCCCTAACCCTAACACTAACCCTTACCCTCACCCTAACTCTCACACTAACCCTAACCCTAACCGTCACCCTAACGCTAACTCTAACCCTAAACCTCACCCTCACCCTTACCCTAACTCTAACCCTATCCTAAACCCTAAACCTCAACCTAACCCTAACCCTAACCCTCACACTCACCTTCACCGTAACCGTAACCCTAAACTTAAACCTAACAATAAACCTAACGCTAACCCTAACCCTCACCCTAAACATAAACATCACCCTAACCCATAACCTCACCCTAACACTTACCCTCACCCTAACAATAACCCGAACAGTAACATAACCCTCACACTAACCCTAACCCTAACCCTAAACCTAAACCTCAACCTAACCCTCACACTCAACCTAAACCTAACACTAACCCTAACCCTAACCCTCACCCTAACCCTCACCCTAACCCTATATCTAAACCTCTCCCTCACCCTAAACCTAACCCTAACCCTAACCCTAACACTAACACTAACCCTAAACCTAACCCTAAACCTAACACTAATCCTCATCCTCAACATCACCCTAACCCAAACCCTAACCCTAACCCTCATCCTAACTCTAAGCCTAACCCTAACCCTAATCCTAACCCTCACAGTCACCCTCACCCTAACCCTAATCCTAAACCTAACCCTATCCCTAACCCAAACCCTCACCCTAACCATCAGCCTAGCCCTAACCCTTAAACTTATCCTAACAGTAAACCTCAACCTAACTCCCAACCTACCCCTAAACCTAACCCTAACCTCACCCGAACACGAACACGAACCCTCACCCTCATGCTCGGCCGAAGCCTAAGCCTAAGCCTAAGCCTAACCCTAACCCTGACTCTAACCCTAACTCTAACCCTAACCCTAAACCTAAACCTCATCCTAACCCTAACCCTATTCCTCACCCTCACCCTCACAGTAACCGTAACTCTACCCCTAAACCTAACAATAAACCTAACCCTAACCCTAACCCTCACCCTCACCCTCACACTCACAATAACTCTAACCCTAACCCTAACAACACTAATCCTAACCCTAAACCTAAACCTAACCCTCACCCTAAAACTAATGCTAATACTCACCCTCAAGCTAACCTTAATCATAACCCTAACCCTAACCCTAATCCTCACCCTCACTGTAACCCTAATCCTCAACCTAATCCTCACCCTAACCCTAACCCTAACCCTAAACCTTAATCTTACACGAACCCTAACCCTCAACCTCACCGTAGCCCTCAACCTAACCCTCATCCTAACCCTAATCCTCATCCTTACCCTCACCCTAATGCTAACCTTAACCCTCACCCTAACCCTAAGACTAACACTAACTCTCAACCTAACCCTAACCCTCACGCTCACTGTAACCCTAACCCTAACCCTCACCCTAACCCTAACCCTCACACTCACCCTTAACCTAACCCTCACCCCAGCCCTCACTCTCAGTCTAACCCTAAGCCTAACCCTAACCCTAACCATATCGCTCACACTCACCCTAACCCTTACCCTAAACCTAATCCTAACCCTAAGCCTAACCCTCACACTCAACTTAACCCTCACCCTAAACCTAAATCTAACACTAACACTAACCCTAAACCTCAAACTCAGCCTCCCCCTAACCCTAACACTAACCCTAAACCTTACACTCACCCTAACCCTAACACTAACCCTAACCCTAAACCTCACCATAACTCTAACCCTAAACCTCACCCTCACCCTAGCCCTCACCCTAACACTAATCCTAACCCTAACCCTCAACCTAATCCTCACCCTAACACTAAACTTAACCCTCACCGTCACCCTCACCCAACCCCTAATCCGAACCATATTCCTCACCCTCAGCCGCACGCTAACCCTAACTCTAACACTAAACTTCACCCTAAAACTAACCCTAAATCTAACCCTAAACCTCACCCTCAACCTAACACTAACCCTAACTCTAACGGTAAACCCCACGCTAACCCTAACCCTAACCCTCACCTGCACCCTCACCCTCACTGTAACTCTAACCCTAACCCTAACAATAACACTAATCCTAACCAGAACCATCACCCCAACCCTAACCCTCACCCTCATGCTCAGCCTAAGCCTAAGCATAAGACTAACCCTAACCCTCACCCTAACCCTAACCCTATCATAAACACTAACTCTAACCCTAAACCTCACTGTCACCCGAACCCTAATCCTATCCTTAACCATAAACCTAAACCTCATCCGAACCCTAACCGTAACCCTCACCATAACCCTAAGCTTAACCCTAACAATAACCTTAACCATAACCCTAACCCTCACCCTAACTATAACCCTCACCCTAACCCTAAACCTCACCCTAACACTTACCCCAACCCTAAAAATAACCCTAAACCTAACACTAACCCTCACACTAACTCTAAACATCACCCTAACCCTAAACCTTACGATAACCCTATCCTTAACCCTCACCCAACCCTAGCCCTCACCCTAACCCTAACCCTCATCCTCACCCTAACCCTCACCCTCACCCTCACCCTCAGCCTAAACCTAACCCTAAACCTAAGCCTAACCCTGACCCTAAACCTCACCCTAACCCTAACCGTAAACCTAACACTAACCCTAACCCTAACCCTCACCCTCAGCCTCACCCTAACCCTAACTCTAACCCTAAACCTCACCCTCACCTTAATCCTTACCCTAATCATAAACCTCACCCTAACTCTAACCATAAACCTCAACCTCACCCTAGCCCTTAACTGTCATCCTAACACTCCCCCTAAACCTAACACTAACCCTAACTAACCCTAACCCTAACCATCACCCTCACCTTCAGCCTAAACCTAAGCCTAACCCCAGAACTAACCCTAACAAACACACGGACCCTCACACTAACCTTAACCGTAATCTTATCCCTAACCATAACACTAAGCCTTACCCTCCACTTAACTCTCTCCCTACCTAACCATAACCATCACCATAAACTTAACTCTCACCCTAAACCTCACCCTCACCCTAACCCTAACTATAACCCTAACCCAAACCCTAAACCTCAACCTAACCCTAACCCTAACCCTCACATTCACCCTCACCGTAACCGTAAACCTAAACCTAAACCTAACAATAACCCTAACCCTAACCCTAACCCTATCCATTACCGTCACCCTAACTCATAACCTCACCCGAAAACTTACCCTCTCCCTAACACTAACACTAACACTAACACTAACACTAACCCTCACAATGACCCTAACCCTAACCCTAACCCTAAACCTCAACCTAAACCTCACCCTCAACCTAAACCTAACACTACCCCTAAACTTAACCCTCACCCTAACCCACCCCCTAACACTACATCTAAACCTCACCCTCACCCTAAACCTAACACTAAACCTAACACTAATCCTCAGCCTCAATATCACCCTAACCCAAACCCTAACCCTAACACTCATCCTAACTCTAAACCTAACCCTAACCCTAATCCTAACCCTCACATTCACCCTCACCCTAACCCTAATCCTAAACCTAACCCTATCTCTAACCCTAACCCTCACCCTAAACCTCAGCCTAGCCCTCACCCTTAAACTTATCCTAACCCTAAACCTCAACCTACTTCTCAACCTAACCCTAAACCTAACCCTAACCCTCACCCGAACCCGAACCCGAACCTTCAACCTCATGCTCGGCCAAAGCCTAAGCCTAAGTCTTAGCCTAACCCTCACCCTAACCCTGACTCTAAACCTAAACCTAAACCTAAACCTCATCTTAACCCTAACCCTAATCCACACCCTCACCCTCACAGCAACCGTAACCCTACCCCGAAACCTAACAATAAACCTAACCCTAACCCTAACCCTCACCCTAACCATAACCCTCACCCTAACCTTAACCCTCACCCTAACACTTACCCTCACCCTAAACCTAACCCTAACCCTCACACTCACCCTAGCCTTCACCCTAACCCTAACCCTCATCCTCACCCTAAATCTCACTCTAAACCTAACACTAATCCTCAATCTAACCCTCACCCTCACCCTAATGTTAACACTAACCCGCACCCTAACCTTAACCTTCACCCTTACCGGAACCCTCACCCTCAGCCTAACCCTCACCTTTACCCTTACCGTCACCCCTAGGCTAACCTGCACCCTAACCCTAACCCTCATCCTAACCCTAACTGTACCCCTGAACATCATCCTCACCATAACCCTAAGTCTAACCCTAACCCTAACTCTAAACCTCAACCTAACCCTTACCCTAACCCTAAACCTCATCCTAACCCTCACCCTAACTGTAAACCTAACCATCACCCTAACCTTAACACTCACCCTCAATCTCACGCTCAGCCTAATCCTAAGCCTAAGCCTAACACTTACCCTCACCCTCACCTTCACCCTAGCCCTCACCCTAACCCTAATTCTAACCTTCACCCTCACCCTAACCCTAACCCTCATCCTCACTCTAAACCTCACACTAACGCTAATCCTAATCCTCAATCTAACAATCCCCCTGACCCTAATACTACCCCTTACTCTAAACCTAAGCCTAAACCTAACCCTCACCCTTATCTTAACCCTCACCCTCACCCTAAACCTCACCTTTACCCTTACCATCATCCTCACCCTAACCCTCACCCTAACCCTAAACCTACACCTAACCCTAAACCTAACCCTAATCCTAACACTCACTCTCACCTTAACCAAAATCCTAACCCTAACCCTCACCCTAACATTAACCCTCACACTCACTGTAACCCTAACCTCAACCTAACCCTCAACCTAAAGCTATCCCTAACCCTAAACCTCAATCTAACACTAACCCTAACCCTCACCCTCATACTAGCCCTCCCCATAACCTTAATCCTAACCCTAATCCTCATCCTTACCCTCACCATAACCCTAAACTTAACCCTCACCCTAACCCTAATCCTAAACCTAACCTTCAACCTAACCCTAACCCTCAACCTAACCCTAACCCTCAAACTAACCTTCACCCTCAGCCTAAACCTAATCCTAATGCTAAGCCTAACCCTCACCCACAACCTAACCCTTGCTCTAACCCTAACTCTAACACTAATCCTAACACTAAACCTCACCCTAACCCTAACCCTCAACCTCAGCCTCACCCTAACCCTAACTCTAACCCTAAACTCAACTTCCCCCTAACCTTAACCCTAACCTAACCGTAAAACTCACCCTAACCCTCACCGTAAACCTCACCTGCCACTAGCCCACACCCTAACCATAATCCTAACCCTAACCCTCATCCTAACCTTCACCCTAACACTAACCTTAACACTAACCCTCACCCTATCCCTAATCCTAACCCTAACTCTCAAACTCACACTAACCCTCACCCTCACCGAAACTCTTAGCCTAACCCTAACCCTAACCCTAAACTTAACCCGAATCCTAACTCTCACACTAACCCTAACCCTAACTCTCACCCTAAACCTAATCCTCAACCTTGCCATAATCCTCACACTCAGCCTAACTGTCACGTTTACCCTTACCTTCACAACAACCCTAACCCTAACGCTAACCCTAACTCTCAACCTAACCCTCACCCTAACCCTAACTCTACCCCTAAACCTCACCCTCACTCTAACCCTAACTCTAACATTAACCCTAGCACTAAACCTCACCCTAACCCTAACCCTAACCCTTAAACTAACCCTAACCCTCACCCTCACCCTCACCATCACCCTCAGCCTAAACCTAAGGCTAACCCTAACCCTAACCCTAACCCTCAATCTCACCCTAACCCAAACCCTAATCCTAATGCTAACAATAATCCTAACCCTCACTCTCACCCTCAGCCTCACCCTAACCCTAATTCTAACTCTAAACCTCACCCTCACCCTAACACTTAGGCTAACCCTAACCATAAACCTAACCCTAACTGTAATCCTAACCCTCCCCCTAACTCTCAGCCTAACCCTAACCATAACACTAACCCTAACCCTAAACGTCAAAGTAACCTTCACCCTAACCCTAACTCTAACCCTAATCCTCACACTCACCCTAACCCTCACTCTAACCCTAAACCAAACCCTAAACCTCGCCCTAACCCTAACCCTAACCCTCACTCTCACCGTAACTGAAACGCTAAACCTAACCCTAACAATAACCCTAACCCTTATCCTAACCCTCATCCGAACGATAACCCTCACAATAACCAAAACCCTAACAACCCTCACCATAAAACTAAACCTAACCATAACATTAACCCTCACACTAACCCTATAATCCTAACCCTAACCCTAAACCTCAACCTAACCCTCACCCTCACCCTAACCCTAACAATAACCCTATCCATGACCCTCACACTAACCATCCCCCTAACACTATATCTAACCCTAAACCTCACCCTCACCCTAACCATAATCCTAACCCAACCCTAAACCCCACCCTAACCCTAATGCTAACCCTCACCCGCACCCTCACACTCATCGTAACTCTAACCCAAACCCTAACAATAACACTAACCCTAACCATCACCCTAACCCTAATCCTCACCCCCACCCTCACCCCACCCTCACCCTTAGCCTAACTGTAAGCCTAAGCCTAATCCTCAGTATAAACCTCACACTCAGCCTCACCCTAAACCTAACCCTCACCCTTAACTTAACCCTCACCCTCACCTTAACCCTCACCCTCATCTTAACCCTTACCCTCAGTGTAAACCTCTTTACCCTTACCATCATCCTCACCCTAACCTCACCCGAACCCTAAACCTCATCCTAACCCTCACCCTAACAATAAACCTAGCCATCACGCTAACCCTAATCCTCACCCTCAAACTCACCCTCAGCCTAACTGGAAGCCTAAGCCTAAGCCTTACCCTAACCCTTACCCTCACCCGAGCCCTCACCCTTACCCTAATCCAAACGATCACACTAACTCTAATCCTCACCTCCATCCTCACACTCAGCCTAACCATAAGCCCAAGCCTAGCCCTAACACTAATCCTCACCCCCACCCTCACTCTTAGCCTAACCATAAGCCTAAGCCTAATCCTCACCCTAAACCTCACACTCAGTCTCACCCTAACCCTATTCCTAAACCTAACCCTATCCCTAAACCTCGACCTATCCCTCACCCTCACACTTACCCTAACACTAACCCTAACCCTAAACCTCCCCCTATCCCTCCCCCTAACCCTAACCCTACCCATAACCCTCACCTTCAGCCTCATGCTCACCGCAAAACTTAACCCTAATCATAACAATAACAATAAACCTAACGCTAAGCCTAACCCAAACCCTAACTCTAATCCTCAACCCCACCCTCACCCTCATCCTAAGCCTAAGCCAAACCATAACTCTAACCCTAAACCTAACCCTAAAACTAACCCTAATCCTCACCTCACCCTCACACTAACCCAAACCCTAACCGTAACCCTCACCCTAATTCTAAGCCTAACCCTAACCATAAACTTCACACTCACCCTCACCCTAACCCTAATCCTAAACCTAACCCTATCCCTAACCCTAGCCCAAACCCTAACCCTAACCCTAGCCCTCACCCTTACCCTAATCCTAACCCTATACCTCAATCTAAACTTCACACTAACCCGAACCCTAACCCGAACCCTAACCCTCACCCTCATGCTTGGCCTAAGCCCATGGCTAAGCCTAAGCCTAAGCCTAAACCTAACCTTAACCCTCACCCTAACACTAACGCTAACACTAAAGCTAACTCTATCCCTAAATCTCACCTTCACCCTAAGCTTAACTCTAATCCTAAGACTAAAACTAAACCTCATCCTAACCCTAACCCTAACCCTAACACTAACACTAACCATAACCCTAAACCTAACCCTAACAATAACCCTAACCCTAACCTTCACACTCACCCTAACCATAACTCTAACCCTAAAACTAACCTTCACCCAAACACTTACCTTCACCTTAACATAAACCCTAACGCTAACACTAACGCTCACACTAACCCTAAGCATCACCCTAACAGTAAACCTCATCCTAACACTAACCCTAACCCTCAAGCTCACCCTAAAACTCACACTAACCCTAACACTAATCCTCAATCTAACCCTCATCCTCATCCTAACCCTAACACTAACCCTCACCCTAACCCTAACCCTCACCATTATTGTAAACCTCACCCTCAGCCAAACCCTCAAATTTACCCTTACCCACAACCCCACCCTAACCCGCACCCTAACCCTAAACTTTACCCTAACCCTCACCCTAAACCTAACTCTACTCCTAAACCTCACCCTCACTTTAACCCTAACCCTAACCCTAACACTAAAACTAAACTTCACCCTAAACCTAACCCTAACTCTCACCCTCACACTCACTGTAAACGTATCTCTAAACCTAACCCTAACAATAACCCTAACCCTAACCTCACCCAACCATAACCCTCACTCAAAACCTAACACTCACCCTAACACTTACCCTCACCCTAACACTGACCCTAAGCCGAACACTAACCCTCACACTAACCCTAACCCTCAACCTAATCCTAAACCTCACCATAACCCTATCCCGAACCCTAACACTCACCCTCACCCTAGCCCTCATCATAACCCTAATTTTAACCCTCACCTTCACCCTAACCCTCATCCTCACCCTAAACCTCACACTAACCCTAACCCTAATCCTCAAACACTCACCCTGAACCTAACCCTAACCCTTACCCTAACCCTAAACCTAACCCTAACCCTCAACCTAACACTCAAACTCAGCCTAAACCTCACCTTTACCCTTACCATCATCCTCACCCTAACCCTCACCCTAACCCTAACCCTCACCCTCACCATAAACCTAACCCTCAACCTAACCCTCACCCTAACCCTAACTCTAACCCTAAACCTTAATCTAACACTAACACTAAACCTCACCCTCAACCTAGCCCTCATCCTATCCCTAATCTTCATTCTTAACTTTACCCTAACCCTAACCTTAACCCTTACCCTAACCATAATCCTAACCCTAAGCCTCAACCTTACCCTAAAACTCAAGCTCACCATAAACCTAACCCTAACCCTCACTCTCAACCTCACCCTCAGCCTAACCCTAAGCCTAAACCTAACCCTAACCCTCATACTCACCCTAACCCTTATGCTAATCCTAATCCTAACCTTTAGCCTAACCCTTAGCCTCAACCTAACCCTCAACTTAACCCTAACTCTAACACTAACCCTAACCCTAACCCTCAATTTCAGCCTCACCCTAACCATAACTCTAACCGTAAACCTCAACCTCATCCTAACCCGAACCCTAACCCTAACCCTAAAGCTCACCCTAACGCTAACCCTAAACCTCAACCTCAAACTAGCCCTCACCCTAACCTTAATCCTATCCCTAACCCTCATCCTAGCCCTCACCCTAACACTAACCTTAAACTTCACCTCACACTAACCCTAATCCTAAAACTAACCCTGAACCTAACCTTAACCCTCACCGTCACTGTAACCCTTACCCTAACCCTCAACCTAACCCTAAATTGAACCCGAACCCTAACTCTCACCCCAACCCTAAACCTAACCCTCACCCTAAGCCTAACCCTCACCCTTACCTTAACCCTCACGCTCAGGCTAACCCTCACCTTTAACCTTACCGACACCCTCACCCTAACCCTAATCCTAAACCTAAACCTATCCCTAACCCTAGCCCTCACCCTAACCCTAACCCTAAAACTCAATCTAACCTTCACCCTTACGCGAACCCTAAGCAGAACCCTACCCTAAACCAAATCCTAACCCTAACCCTCACCATAACCCTAAGCCTAACCTTCACCCTAACTCTCACACTCACCCTCACCCTCAACCAAACCCTCACCCTCACCCTAATCATAACCCTCACCCTAACCCTAACCCTCACCCTACCACTTACATCACCATAACACTAACCCTAACCCTAACACGAACCCTCACACTAACCCTAATCCTCACCCTCACCCTAGCCCTCACCCTAACCCTAATTCTAACCTTCACCCTCACCCTAAACCTGACCCTCATCCTCACACTAAACCTCACACTAACCCTAACACTAATCCTCAATCTAACCCTCATCCTATCGCTAACCCTAACCCTTACACTAACCCTAAACCTAACCCTAATACTCACCCTTATCTTAATACTCACCCTCAGCGTAAACCTCACCTTTACCCTTACCATCAATGTCACCCTAACCTTACCCTAACCCTAAACCTCATCCCAACCCTCACCCTAAGGGTAAACCTAGCCATCATCCTAACCCTAACCCTCACCCTCACCCTCACCCTCAGCCTAAACCTAAGCCTTAGCCTAAGCCTTACCCTAACCCTCACCCTCACCCGAGCCCTCACCCTTACCCTAATCCTAACAATCACCCTAACCCTAATCCTCACCCCCACCCTCACCCTCAGCCTAACCCTAAGCCTAAGTTGTAACCTAACCCTAACCCTCACCCTAATACTAACACTAACCATAACCCTAACCCTAAACCTCAACCTAACCCTCACCCTAACCTTAACCCTAACACTAACCCTAACCCTAACCCTCGACCTAACACTGCCCCTAACCCTAAATCTAACCCTAAACCTCACCCTCACCCTAACCCTAATCCTAACCCTAACCATAAACCTTACCCTAACCCTCACCCTAACCCACACCCTCACCCTCACCCTCACCCTCACTGTTACTCTAACCATAAACCTAAAAATAACACTAATCCTAACCCTAAACCTAACCCTAACCCTAACCTTAATCCTAACACTCACCATCAACCTAACCCTAACACTAACCCTAAACCTCACCCTAACCCTAACACTCACATCACCGTAACCCTAACTCTCATCCTAACCCTCACCCTAACCCTAACCCTAAACCTAAACCCTATCCTAACACTAACCCTCACCCTCACCCTCACCCTAGCCCTCACCCTAACCCTAATCCTAACCCTAATCCTCATCCTAACCCTCACACTAAGCCAAACCTTAACCCTCACCCTAACCCTATTATTAACCCTAATCCTCACCCTAACCCTCAACTTAACCCGAACCCTGTCTCACCCTAACACTAAACCTAACCCTCTCGCTAACCCTAACCCTCACCCTCACCCTCAACTTCAGTCTAAAACTAGCCTAACCCTAATCCTAAACCTAACCTTCACACTCACCCTAACCCTTACCCTAATCCTAACCCTAACCCTAACCCTCACCCTCAGCCTCACCCTAACCCTAATTCTAACCCTAAACCTCACCCTCACCCTAACCCTAACCCTAAACCTAAACCTCACACTAACCTTAACCCTAAACCTCACCCTCACTATAGCCCTCACCATAACCTAATCCTAACCCTAACAATCATTCTAACCCTCACTCTTAACCTAACGCTAAACCTCACCCTCACCATCACCCTAATTTTAACCCTAACCCTCAAATTTACCCTAACCCTCAACTTCACCATAACCCTTACCCTAACCATCACCCTATCCCTAAACTGAACCCAAACCCTACCCCTCACCCTAAACCTAACCCTCAACTTCAACCTCACGCTCAGCCTAACCATAAGCCTAAATGTAAACCTAACCCTAACACACACAGGAACCCTCACCCTAAAACTAATCCTAAACCTAAACCTAACCCAAACACTAACCCTCCACCTAACTCTCACTGTAACCCTAACCCTAGCACTAAACCTAACCCTCAACCTAACCGTGACTCTAACCCTAACCCTAACCCTAACCCTAAACCTCACGCTCACCCTAAACCTAACTCTAACCCTAACCCAAACCCTAAACCTCACCCTAACCCTAACCCTAATCCTAACCCTCACCCTAACCCTAAAACTAAACCTAACCCTCACAATAAACCTAACCCTAACCCTTACCCTCACCCTCACCCTCAGCCTAAACCTAAGCCTAATTCTAACCCTTACCCTACCCATAACCCTAAACCTCACCGTAACCCTAACCCTAACCCTAACACTAACCCAAAACCTAAACATAACCCTAAACGTAACCCTAAACCTAACCTTAATCCTCAGCCTCACCCTCACCCTAACCCTAAACCTAACCCTAACCCTCACCCTAACTCTAAGCCTAATCCTAAACCTAACCCTAACTCTCACACTCACACTCACCCTAACCCTATTCCTAAACCTAACCCTACCCCTATCCCTAGTCTCACCATAACCCTCACCCTAGCCCCCACCCTTACCCTAATCCAAACCCTAAATCTCATCCTAAACCTCACCCTAAACCTAACTCCAACCCTCACCATACCCCGAAGCCTAACCCTCACCCTCATGCTCGGCTTAAGCCTAAGCCTAAGCCTAACCCTAACATTAACCCTCAACCTAAACCTAACCCTAACACTAACCCTAACTCTAACCCTAAATCTCACCCTCATCCAAAACCTAACTCTAAACCTAACCCAAAAACTAAACCTCATTCTAACCCTAACCCTAACCCTCACGCTCAATGTAACTGTAACCCTAATCCTAACCCTAACCCTCACCCAAACCCTAAGCATAACCCTCATTTTTAACCTAACCCTAATCCTCACTGTAACCCTAACCCTAACCCTAAACCTAACCCTAATCCTCAGCCGCACCCTCACCCTAACCCAAATACTAACCCTAACCCTCACCCTAGCCCTAAGCCTAACCCTAACCCAAAACCTAACGCTCAAACTCACCCTCACCCTAAACCTAATCCTAAACCTAACCCTATCCCTAACCCTAACCCTCACCCTCAGCCTCACCCTAGCCCTCACCCCAACCCTAAATCTAAACCTAAACCTCATCCTAACCCTAACCCTAAACGTAACCGAACCCTAACTCTCACCCTAATCCTAACATTAACCCTCACACTTACCCTAACCCTCAGCCTCACCCTTACCATCAGCCTAAATCTAAGCCTAACCCTAACCCTAACCTTAACACTCACACACACAATAACCTTTACCGTAATCCTAATCCTAACCCTAAGCCTAACCCTCACACTCTACCTAACCCTCACCCTAACCCTAACTCTAATACTAACCCAAACACTAACAATCAACCTCAGTCTCAACCTAAACCTAAATCTAACCTTAAAAGTCACACTCATCCTAACCCTAACCTTAGCCCTAACCCTAAACCTCACCCTAACTCTAAACCTAAACCTCACCCTCACCCTAGCCCTCATCCTAACCCTTACCGTAACCCTCAACCTAACCGTAAACTTAAGCCGAACCCTAAATCTCACCCTAACCATAACCCTAACCCTAACCCTAACCCTCACCCTTAGGCTAACCCTCACGTTTACCCTTATCGTCACCCCCACCCCAAACCTCACCCTAACCCTAACATTCAACAAAACACTCATCCTAACCCTAACTCTACCCCTATACCTCACCCTCAACCTAATCCTAACTCTAACACTAACCCTAACACGAAACCACACCCTAACCCTAACACTAACCCTCAAACTAACACTAACACTCACCCTCAACCTCACCCTCAGCCTAAACCTAAGGCTAACTCTAACCCTCACACTCCCCCTCTCCCTAACACTAATCCTAAACCTAACCGTAAACCTAACACAACCCTCATCCTAAACCTCACCCTAACCCTAACTATAACACTAACACTAAGCCAAACCCTCACCCTAACACTCACCCTAAACCAATCTCTAACCCTAAACCTCAAACTAACACTGACCCTAACCCTAACCCTAAACCTCACCCTGACCCTAACCCTAAACCTCAACTTCACCCTAGCCCTCACCCTAAACCTAATCCTAAACCTAAACTTCATCCTAACCCTCACACTAACCCTAACCGTAACCCTCACCCGACACCTAACCCTCCCCCTCAACCTAACCCTCAGCCTAACCCTAAGCCTAAACCTAAACCTAACCCTAACCCACACACTCACACTCACCCTAACCCTAATCCTAACCATAACCGTAACACTTAACCTCACCCTAAACCTAAACCTAAAACTAACCCTAACCCTAATCCTCATCCTAACCCTCACCTGAACCCTAACTCTAACCCTAAACCTCACACTCACCCTAACCCTAACTATAACCCTAACCCTAAGCCTAAACCTCCCCTAACTCTAACCCTCATCCTCACCCTCACCCTACCCCTAACCCTAAACCTCACAATAACCCTAAAACTAACCCTAAACCTCACCCTAACCATAACGCTCAACCCTCACGCTAACACTTACCCTCACCCTAACACTAACCCTAACTCTAACACTAACGCTCACAGTAACCCTAACTCTCACAATAACCCTAAACCTCACCCTCACCCTAACCCTAACCATCGGCTACACCCTAGCCCCCACCCTAAACTTAATTCTAACCCTAACACTCACCCAAACCCTAACCCTCATCCTCACCCTAATCCTCACACTAACCCTAAACGTAATCCACAATCTATCCCTCACCCTCACCCTAACACTCACCCTAACCCTAACCCTCACCTAAACACTCACCCTAATCCTAAACCTATCAATCACCCTAACCCTAACCTCACCCTCACCCTCACCCTCAGCCTAAACCTAAGCCTAAGCCTAACCCTAACCCTAACACTCACCCTCACCCTAGCCCTCACCCTAAACCTAATCCTAACCCTAACCCTCACCCTAACCCTAATCATAACCATCACCGAAAACCTATTCCTCACTCCCAAGATCACCCTCAGCCTAACCCTAACTCTAAGCCTAATGCTCACACTCAACCTCACCCTAACCCTAATCTGAAAACTAACCCTATCCCTAACACTAACCCTCACCCTAACCAGAAGTCCTCACCCTAACCCTAAGCCTAAACTTAAACCTCATCCTAACCCTAACCCTAACCCTCACACTCATGCTAAGCCTAAGCCTAAGTTAAGCCTAAGCGTAAACCTAACCCTAAACCTAACCGTCAACCTAATCCTAACCCTAACTCTCACCCTAACCCTGACCCTAACACTAACCCTAACTCTAACCCTAATCCTCACCCTCACCCTAACCCAAACTCTAAACCTAATCCTAAACCTAAACCTCATCCTAACCCCAACCCTAACCCCCACCCTTACCCTCACGGTAAACATAACCCTAACACTAACACTAACAATAACCCTAACTCTAACCCTAACCCTCACCCTAACCATAACCATAACCATAACCCTCACCCTAAACCTAACCCTCAACCTAACACTAAGCCTAACCCTAAACCTAACCCTCACACTAACCCTAACCATCACCCTAACCCTAAACCTCACCCTAACACTAACCCTAAACCTCACACTCACCCTAGCCCTCACACTAACTCTAACTCTCATCCTCACCCTAAACCTCACACTAACCTTAACACTAATCCTCAATCTAACCCTCACCTTCACCTTAACCCTAACCCTAACCCTCACCCTCAGCTAAACTCTCACCCTAACCCTAACCCTAACACTCACCCTAACCCTAATCCTCACCCTCTGCCTCATGCTAACCCTAACTATAACCCTAAACCTCACCCTCACCCTAACCCTAACCCTAACCCTAAACCTCAACCTAACCCTAACCCTAAAACTCACCCTCATCCTAGCCCTTACCCTAACCCTAAGTCTAACCCTAACCCTCAACATAAACTGCCCCCTAACCCTAACTCTAACCCTAAACCTTACACTCACCCTAACGTTAACCCCAACCCTAACCCTAAACTTCACCCTAAACCTCACCCTAACGAAAATCCTCAACCTCACCCTCAAACTCACCGTAACTCTAACCATAACCCTAACAATAACCCTAACCCTAACCCTAACTATAACCATAACCCTCACCCTCAGCCTCACCCTCACCACAAATTTAACCCTAACCACAACATTAACAATAACCCGAAATCTAACCCTAACCCTAATCTTCACCCCCACCGTCAACCTTAACCTAAGCCTAAGCCTAATCCTAAACCTGACCCTCTCAATGAAAGCCTAACCTAACCCTAACCCTAAACCTAAACCTAAACCTCACCCTAACCCTAATCCTAAAACTTATCCTAATCCTCATCCACACCCTCACCCTAACCCAAACCCTAAACTTAACCCTCACCCTAAACCTAAGCCTAATCCTTAACCTAACACTAACCCTCACCCTCACCCTCACCTTAAACCTATTCCTAACCCTAACCCTATCTCTAACCCTAACCCTCACCTAACCCTCACCCTAACCCTAATCCTAACCCTAACCCTAACCTTAACCCTCAACTTCATGCTCGGCCTAAGCCTTAGCCTAAGCCTAATCCTAACCCTAACCCTCACCGTAACCCTAACTGTAACACTAAGGCTAACTCTAAGCCTAAACCTCATTCTCACATTAACCTTAACTCTAACCCTAACCCTAAACCTAAACCTCATCCTAACCCAAAATATAATCCTCACTCTCACCCTCACCGTAATTGTAACTCTAACCATAACCCTAACAATAACCCTAACCCTAACCCTAACCCTCACCTGAACCATAACCCTCACCCTAAACCAAACCCTCACCCTAACAAATTCCCTCAACCTAACACTAACCCTAGCCCTAACACTAAGCCTCACACTAACCCTAATCACAACCCTAAACCTCAACCTAACTCTCACCCTCACACTAAACCTAACACTAACCCTAAACTTAACCCTCACCCTAACCCTCCCACTAAAACTGGATCTAACCCTAAACTTCACTCTCACCTTAACCCTAACCCTAACCCTAACCCTATACCCCACCATAACCCTAACCAAATTCCTCACCCGGACCCTCACTATCACCATAATTCTAACCCTAACCCTAACAATAACACTAATCCTAACCCTAAACCTAACCCTAACCCTAAGCCCAACTCTAATCCTAACACTCACCCACACCCTAACCCTAATCCTAACCCTAAACTTCACCCTAACACTAACCCTAACCCTCACCCAAACCCTAGCACTCACCCTAACTCTAATCCTAACCCTAATCACCATCCTAACCCTCACCCTAACCCTAACCCTAACCCTCACCCGCACCCACACCCTCACCGTAACTCTAAACTTAACCCTAACAATAAAACTAACCCTAACCTGAACCATCACCATAACCCTAATCCTCACCCCCAACCTCACCCCCAGCCTAACCCTAAGCCTAAGCCTAACCCTCACACTAACCCTCATACTCACCCTCACCCTAACCCTAAAGCTAAACCTAACCCTATCCCTAAACCTCAACCTAACCCTCCTCCCTCCCCTAACCCTAAAACTAAACCTAAACCTAACCCTCACCCTCACCCTCCCCCTCACCCTAACTCTAACCCTAAACTTCACCCTGACCCTAAACAAAACCCTCACTCTCACCCTCAACCTCACCGTACCTCTAACCCTAACCCTAACAATAAAACTAACCCTAACCCTAACCCTAACCCTGACCCTAACAATAACCATAACCCTCACCCTCAACCTCACCCTCACCGCAAACTTAACCCGAACCATAACACTAACAATAAACCTAAACCTAACCATAACCCTAAACCTAATCCGCAACCCCACCCTCACCCTCACCTTCAGTCTAACCCTTAGCCTAATCCTAACCCTCACCATAATACTAACCTTAACCCTAAACCTAACCCTAACCCTAACCCTAAACTTAACCCTAATCCTCAGCCTCAACCACACCCTAACCCAAACCCTAACCCTAAACCTCACCCTAAACCTAAGCCTTAACCTAACCTTATCCCTCACCCTAACACTTACCCTCACCCTAACACTACCCCTAACTCTCACACTAATCCTCACAGTAACCCTAACTCTCACCCTAACCCTAAACCTCACCTTAACCCTAACCCTAACCCTCAGCGTCACCCTAGCCCCCACCCTAATCTTAATTCTAACCCTAACCCTCACCCTAACACTAACCCTCATCCTCACCCTAAACCTCACACTAACCCTAACCCTAATCCTCAATCTATCCTTCACCCTAACCCTAATCCTTACCCTAACAATCACCCTAATCCTAACCCTTACCCTTAGGGCAACATTCAACCTCAGCCTAACCCTCATCTTTACTCTGACCTTCACGCTCACCCTAACAGTCACCCTAACCCTAACCCTTATTCAAATACTCACCCTAACCCTAACCCTATCCATCACCCTAACCCTAACACTCACCCTCAGCCTCACCCTCAGCCTAAACCTATGTTTAAGCTTAACCCTAACCCTAACACTCAACCTCACCCTAGCCCTCACCCTAAACCTAATCCTAACCCTATCCCTCATCCTAACCCTCACCCTAACCCGCACACTAACCATCACCCAAAACCTATTCCTCACCCCCAATCTCACCATCAGACTAACCCTAAGCCTAAGCCTAAACTTAACCATAACCCTCACCCTCAGCCTCACCCTCACCGCAAAATAACCAAAACCATAACACTGAAAATAACACTAATTTTAACCTGAAACCTAACCCTAATCCTAACCCCCACCCTCACCCTCAGCCTAACACTAAGCCTAACCCTAGGCGTAACACTAATCCTGATTGTGACCCTAAACACAACATTAACCCTAACCCTAAACCTAACCCTAAACCTAACACTAATCATCAGGCGCACCCTCACCCTAACCCACACCCTAACCCTAAGCCTAAGCCTAACCCTAACCCTAACGCTCACACTCACCCTCACCCTAAACCTAATCCTAAAACTAACCCTATCCCTAACCCTAACCCTCACCCTATCCCTCATCCTAATCCAACCCCTAACACTAACACTAACACAAACCCTCACCCTAACCCTCAACCTAACCCTAATTCTAATCCTTACCCTCACCCTCGCCTTAACTGTAACCCTAATCATAACCCTAAACCTTACCCTAACCCTAACCCTAAACCTCACTCTCACCCTAGCCCTCACCCTAACCCTAACCTTAACCCTAACCCTCACCCTAACCATAACACTCACCATAACTCTGACTTTCACACTAAACCTAACCCTAACCCTCACCCTCACCATCACCCTAAACCTTACCTAAACCTCACCCTCACTCTAAACCAAACGCTAACCCTAACACTGACTCTAAACCTAAGCCTAACCCTAACCCTAACCCTCACACTCACCCTCAATCTAAACCTAATCCTAAACCTATCCCTATCCCTAAGCCTCACATGAACCATCACCCTAGTGCTCACCCTAACCCTAATCCTAACACTTCACCTCATCCTAACACTCAACCTAACCCTAACCTAACCCTCACACTAACCCTCACCCTAACCCTAACAGTAACACTAACGCTAACTCTAACCCTAAACATCACCCTCACCCTAACCCTAATTCTAACCCTAACCCTTAATATAAACCTCACCCTAAACCGAAACCTAACCCTCACCCTCATAGTAACCGTAAGCCTAACCCTAACCCTAACAATAACACTAAAAGTAAACCTAACCCTCATTGTAACCATAACCGTCACCATAACCCTAACCCTCACCCTAACACTTACCCTCACCCTAACACTAACCCCAACCCTAACACTAATCCTCACACTAACCCTAACCATCACCCTAACCTAAACCGCACCCTAACCCTAAACCTCACCGTCACCCTAGCCCTCACCCTAACCCTAACCCTCACCCTAAACCTAGACCTAATCCTAACCCTCTACCTTAACCTAACCCTCACGTTCATCATAACCTTAACCCTAACCCTAAGAATAACCATAACCCTAAACCTAAACTTAAATTTCACCCTCACCGTAACTCTAACCCTAACCCAAACCCTCACCCTAACCCTAACACTGACGCTAGCCCTAACGACAAACCTCACCATAAACCTAACACTAACCCTAATCTTCACCCTAGGACATACCCTATCCCTAATCCAACCCTAATCCTCATCCTAACCCTCACTCTAACCCTAAACCAAACCCTCACCCTCACCCTTAGCCTCAGCCTAACCCTAAGCAAAACACTAACCCTAACAACAACTGTCACACTCACAGTTACCGTAACCCTAATCCTAACCCAGCACCAACCCTAACCCTAACACTAAAACTAAACCTAACCCTCACCCTAACCCTCACTCTAAAGCTAACCCTAACCCTATTGCTCATCCTAGCACATAACCTAACGCTAATCCTATCCCTAACCCTCACCATAAGCCTCAACCTTACCCTGGCTCTAAACCTAAACCTGAAGCTAACCCTCACCTTCACCCTAACCCTAATGCTAACCCTAACCCTAACACAAACACTAACCTCACACTCACCCTCACCTTATCCCTAATCCTAATCCTAAACCTTACCCTAACCCTCACCCTAACCCTAACTCTCAGCCTAACCCTACCCCTACCCCTAACACTAACACTAATCCTCACCCTAACCGTAGCTCCAATCCTATCCCTCACCCTCGCCTTAACTGTAACCCTAACCCTAACCCTAAACCTCACCCTAACCCTAACCATCAACCTCACTCTCACCCTAAACCTCACCCTAACCCTAACCCTAAACTTCACTCTCACCCTAGCCCTCACCCTAACCCTAACCCTAACCCTCAATCTCAGCCTAAGCCTAAACCTAACCCTAAGCTTAATCCTAACCCTAACCCTCAAACTAACCCTCACAATAACCCTCACCCTAACACTAACAGTAACACTAACGCTAACTCTAACCCTAAACTTCACTCTCACCCAAACGCTAATTCTAACCGTAACCCTTAATATAAACCTCACCCTAAACCGAACCCTAACACTTACCCTCACAGTAACCGTAACCCTAACCATAACTCTAACAATAACTCTAAACCTAACCCTAACCTTCATTGTAACCCTTTGCATCACCATAAACCTAACCCTCACCCTAACACTTCCCCTCACGTTAACACTAACCCTAACCCTAACACTAATTCTCACACTAACCCTAAACATCACCCTAACCATAAACCTCACCCTAAACCTAGACCTAATCATAACCCTCAACCTTACCCTAAACCTCACTCTCATCATAACCCTAACCCTAATCCCCACCCTATGCCTAAACCTAATCATAACCATAAACCTCACCCGAACTGTAACCCTAACCCTCACCCTCATGATAGCCCACACCCTAACCATAAACCTAAACCTAACCCTCATCCTAACACTCACCCTAACCCAAAACCTAAACCTCACCCTAAACCTAAACCTCACCCTCACCCTCAGCCTAACCCTAAGCCTAAACATAACCCTAACCATAACCCTCACACTCAACCTCACCCAAAACCTAATCCTAAACCTAACCCTATCCCTAACCCTAACCCTCACCCTAAACCTAACCCTGACACTAAACCTAACACTAACCCTCACAGTAAATCTCAACTTAACACTAACTCTAACCCTAAACCTCACCCTATCCCTCACTCTAACCCTAACTCTAACCCTAAACCTCACCCTCAACCTCATCCTAACCCTAATCCTAAACATCACCCTCATCCTAACCCTCACCCTAACACTAACCCTAACACTAATCCTAAACCTAATCCTCATCCTAACTCTCACCCTAACCCTAACCCTAACTCTCACTCAAACGCTAACCCTAACACAAACCCTAACCCTAACCCTCAACCTCACCCTCACCCTCAGCTTAATCCTAAGCCTAAACTTAACCTAAGCCTAACCGAAACACTCACCCTAACACTAACCTTTATCCTAATCCTAACCCTAACCCAAACCCTCACCTAAAACCCTCACCCTCATCCTAACCCTCACACTAACCCAAACCCTAACTCTAACCCTAATCCTAAACCTTACCCTAACCGTCACCTTAACCCTAAAACGAACACTAAACCTCACCCTCACCCTCACACGAAATCTAACACTAACCCTAAACCTCACCCTAACCATAACCCTCACAGTCACCCTCACATTCGCAGTAACTCTAAACCTAAACCTAACAATAACACTAACCCTCACCCTAACCCTGACACTCACCCTCACCGTAACGCTAACCCTAACCCTAAACCTCACCCTCACCCTAAACCTCACCCTAACCCTAACCCAAAACCTCACTCTCACCCTAGCCCTCACCCTAACCCTAACCCTAACCCTCACCATAACCCTAAATTTCACACTAACCCTAACCCTAACCCTCAACCTCAACCTAACCCTAACCCTAACCCTCACCCTCACCCTAAACCAAACCCTAACCCTAACACTGACTCTAACCCTAAGCCTAACCCTAACCCTAACCCTCACACTTACCCTCAATCTAAACCTAATCCTAAATGTAACCCTATCCCTAAGCCTAACCCTCACATTAACCATCACCCTAGCGCTCACCCTAACCCTAATTCTAACCCTACACCTCATCCTAACACTCAGCCTAACGCTAACCCTAACCCTTGCCCTAACCCTAACCCTAACCCTCACCCTCACTCTTGGCCTAAGCCTAAGCCTAACCCTAAGCTTAAGCCTAACCCTAACCCTCACACTAACCCTCACTCTAACTCTAACACTAACACTAAAGCTAACTCTAGCCCTAAACCTCACCCTAACCCTAACTCTAACCCTAACACTTAATATAAACCTCACCCTAAACCGAAAACTAACCCTCACTCTCACAGTAACCGTAACCCTAACCCTAACCATAACAGTAACACTAAACCTAAACCTAACCCTCATTGTAACCATAACCGTCACCATAAACATAACCCTCACCCTAACACTTACCCTCACCCTAACACTAACCCTAACCCTAACACTAATCCTCACACTAACCCTAACCATCACCCTAACCCTAAACCTCAACCTAACCCTAAACCTCACCCTCACCCTAGCCCTCAACCTAACCCTCACCCTAAACCTAGACCTAATCCTAACCCTCAAACTTACCCTAACCCTCACCCTCATCATAACTTTAACCCTAACACCCACCCTATGCCTAAAAATAATCCTAACCCTAAACTTCACCCTAACCCTAACCCTAAACCTCACCCTCATGCTAGCCCTCACCCTAATCCGAATGCTAAACCTAACCCTCATCCTAACCCTCACCGTAACCCTAAACCTAAACCTCACCCTCACCCTCAGCCTAACCTTAAGCATAATCATAACCCTAAACATAACCCTCACACTCAAACTCACCCAAAACCTCATCCTAAACCTAACACTATCCCTAACCCTAACCCTCACCCTAAACCTCACCCTAACCCTAACCCTAACACTAAACCTAACACTAACCCTCACAGTAAATCTCAACTTAACACTAACTCTAACCCTAAAACTCACCCTCACCCTAACTCTAACCCTCACCCTCACCCTCACCCTCAGCCTATGCCTAAGCCTAAACCTAACCCTAACCCTAAACCTCATACTCACCCTCACACTAACCCTAATCCTAATCCTAACCCTAAACATAACCCTCACCCTAACACTAACCCTCACCATAACCCTAACCCTATCACTAACCCTAACCCTAAACCTCACCCTATCCCTCACCCTAACCCTAACTCTAATCCTAAACCTCACCCTCACTCTCACCCTAACCCTAACCCTAAACATCACCCTCATCCTAACCCTCACAATAAACCTAACCCTAACACTAATCCTAACCCTAATCCTCATCCTAACTCTCACCCTAACCCTAACACTAACTCTCACCCAAACACTAACCCTAACCTAATCCTCACCCTCACCCTCACCCTCACCCTCAGCTTAATGCTAAGCCTAACCCTAACCCTAAGCCTAATCCAAACACTCACCCTAATGCTAACCCTAATCCTAATCCTAGCCCTAACACTAAACCTCACCCTAATCCTCACCCTCATCCTAACCCTCACCCTAACCCTAAACCTAACACTAACCCTAACCCTAAACCTCACCCTCAACCTCACCTTAACCCTACATCTAACCCTAAACCTCACCCTCACCCTCACGCTAAACCTAACACTAACCCTAATCCTCAACCTAGGACATACCCTAACCCTAATCTAACCCTAACCCTCACACTAACCCTCAATCTAACCCTAAACAAAACCCTCACCCTAAATCAAACCCTCACCCTCACCCTCAGCCTCAGCTTAACCCTAAGCCTAACACTAACCCTAACCCTATCTGTCACACTCACAGTCACCGTAACCCTACTCCTAAACCTAACACCAACCCTAACCCTAACACTAAACCTAAACCTAAACCTGCACCTAACCCTCACTCTAACCCTAACCTGAACCCTATTGCTCATCCTAGCACATACCCTAACGCTAATCCTATCCCTAACCCTCACCATAACCCTCACCCGTACCCTCACTCTAAACCTAACCCTAAAGTTAACCCTCAACCTCACCCTAAAACTAATGCTAACACTAACCCTAACACTAACACTAACCCTCACACTCACCCTCACCTTATCCCTAATCCTAATCCTAACCCTTACCCTAACCCTCACGCTCACCCTAACTCTCATCCTAACCCTACACCCAACACTAACACTAACAATAACCCTCCCCCTAACCCTCACCCTAACCCTAACTCTAACCCTAACCCTCACCCTCGCCTTAACCGTAACCCTAACCATAACCCTAAAACTCACCCTAACCCTAACCCTAAACCTCACCCTCACCCTCAAACTCAGCCTATAGCTAAGCCTAAACCTAACCCTAACCCTAACCCTCATACTCACCCTCACACTAACCCTAATCCTAATCCTAACCCTAAACCTAACCCTCACCCTAACACTAATCCTCACCCTAACCCTAACCCTAACACTAACCCTAACCCTAAACCTCACCCTATCCCTTACTCTAACCCTAACTCTAACCCTAGAACTCACCCTCAACCTCACCCTAATCCTAATCCTAAACATCACCATCATCCCAACCCTCACCCTAACCCTAACCCTAACACTAATCCTAACCCTAATCCTCATCCTAACTCTCACCCTAACCCTAATCCTAACTCTCACCCAAACGCTAAACCTAACCCAAACCCAAACCCTAATCCTCACCCTCACCCTCACCCTCAGCTTAATGCTAAGCCAAACCCTAACCCTAAGTCTAACCCAAACACTCACCCTAATGCTAACCCTAATCCTAGCCCTAACTCTAAACCTCAACCTAACCCTCACCCTCATCCTAACCCTCACCCTAACCCTCACCCTAACACTAACCCTAACTCTAAATCTCAATCTAAAACTCACCCTAAGCCTAAATCTAACCCTAAACCTCACCCTCACCCTCACCCTAAACCTAACCCTAACCCTAAACCTCACCCTAACCCTAACCCTCACACTCACCCTCACCTTCACCGTAACTCACCCTAACCCTAACAATAACACTAACCCTCACCCTAAACCTAACACTCACCCTCACCGTAATCATAAAACTAAACCAAAACCTCACCCTAACCCTTACCCTAACCCTAACCAAAACCTAACCCTAACCCTAAACCTAACCCTCACCCTCAGCCTCACCCTCACTGTAAACTTAAACCTAACCATAACACTAACACTAACAATAACCGTAACCCTAAACTTACCCTCAACCTCACACTAACCCTAACCCTCACCCTAAACCTATCACTCACCCTCACTGTAACCCTCACCATAACACTCACCCTAACCCTAAACCTAACCCTATCCCTGAACCTCACCCTAACTCTAACCCTAACCCTCACCCTCAACCTAGCACTCAACCTAGCCCTAGTCTTAAACCTAAACCTCACCCTAAACCGCACCCTAACCCTAAAGCTAACCCTCACCCTAACCCTAAAACCCTAAAAATCACCCTAAACCTAACCCTCACCTTCACCCTCAAGCTCGGCCTAAGCATAAGCCTAAGCCTAAGGCTAAGCCTAACCCTGACACTCACCCTCACCCTCACCGTAACCATAACACTAACCCTACGCCTAACCCTCACACTAACACGCACCCTAACGCTAACCCTAACCCTAAACCTCACCCTCAGCCTTAACCTAACCCTCATCCTCACCCTCAGCTTAACACTAAGCCTAAGCCTAAGCCTAACCCTAACCCTCACACTCACACTAGCCGACACCATAACCCTAATCATAACACTAAACCTAACCCTAACACTCACACTATCCCTAACCCTAACCCTAAAAATAAACCTAAACCTCACCCTCACCTTAAACTAAAACTAACTCTAAACCTCATCCTAACCCTAACCCTGACCCTCAACATCACCCTCACCCTCACGCTTACCTTAAACTTAAACTTAACCCTAACCCTAAGAATAACCATAACCCGAAACCTAACCTTAAAACTCACCCTCACCTTAACTCTAACCCTAATCCAAACCGTCACCCTAACCCTAACCCTGACCCTAACCCTAATGCTTAACCTCACCCTAAACCTAAAACTAATCCTAATCCTCACCCTAGGACATACCCTAACCCTAATCCAACCCTAACCCTCACCCTAACCCTCACTCTAACCCTAAACCAAACCCTCACCCTAAATCTAACCCTCACCCTCACCCTCAGCCTCAGCCTAACCCTAAGCCTAACACTAACCCTAAACTTAACTGTCACACTCACAGTCACAGTAACCCTAATCCTAATCCTAACACTAACACTAACCCTAAATCTAACACTCACCCTAACCCTCACTCTAACCCTAACCCTAACAGTGTTGCTGGTTCTAGCACATACCCTAACGCTAATCCTATCCCTAACCCTCACCATAACCTTCACCCTAACCCTCACTCTAAACCTAACCCTAAAGCTAAACCTCACCCTCACCCTAACCCTAATGCTAACCCTAACCCTAACACTAACACTAACCCTCACACTCACCCTCACCTTAACCCTAATCCTAAACCAAAGCCTTACCCTAACCCTCACCCTCACCCTAACCCTGTTCCTAACCCTACCCCTAACACTAACACTAACACTAACCCTCACCCTAACTCTCACGCTAACCCTAATTCTAATCCTAACCCTCAACCTCGCCTTAACCGTAACCCTAACCATAACCCTAAACCTCACCCTAAACCTAACCCTAAACCTCACCCTCAACCTAAACCTCACCCTAACCCTAACCCTAAACCTCACTCTCACCCTAGCCCTCACCCTAAACCTAAACCTAACCCTAACCCTCACCATAACCCTAAATTTCACACTAAAGCTAACCCTAACCCTCACCCTCACCCTCACCCTAACCCTAACCCTAACCCTCACCATAACCCTAAATTTCACACTAAACCTAAACGTAACCCTCACCCTCACCCTCACCCTAACCCTAACCCTAACCCTCACCCTCACCCTAAACCAAACCCTAACCCTAACACTCACTCTAACCCTAAGCCTGAGCCTAACCCTCACCCTAACCCTCACACTCACCCTCAATCTAAACCTAATCCTACACCTAACCCTATCCCTAACCCTAACCCTCACATTAACCATCACCCTAGCGCTCACCCTAACCCTAATCCTAACACTACACCACATCCTAACACTCACCCTAACCCTAACCCTAACCCTCAACCTAACCCTAACCCTAACCCTCACCCCCAGTCTTGGCCTAAGCCTAAGCCTAACCCTAAGATTAAGCCTAACCCTAAACCTCACTCTAACCCTCACCTTAACTCTAACACTAACACTAACGCTAACTCTAACCTTAAACCACACCCTCACCCTAACCCTAACTCTAACCCTAACCCTTAATATAAACCTCAACCTAACCCTTACCCTAACAATAACCGAAACCCTAACCCTAACCCGAACAATAACCCTAAATCTAGCCCTAACCCTCATTGTAACCATAAATGTCAACATAACCCTAAATCTCACCATAACACTTACCTCACCCTAACACTAACCCCAACCCTAACACTAATCCTCACACTAACCCTATCCATCACTCTAACCCTAAACCTCACCCTAACCCTAAACCTCACCCTCACCCTAGCCCTCACCCTAACCCTAATACTCACCCTAAACCTAGACCTAATCCTAACCCTCAACCTTACCCTAACCCTCACCTTCATCATAACCTTAACCCTAACCCTCACCCTATTCCTAAACTTAATCCTAACCCTAAACCTCTCCCTAACCCTAACCCTAAACCTCACCCTCATTCTAGCCCTCACCCTAATCCTAATCCTAAATCTAACACTCATAATAACCCTCACCCTAACCCTAACCCTCAACCTCACCCTCAGCCTAACCCTAAGCATATTCATAACCCTAATCATAACCCTCACACTCAAACTCACCTAAAACCTAATCCTAAACCTAACGCTATCCCTAACCCTAACCCTCACCCTAACCCTAAACCTCACCCTAACCCTAACCCTAACACTAACCCTAACACTAACCCTCACAATAAACCTCAACATAACACTAACTCTAACCCTAAACCTCATCCTCACCCTAATGCTATCCCTCACCCTCACCCTCACCCTCAGCCTATCCCTAAGCCTAAACCTAACCCTAACCCTAACCCTCATACTCACCCTCACATTAACTCTAATCCTAATCCTAACCCTAAACCTAACCCTCACCCTAACACTAACCCTCACCCTAACCCTAACCCTAACACTAACCCTAACCCTAAACCTCACCCTATCCCTTACACTAACCCTAACTCTAACCCTAAAACTCACCCTCACCCTCACCCTAACCCTAACCCTAAACCTCACCCTAACCCTAACCCTAACACTAATCCAAACCCTAATCCTCATCCTAAACCTAACACTAACTCTCACCAAAACACTAACCCTAACCCAAACCCTAACCCTAATCCTCACCCTCACCCTCACCCTCAGCTTAACGCTAAGCCTAACCCTAACCCTGAGCCTAACCCAAACACTCACCCTAACACTAACCCTAATCCTAATCCTAACCCTAACTCTAAAGCTCACCCTAACTCTCACCCTCATCCTAACCCTCACCCTAACCCTAACCCTAACACTAACCCTAACCCTAAACCTCACCCTAACACTAACCCTCACACTCACCCTCACCTTCACCGTAACTCTAACCCTAACCCTAACAATAACACTACCCTCACCCCAATCCTAACACTCACCCTCACCATAATCGTAAACCTGACCCAAACCCTCACCCTAACCTTACCCTAACCCTAACCTAAACCTAACCCTAACCCTAAATCTAACCCTCACCCTCAGCCTCACCCTCACTGTAAAATTAAACCTAACCATAACACTAACAATAACAATAACCCTACCCTAATCTTACCCTCACCCTCATACTAACCCTAACCCTCACCCTAACCCTAACCCTCACCCTCAATGTAACACTCACCCTAACACTCACCCTAACACTAAACCTAACCCTATCCCTAAACCACACCCTAACTCCAACCCTAACCCTCACCCTCACCCTAGCACTCACCCTAGCCCTAATCTTTTTTTTTTTTTTTGGTTTTTCTTTTTTTTTTAATTTAATTTTATTTTATTTGAGAACATACTGTACAGAGGGGCTACAATTACATGGGCAGAATAATGCATATATTTCTTACCAAGCATTGCAGCCTCCTCCTTTGTTTACCCTTCACCTCCCTTCCCAGCCTCCCTCCTCCCCCCACCCAATTATACCCCCTACCCCCCCACACCGACATTGTAAAGCTGGTTTTGACATGCCCTAATCTTAAAACTAAACCTCACCCTAAGCCTCACCCTAACCCTAACCCTAACCCTCACCCTAACCCTAAAACTCTAACAATCACCCTAACCCTAACCCTCACCTTCACCCTCAAGCTCAGCCTAAGCATAAGCCTAGGCCTAAGGTTAACCCTAAACCTCACCCTCACCCTCAGCTTAACACTAAGCCTAAACCTAAACCTAACCCTAACCCTCACCCTCAAACTAGCCCTCAAAATAACCAAAACCATAACACTAAACCTAACCCTAACACGCACACTATCCCTAACCCTAACCCTAACAATAACCCTAAACCTCACCCTCACCCTAACACTAACCCTAACTCTAAACCTAATCCTAACCCTAAACCTAACCCTCAACATCACCCTCACCCTCACACTTAGCTTAACCTTAACCTTAACTCTAACCCTAAGAATAACCATGACCCAAAACCTAAACTTAAAATTCACCCTCACCGTAACTCTAACCCTAAACCAAACCCTCACCCTAACCCTAACCCTGACCCTAAGGCTAACGATAAACCTCACCCTAAGCCTAACATTAACCCTAAATCTAAACCTTACCCTCACCTTCGCCTTAACCGGAACCCTAACCATAACCCTAAAACTCATCCTAACCCTAACCCAAAACCTCACCCGCACCATAAAACTCACCCTAACCCTAACCCTAAACCTCACTCTAACCCTAGCCCTCCCCCTAGCCCTCACCCTAACCCTAACCCTAACCCTAACCCTCACCCTAAACATAACCCTCACCATAACCCTAACTTTCACACTAACCCTAACCCTAACCCTAAACCTCACCCTCACCCTAAACCTAACCCTAACCCTCACCCTAACCCTAAACCAAATCTTAACGCTAACACTCACTCTAACCCTAAGCCTAACCCTAAACCTCACACTCACCCTCAATCTAAACCTAATCTTAAACCTAACCCTATCCCTAACACTAACCCTCACATTAACCATCACTCTAGCGCTCACCCTAACCCTAATCCTAACCCTACACCTCATCCTAACACTCACCCTAACCCTTACCCTAACCCACAAACTAACCCTCACCCTAACCCTAACATTAAAACTAACGTTAACTTTAATTCTAAACCTCACCTCACCCTAACACTAACTCTAACCCTAACCCTTAATATAAACCTCACCCTAAACCTAACACTAACCCTCACATTAACCGTAACCCTAACCCTAACAATAACCCTAAACCTAACCCTAACCCTCATTGTAACCATAACCGTCACCATAAGCCTAACCCTCACCCTAACACTTACCCTCACCCTAACCCTAAACCTAACACTAACCCTAACCCTAAACCTCTCCCTATCCCTTACCCTAACACTGAAACTCACCCTCACCCTCAACCTAACCCTAATCTGAAACATCACCTCATCCTAACCCTCACCCTATCCCTAACCCTAACACTAATCCTAACCCTAATCCTCATCCTCTCACCCTAACCCTAACTCTCACTCAAACGCTAACCCTAACCCAAACCCTAACCCTAAACCTCACCCTCACCCTCACCCTCAGCTTAACGCTAAGCCTAACCCTAACCCTAAGCCTAACCCAAACACTCACCCTAACACTAACCCTAATCCTAATCCTAACCCTAACTCTAAAGCTCACCCTAACTCTCACCCTCATCCTAACCCTCACCCTAACCCTAACCCTAACACTAACCCTAACCCTAAACCTCACCCTAAACCTCACCCTCACCCTAAATGTAACCGTAAACCTCACCCTCACCCTCAACCTAAACCTAAACCTAACCCTAAACCTCACCCTAACCCTAACCCTCACACTCACCCTCACCCTCGCCATAACTCTAACCCTAACATTAACAATAACACTAACCATCACCTTAACCCTAACACTCACCCTCACCTTAATCCTAACCCTAACCCAAACCCTCACCCTAACCTTTACCCTAACCTTAATCTAAACCTCACCCTAACCCTAAACCTAACCCTCACCTCAGCCTCACCCACACTGTGAACTTAAAACTAACCATAACACTAACAATAACACTAACCCTAACCCTAATCTAACCCTCACCATCACCCTCACCCTAACCCTAACCCTCACCCTAAGCCTAACCCTCACCCTCACCGTAATCCTCACCCTAACACTCACCCTAACCCTAACCTTAAACCTCACCCTAACTCTAACCCTAACCCTCACCCTCACCCTAGCACTGACCCTAGACCTAATCTTAAACCTAAACCTCACCCTAACCCTAAAACTCTAACAATCACCCTAACCCTTACCCTCACCTTCACCCTCACGCTCGGCCTAAGCATAAGCCTAAGCCTAAGGCTACGCTTAACCATCACAGTCACCCTCACCCTCACTGTAACTGTAACACTAACCCTAACCCTAACCCTCACACTAACCCGCACCCTAACGCTAACCCTACCCCTAAACCTCACCCTCACCCTAAACCTATCCTTCACCCTCAAACTCAGCCTAACCCTAAGACTAAGCCTAACCCTAACCCTCACCCCCACCCTCAGCTTAACACTAAGCATAAGCCTAAGCCTAACCCTAACCCTCACCCTCACACTAGCCCTCACCATAAACCAAACCATAATATTAAACCTAACCCTAACACTCACACTAACCCTAACCCTAACCCTAACAATAACCCTAAACCTCACCCTCACCCTAACACTAACCCTAACTCTAAACCTCATCCTAACCCTAACCCTAACCCTCAACCTCACCCTCACCCTCACCCTTACCTTAACCTTAACCGTAACCCTAAGAAGAACAATAATCCTAAACCTAAACTTTAACCCTCACCATAACTCTAACCCTAACCCAAACCCTCACCCTAACCCTAGCCCTCACCCTAACCCTACTGCTAAACCTAACCCTCAATTTTAACCTTACTGTCACCCTCAAACTATCCCTAACCCTAACCCTAACCCTCATCCTAACCCTCAGCCTAACCATAACCGAACCATCACGCTAACCCTAACCCTCAACCTCACCCTCAGCATCAGCCCTAACCTAAGCCTAAGCCTAGGCCTAACCCTAAACCTCACCCTCAACCTAGCCCTCACCCTCATCCTAATCCTAACCCTAACCCTCATCCTAAACCTAACCCTAACACAAACAATAACCCTAACCCTAACCCTAACCCTCATTCTAACCATAAGCCTCAACCTAACCTTAACCCTCACCCTAATATTTACCCTCACCATAACCCTAACGCTAACCCTAACACTAACCCTCACACTAACCCTAACCATCACCCTAACCCTAACACTCACCCTAACCCTAGCCCTAACCCTAAGCCTAAATCTAACCCTCACCCTAACACTTACCCTCACCCTAAAACTAACGCTTACCCTGACCCTAAGCCTAACCCTAACCCTAATCCTCACCCTCACACTAGCCCTCACCCTAAACCGAATCCTAACTCTAACCTTAATCTTAACCCTAAACCTAACCATAACCCTAACCATCAACCTAAACCTAATCCTCATCCCCACACTCACCCTCAGCCTAACCCTAAGCCTAATCCTAAGCCTAACCCTAACCCTCACCCTCACACTCACCAAAACCCTAATCCTAAACCTAACCCCAACCCTAAACCACAACCTAACCCTCACCCTAACCATAAGCCTAACACTAACACTAACCCTAACCCTCACCCTAACCCTCCCCCTGAACCTAACTCTAACCCTAAACCTCACCCTCACCCTAAACCTAAACCTCACCCTCACCCTCACACTCACCGTAACTCTAACCCTAACCCTAACAATAACACTAACCCTAACCCTAACCCTAACGCTCACCCTCACCGTAACCCTAACCTAAACCCAAGCCCTCACCCTTACCCTAAACCTAAACCTAACACTAAACCACACCCTAACCCTAAACCTATACCTCACCCTCAGCCTCACCCTCACTGTGAACTTAACCTTAACCTTAACACTAAAAATAACCCTAACCCTAATTCTAACCCTTACCCTCACACTAACCCTAACCCAAATCCTCACAGTAACCAGAACGCTGACCCTCACCCTAACCCTAAACCTAATCCTAATCCTTAACTTCGCCATTATGCTAACTCTAAACCTCACCCTCACCCTTGCCCTCATCCTTACCCTAATCCTAACTCTAAACCTCATCCTAACCCTCACCCAAAACCTAACCCTAACTCTAACCCTCACCCTCACCCTTACCCTCTGCCTAACCCTATGCCTAAGCCTAACCCTAACCCTAACCCTCACACTCGCCCTCACCCTAACCCTAATCCTAACACTAACCCTAACTCTAACACTAACCCTCACCCTAACCCTCCCCTAACCCTAAATCTAAACCTAAACCTCACCCTCAACCTAACCCTAACTCTAACCATAACCCTAAAACTAAACTTCACGCTAACCCTAACCTTAACCCTCCCCCTCTCCCTAAACCTAAAAATAACACTAACCCAAATACTAATCCTAATCCTAACTATAACTCTCACCCTAACCCTAACCGTCACCCTAACACTTACCCTCACCCTAAAACTTACCCTAATCCTAACGCTAACCCTCACACTAACCCTAACCATCACCTTAACCCTAAACCTCAACCTAACCCTATCCCTAACCCTCAACCTCACCCTAGGCCTCATCCTAACCCTACCCCTCATCCTCACCCTAAACCTCACACTAACCCTAATACTAATACTCAGTCTAACCCTCACCCTCACCTTAACCCTAACCCTAATCCTCACCCGAACCCTAACCCTCACATTTACCCTTACTCTCACCCTCACCCTAACCCTCACCCTAACCCAAAACCTCATCCTAACCCTCAGCCTAACCGTAACCCTAACCATCACGCTAACCCTAACCCTCAACCTCACCCTCAACCTCATCCTAAACCTAAGCCTAAGCCTAACTCTAACACTCACCCTCACCCTAGCCCTCACCCTAACCCTAATCCTAACCCTAACCCTCATCATATCCCTAAACCCAATCCTAACAATAACCCTAAACCTAAACCTAACCCTCATTCTAACCATAACCCTAACTGTAACCCTAACCCTCACCCTAAAACTTACCCAAACCCTAACACTAACGCTAACCCTAACACTAACCCTCACACTAACCCTAACACTCACCCTAACCCTAACACTCACCCTAACCCTAAACCTAAACCTCACCCTCAGCCTAGCCCTCACCCAACCTTAACTATCATCCTCACCCTAAACCTCACACTAACCCTAAAACTAATCCTCAATCTAAACCACACCCTCACCATAACCCTAACTCTAACCCTCACTCTAACCCTAACCCTCACATTTACCGTAATCCTCATTCTCAGCTTAACCCTCAACTTTACACTTACTATCACCCTCACGCTAACCCTCACACTAACCCTAACCCTCATCCTAACCCTCAACCTGACCATAACCTTAAGCATCACCCTAACTCTAACCCTCACACACACCTTCACCATAACACTAACCCTCACAGTAACACTAACTCTAACCGTAAACATCACCCTCAGCCTAACCCTAAACCTAATCCTAATCCTAAACATAACCATAACCCTAACCCTTACCCGAACACTCACCCTAACCCTAACCCTAACCCTAACCCTCACCCTAACACTAACTCTAACACTAAAGCTCACCTTCACCCTAATCCTAACCCTAAAGCTCACCCTAACCCTAACCCTATACTTCACCCTCACGTTAGGGCCCACCCTAACACTAATACTAACCCTAACCCTCATCCTAACCCTCAACCTAAACCTAATCCTAACTCTCCCCCTAACCTTAAACCTAACCCTCAACCTCACCCTCATCCTAACACTAAGCCTAACCCTAAACCTAACCCTAACCCACACGCTCACCCTCAACCTTACCCTAATCCTAACCCTAACCCTAACTCTAACCCTAACACTCACACTAAACCTCACCCTAACACTAGCTCTAAACCGAACCCTAACTGTAACCCTCACCCTAAGCCTAAATCTAACCATAAACCTCACCCTCACCCTAAACCTAACTCTAACCCTAATCTTAACCCTGAACCTCACCCTAAACCTAACCCTAACCCGCACTGTAACTATAAATCTCACCCTAACCCTAATCCTCACCCTAACACTAACCCTAACCCTAACACTAACCCTCACACTAACCCTAAACCTCACCCTAAGCCTAAACCTCACCCTAACCCTAACACTAACCCTAACCCTCACCCTCACCCTAGCTCTCACTCTAACTCTAATTCTAACCCTTACCTTCACATAACCCTAACACTCATCCTTAACCTAAAGCTCACACTAACCCTAATCCTAATCCAAAATCTAACCCTCAGCCTCACCCTAATCCCTAACCCACACCCTTGCCTTAACCCTCACCCAAACTGTAACACTCTCCCTTATCTTAACCCTCACCCTCAGCCTAACCCTCAACTTTAAACTTACCATCACCCTCATCCTAACCCTCACCCTATCCCTAAACCTCATCCTAACTTTCAAGCTATCCGTAACCCTAACCATCACCCTAAACCTAACCCTCACCCTCACCCTCACCCTAGCCCTCACCCTAATCCTAATCCTAACCCTAACCATCATCCTAAACCTCATTCTAACCCTAAACCTAACCATCACCCTAAAACTAACCCTCACCCTCAACCTCACCATCAGACTAAAACTATTCATAAACCTAATCCTAACCCTAAACCTGAACCTCAAACAAACCCTCACCCTAATCCTAACCCTAAGACTAACCCTAACCTTAACCCTAACCCTAACCCTCCCCCTATCCCTAACACTAACCTTAACCCTAACCCTAACACCAACACTCACACTTATTCTAACCCTAAACTTCATCTTAACCCTAACTCTAACTCTCACCCTCACCCTCACCCTAACCCTCACCCTAAATCTAACCCTAAGCCTAAGCCAAACCGTAACCCTAAACCTCACATTCACAGTCACACTAACCCTAATCCTAACCCTAACTCTATCCCTAAACCTCAACCTAACACTCACCCTCACCCTAAGGCTAAAACTAACCCTAAACCTAACACTCACCCTAAACCTAAACCTCACCCTAACTCTAATCGTAACCCTAATCCTCATCCCCACACTCACCCTCAGCCTAACCCTCAGCCTCAACCTAAGCCTAACCCTAACACTAACCCTAACTCTAACCCTAAATCTCACCCTCACCCTAACCCTATCTCTAACCCTAACCCTAAACCTCACCCTAACCCTAACCCTCACCCGCACCCTCACCCTCACCTTAACTCTAACCCTAACCCTAACAATAACACTAACCCTAACCCTAACCATCACCCTAACCCTAATCCTCACACTCACCTTCACCCAAAGGTTACCCAGAGCCTAAGCGTAACCCTTACCCGAACCCTCACCCTCACCCTACCCTAATCCTAACTCTAACCCTATCCATAAACCTCAAACTACCACTTTCCCTCACCCTCAATCTCGGCAGAAGCCTAAGCCTATGCCTTACAGAACTCTAACACTCACCCTAACCCTCACCCTAACCCTAACCATAACACTAACTCAAACTCTAACCTTAAACCTCACCCTCACACTAAGCCTAACTCTAACCCTCACCCTCACCCTCACCGTAACCCTAAACATAACCGTGACAATAACCCTAACCCTAAACCTAAACCTCACCCTAACCATAACCCTCAACATAAACCTAACCCTCAATCTAACCCTCACACTCACCCTAACCCTAACCCTAACCCTCACCCTAACCCTCATCCTAACCCTAATCCTCACCCTTACCATAAACATCACTCTAACATTAACCCTCACCTTTACGCTTACCGTCACCCTCACCCTAACCCTAACCTTCATGCTAACCCTCACCCTAAACGTAACCCTAACCATCACCCTAACCCTAAACCTCACCCTCAACCTCCGCCTCAGCCTAACCCTAATCCTAACCCTAAACCACATCCTAACCCTCAAGCTAACTATAACACTAACCATCTCTTTAAACCTAATCTTCATCTCCACCCTCATCATCAGCCTAAACCTAAGCCTAAGCCTAAACCTAACCCTAACCCTAACCATCACTTTAACCCTAACCCTAACACTAACACTAACCCTAAACCTAAACCTCACCCTCACCCTAAACCAAACCCTAACCCTAAACCTAAGCCTAGCCCTAACTTTAACCCTCACACTCACTCTCAAGCTAAACCTAATCCTAAACCTAACCCTATCCCTAAACCTAACCCTCACACTAACCCTCAACCTAAGCCTAACTGTAACCCTAAACCTCACCCTCACCTTCATCCTAAACGTAAACCTAAAGCTAACAATAACAATAACCCTAACACTAACCCTAACCCTCACCCGAACACTTAACCTCACCCTAACCCTAAACCTAACCCTCACTCTCATCCTAGCCCTCACCCTAAACCTTAATTCTAACCCTTTCCCTCACCGTAACCCTAACCCTTATAAACAATCTAACCCTCACCCTCACCCTAACACCTAACCCTCACCCTTACCCTAACCCTCACCCTAACCCTAACCCTCAACCTTAACTTAACCCTCACACTTAGCCTAACCCTCAACTTTACCCTTACCATCATCCTCACCCTAACCCTCAGCCTATCCCTAAACCTCAGGCTAACCTTCAACCTAACCGTCACCCTAAACATCACCCAAACCCTAACCCTCACCCTCAACCTCACCCTCATCCTAACCCTCACCCTAATAATAACCCTAACCATCACCCGAACCCTTATCCTCACCCCCACCATCACCCTCAGCCTAACCCTGAACCTAAGCCTAAGCCTAAACCTAACCTTCACACTCACCCTCACCGTAACCCTAATCCTAAACCTAACATTAACCCTAACCCTAAACCTCAACCTAAAACTCACCCTAACCCTAATCCTCCCCCTAACCCTCCCTCTAACCCTAACTCTAACCCTAAACCTCACCCTCACACTAACCCTAATACTCACCCTAACCCTAAACCTAATCCTAACCCTAACCCTCACACTTACCCTCATCTTAACCCTAATCCTAACCCTAAGCTATCCCTAAACCTCAACTTAACCCTCACCCTCACCATAAGACTAGCACTAACCCTAACACTAACCCTAACCCTAACCCTCGCCCTAACCCTCCCAACAACCGTAACTCTAACCCTAAACATCTGCCTCATCCTAAGCATAACCCTAACCCTCACCCTCACCCTCACCCTCTTGCTCGGCCTAAGCCTAAGCCTAAGCCTAAGACTAATCCTGACCCTCACACTCACCCTCACCCTAACCCTAACCGTAATACTAACCCTAACCCTAACTCTCACACTAACCCTCACCCTAATGCTAACTCTAAGCCTAAACTTCATCCTCACCCTAACCCTAACCCTCCCCCTCCCCCTCCCCCTCCGACTAACATTAAGCCTAACCCTAACACCAACCCTAACCCTAACACTAACCCAAAATCTCACCATAACCCTAACCCTAACCCTCACCTTCACCCAAGCCAATACCCAAAACCTAAGCCTAAGCCTAACCTTCACTCTAACCCTAACATCAACACTCACCCTAACTGTAAACCTCACACTAACCCTCACCTTAACCCTAAGCCTAATCCTAACCCTAACACTAAGCCTCACCCCCACACTAAACCTCACACTAACCCTAACCCTAACAGTAACCCTAACCCTAACCCTCAACTTCACCCTAGCCCTCACCCAAACCCTAACCCTCATCCTCATCCTAAACCTCACACTAAACCAAACACTAACCCTCAATCTAACCCTCACCCTCACCCTAACCCTAATCCGAACCCTCACCCTTAACATAACCCTCACCCTCAGCCTAACCCTCACCTTTACTCTTATTGTCACACCCATTCTAAACCTCACCCTAATCCTAACCCACATCCTAACCCTCACCCTAACCATAATCCTAACCATCACCCTAACCCTAATGCTCACCCTCAACTTCAGCCTCAGCCTAATCCTAAGCCTAAACCTAACCCTAAACTTCACACTCATCCTAGCCCTCAAGCCTAAACCTAATCCTAACCCAAAGCTTCATGCTAAATCTCAACCTAACCATAACCGGAATCATCACTCTAAACCTAATCCTCATCCCCACCCTCACCCTCAGCCTAACCTAAGCCTAAGCCTAACCCTAACCCTAATCCTCACACTAACCCTCACCCTAATCCTAATCCTAACCCTAACCCTAAACCTAAACCTAAACCTCAACCTAACCCTCACCCTAACACTAACACTAACCCTCAACCTCACCTTAGTCCTCACCCAAAACCTCACCCCCAACTTAACCCTCACCCTCTCTCTAACCCGAACCCTAAATCTCACCCTAACCCTACCCCTAACCCTAACCCTAAACCTCACCCTAACCCTAACACTAACACTCCCCCTCACCCTAGCTCTCACCCTAATCCAAATTGTAACCCTAACCCTCATCCTAACCTTCATCATAATCCTAACGCTAACACTCACACTAACCCTAAAACTAATTCTAACCCTCAACCAAACCTTAACCCTGACCCTCACCATAACCCTAAACCTAACCCTCACCCTAACCCTAAACCTAACCCGAAACCTAAATCTCACCATAATCCCAACCCTAACACTCACCCTCACACTTGCCCTCATCCTAACCCTAATCCTAACCCTAACCCTCATGCTAACCCTCAACCTAACCCTAACCCTTACTCTATACCTAGCCCTAATCTTAAATCTCAACCTAACGCTAAACCTAAACCTCACCCTAACCCTAACCCTAACCCTCACCAGCATGCTAGCCCTCACGCTAAACCTAATCCTAAGCCTAACCCTCATCCTAACCCTCACCCTAACCCTAACCCTAACCCTCATTCTAACCCTAACCCTCACCTTCACCCTCAGCCTAACCCTAAGCCTAACCCTAACCATAACCCTCACACTCACCCTCACACAAACCCTAATCTTAAACCTAACCCTATACCTAACACTAACCCTCACCCTAACCCACATCCTAACCCTAACACTAACACTAACACTAACCATCTCCCTAAACCTATACCTCACCCTAACCCTAACACTAATCCTCAACTTCAACCTAGCCCTCAACCTAACCGTAACCCTCATCCTCACCATAAACCTCACACTAACCCTAACACTAATCCTCAATCTAACACTCACCCTCAAGCTCACCCTAACCCTAAACCTCACCTTAACATTAACTCTAACCCTAAACCTCACCCTCACCCTCACCCTAACACTCACCCTCACCCTCACCCTCAGCCTATCCCTAAGCCTAACCCTAACCCTAACCCTAACACTCACACTCACCCTCACCCTAACCCTAATCCTAATCCTAACCCTAAACCTAACCCTCACCCTAAACTTAACCCTCACCCTAACCCTAACCCTAACACTAACCCTAACCTTAAACCTCACCCTATCCCTCACCCTAACCATAACTGTAACGCTAAACCTCCTCCCCCTCCCCCTAACCCTAACCCTAAACATCACCCTCACCTTAGCCCTCACACTAAACCTAATCCTAAACTTAACCCTCATCCTAACCCTCACCATAACCTTAAACCTAACCCCCACCCTAACCCTATCATTCACCCTTAACCTCACCCTGCGCCTAACCCTAAAACTAATCCTAAGCCCCACACTCTCCCTCAACCTAACCCTAAATCTAACCCTTACCCTAACCGTAACCCTCACCATCAAACTCACCCTTAGCCTAACCCTAAGCCTAACCCTATACATAACCCTAACCCACACACTCACCCTCAACCTAAACCTAATCCTAACCCTAAACCTAACGTGAACCCTAACCCTCACCCTAACCCTAACCCTAAACCTAACCCGAACCCTAAACCTCAGCGTAACCCTAACCCTAACACTCACCCTCACCCTAGCCCTCATCCTAACCCTAATCCTAACTGTAACCCTCATGATAACCCTCACCCTAACCCTAACACTAACCCTCACCCTCAACCTAACCCTAATCCAAACCCTCAACCTAACCCTAAACCTCACCCTCACCATAACCCTAACCCTATCCCTCAACCTATCCCTAAACCTAACCCTAACGCTAAACCTCGCCCTAACCCTAACCCTAACACTCACCCTCACACTAGCACTCACTCTAACCCTAATCCTAACCTTAACCCACATCCTAACCCTCAATCTAAACCTAAACCTAACCCTCACCCTAACCCTAACTCTCAACCTTAACCTCACCCTTAGCCTAACCCTAAGCCTAAACCTAAACCTAAACCTAACCCATACACTCACCTTCAACCTAACCCTCAACCTAACCCTCACCCTAACCCTAACCTTCACCCTCAACCTCACCCTTAGCCTAACCCTAAGCCTAACCCTATACATAACCCTAACCATATACATAACCCTAAACCACACACTCACCATCACCCTAACCCTAATACTAACCCTAACTCTAACACTAACCCTCACATTCACTGTAAGAGTAACCCTAACCCAAACCCTAGCAATAACCCTAACCCTAACTCTAACACTCACCCTAATCAAAATACTCACCCTAACCCTAACGCTCTCCCTAAAAGTTACCCTCACCCTTACACTAACCCTAACCCTAACATTAACCCTCACATTAATCTTAACCCTCAACCAAACCCTAAATCTCACCCTAACCCTAACCCTCACCCTCACTCTAGCCCTCACCCTAATCCTAATTCTAACATTAACCCTAACCCAAACACTTAACCCTAACCCTTACCCTTATCTTAACCCTCACCCACAGCCTAAACCTCACCTTTACGCTTAACATCACCTTCACCGTAACACTAAGCCTAACCCTAACCCTCATCCTAAACCTCACCCTAAACTTAACCCTACCCATCACACTAACCCTAACCCTCACCCTCAACCTCACCCTCAGACTAACAATAAGCCTAAGCCTAAACCTAAACCTAACCCTCAACATCACCCTAGACCTCACCCTAACCCTAATCCTAACCCTAACCCTCATCCTAACCCTCAACCTAACCCTAACCCTAACCATCACCCAAACCCTAATCCTCACACCCAACCTCACCCTCAGCCTAACCTAAGCCTAAAACTAAACCTCACACACACCGTCACCCTAACCCTAATCCTAACCCTAACCCTAACCATAACCCTTAACCTCAATCTAACCCTCACCCTATCCCTAACCCTAACACTAACCCTAACCCTAACGCTCCCACTAACACTAACTCTAACCCTAAACCTCACACTCATCCTAACCCTAACCCTCACCTCACCCTAACCGTAAGGCTAACCTCAACTGTACCCTCACCCACACCCTCACTGTTACTCTAACCCTAACCCTAACAATAACACTAATCCTAACCCTAAACCTAACCCTAACACTAATCCTAGCCCTAACCTGACGCTCAGTCTCACCCTCACTGCAAACGTAAACATAACCATAACAGTAAAAATAATTGTAACCGTAACCCTCATCCTAATCCTCACGCTCACCCTAACACTCATCCTACCCCTAATACTCACCCTAACCCTAACCCTCACCCTCACCATAACCCTAACCCTCATCCTCACCCTCACCCTCACCCTAACACTTGTCCTCACCCTAACCCTAATCCTAACCCTAATCCTCAACCTAACACTAAACTAACCCTAAACATAACCCTCACACTAACTCTAATCTTAACACTAATCCTTAACCTAACCCTAACCCTCACCCTAACCCTCAGCTGAAACCTAAGCCTAACCCTAACCCTAAACCTCACCCTCACACTTGCCCTCACCATAACCCTAACTGTAACACTAAACCTAACCCTAACACTCCCAGTAAACCTAACCGTAAACCTAACTCTAAACCTAAACCTCACCCTCACCCTAATCCTAACCCTAACCCTAAACCTAAACTTAACCCTCACCCTCACCCTCACCCTAATGCTAACCCTAACCCTCAGACTCACCCTAACCCTAACCCTAACCCTAACACTCTTCCTAACCCTAAACTAACCCTCAGCCTAATCTTCATCCTAACACTAATCCTAACTCTAACCCACACCCTATCTTTAACCCTAAACCTAACCCTCAACCATACCCTAACCCTCAACCTCATCCTCAACCTCACCCTCACCCTCACCCTAACCCTCACCCTCACCCTCACCCTAACCATAATCATAAACCTAACCCTCACACTAAACCTAACTCTGACACTCACCCTCACCCTATGCCTAACCCTACACTAAAGCGTAATCCTAAACCTAACTCTCACTCTCACCCTCACTCTAAACTTAAACCTTACCCTAACTCTAAACCTAACCCTCACCATAACCATAACCCTAAACCTCACCATAACCGTAACACTAAGCCTAACCCTAACCCTCACTCTAAACCTACCATTAACCATAATGCTATCCCTAATTCTCACCCTCAGCCTAAACCTCACTCTAACCCTTACCCTAAACCTCACGCTAACCCTAATCTTAACACTAACACTAAACCTCACCCTAACCCTCACCCTAACATTAAACCTAAACCTAACCCTCACCCTAATGCTCACCCTAACCCATAACCTAACCCTAACGCTCACCATCACCCTAACGCTCACCCTAAAACATACCTTCATCCTAAACGTAACCCTAATCCTAACACTAACCTTCACCCTCACCTGACCTAACCTGGATCCTAACCCTCACAGTAACCCGAACCCTAAATATCACGCTATCCCTAAACTTCACCTTCACCCTAAACCTCATCCTAACCCTTACCCTCACCATAACCCTAACCCTAACCCTAACACTAATCCTCACCGTAACCCTAACCCTCAACCTCACCCTAACCCTCACCCTCACCTAAAACCTCACCCTAACCCTAACCGTCAACCACACCCTAAAACTCACCCTCACCCGAAACCTACCCCTCACCCTAACCCTACCCTAACCCTCATCCTAACCCTAACTCTCACCCTAAACCTGACTCTAACCCTCAACCTAACCTTAACCCTGATCCTAAACCTCACCCTAACCATAACCCTAACACTAATGCTAACCCTAAACCTCACTCTCACCCTAACCCTCACCCTTACCCTTATCCTCACACTAACCCTAAGTCTAACCCTAATTCTCACATTAACCCTAACCCTCACCCTCACCCTAAGCCTAACCCTCACCCTATCCCTAATCCTAACCCTCATGCTATCCCTAACCCTAACCCTAAACCTCACCCTAACCCTAACCCTAACCCTAATGCTATCCCTAACCTACACCCTCACCCTAACCATCACTCTAACCCTTACCAACTCCCTAACCCTCACCCTAACGCTAACCCTAATGCTATTCCTAACCCTCACCCTAACCCTAACCATCACTCTAACCCTTACCAACACCATAACCCTCACCCTAGCGCTAACCCTAACCCTAACACTAACCCTCTCCTTAACCCTCACCCTAAACCTAAGCCTAACAATAAGCCTAACCTTCACCTTAAACCTCACCCTAAACCTTCCTTCACCCGAACCCTAACGCTAACCCTCAACCTAACCCTCATCCTAACCCTAACCCTAACCCTCACCCTAACCATCATGCTAACACTCACATTAATCCTAACCCTCACTCTCAGCCTCAAGCTCACCCTCAGCCTAACCCTAACCCTAAACCTAATCTAAACACTAACCCTCACCCTCACCCTCACCCTAACTCTAAGCCTATCCCTAACCAAAACCCTCACCCTAATCCTAACCCTATCCCTAACCCTCACCCTAAACCGTACCCTAATCCTAAAACTAACCCTCACCCTCACCCTAACCCTTAACCTTACCCTAACCCTCACCCTAACCCTCATCCTAACCATAACACTTACAATAACCCTCACCCTAAACTTATCCCTAAACCTAACCCAAAACCTAACCCTCACCCTCACACAAAACCTCACCCTCACTCTCACCCTAACCTTCACCCTCACCCTCAACCTAACCCTAACCATTACCGTAAACCTCACCCTAAACCTAACGCTGACACTCACCCTCAGTCTCACCCTAAAACTTACGCTAACCCTAACCCTAACCCTCACCCTAACCCTCACACTCACCCTCACCCTAACCCTAATCCCACCCTAACCCTATCCCTAAACCGCAACCTAACCCTCACCCTAAGACTAACACTAACCCTAAACCTAACCCTCACCCTAACCGTTCTCCTAACACTAAATCTAACCCTAAACCTCACCATCACTCTAAACCTAACCCTAACCCTAAACCTCACCCTAAAACTCACTCTAACCCTCACCCTCACACTCAACATAACTGTAACCCTAACCCTAAAAATAACACTAACCCTAACCCTAACCACAACCCTAACACTAACCATAACCCTCACCCTCATCCTCAACCTCACCCCAAACTTAACTCTAACCATAACAATAACAATAACAATAACCCTAACCCTATCCCTAATCCCAACCCTAACCCTCACGGTAACCCTAAACCTAAGCCTAACCCTAACCCTAAAACTTATCCTAACTCTCACCCTAAACCTAACCCTAACCCTCACCCTAACCCTAACCCTAACCCTCACCCTCACGCTTGGCCTAAGCCTAAGCCTAAACCTAAGCCGAACTCTAACCCTCACCCTAACTCTAACCCTAATCCTAACCCTAACAATGAGCCTAACCCTAAACCTAACCCTCACCCTAACCATAACCCTCAACATAATCCTAACCCTAAATCTAACCCTCACCCTCACCCTCACCCTAACACTCACCCTAACCCTAACACTCACCCTTGGCGTAACCCTCAACCGAACCCTACCACTCACCTTTATACTTACCGTCACCCTCACCCTAATAACCCTAACACTAACCATCATCTTAACCCTCACCCTAACCATAATCCTAAACATCACCCTAATATTAACCCTCACCCTCACCCTCAGCCTAAACCTAAGCCTAAGCCTAAACCTAAGACTAACCCTCACACTCACCCTCACCCTAACCCTAATCCTAACCCTAACCCTATTCCTAAACCTTAACCTAACACTCAGCCTCACCCTAAGACAAACACAAACCCTAAAACTAACCCTCAAGCTAACCCTCCCACAAACCGTCACTCTACCCCTAAACTTCACCCTCAACCTAACCCTAACACTTAACCTAACCCTATTCCTCACCCTAACCCTAACCTGCACCCTCACCCTCACCCTCACCCTCACCGTAACTCTAACCCTAAGCCTAACAATAACACGGACCCTAAACCTAACCCTAATCATAAACCTCACCCTCAGCCTCACCCTCATTGCAAACTTAACCCTAACCATAACACTAATAATAACCCTAAACCTAACCCTATCTCTAACCCAAAACCAAACGCAAACTCTAATCCTCATCCCCTCACACACACTCAGCCTAACCCTAACACTAACACTAACTCTAATCCTAAACCTCACCCTCACCCTAACCCTTTGTCTAACCCTAATCCTAAACCTCAACCTAACCCTAAACCTAACCCTCACCTGCACCCTCACCCTCACTGTAAATCTAACCTTAACCCTAACAATAACACGAACCTTAACCCTAACCATCACCCTAACCCTAATACTCACCCCCACCTTCACCCTCAGCCTAACCCTAAGCCTAAGCCTAACCCTAACCCTAACCCTAACACTCACCCTCACCCTAACCCTAATCCTGACCCTATCCCTAAACCTCAACCTAACACTCACCCTCACCCTAATGCTAACACTAAACCTAACCCTAGCCCTCCCCCTAACCCTCCCCCTAACCTTAAATCTAATCTGAAACCTAAACAGCACCCTAACCCTTACCCTAACCCTAACCCTAAACCTCACCCTAACCCTCACCCTCACCCTCACTCTCACCCTATCCGTAACTCTAACCCTAACCCTAACAATAACACTAACCCTAACCCTAACCCTAACATTAACCATAACCCTCACCCTCAGCCTCACCCTCACCGCAAACTTAACCCTAACCAAAACAGTAACAATAACCCTCACCCTAGCCCTCAATGTAACCCTAACCCTAACCCTAAACCTAAACCTAACCCTAAAATTAACCCCAACCATAATCCTCACCCTCACCCTCACCCCAACCCAAACCCTAAACTTAATCCTCACCCTAACTCTAACCTAATCCTAAACCTAACCCTAACGCTAAACATAAACCTAACCCTAACCCTAACCCTAACCCTAAACCTCATCCTAACCCTCACCCTAAACCTAACCCTAACCCTCACCCTAACCCTAACCCTATCCCTCACCCTCATGCTCAGCTTAACCCTAAGCCTAAGCCTAAATCGAACTCTAACACTCACCATAACCCTCACCCTAACCCTATCCCTAACACTAAACCTAACTAACCCTACACCTAACCCTCACCCTAAGCCTAACTCTAACACTAACCCTAATCCTAAACCTCACCGTAACCCTAACCCTAACCCTCACCCTCACCGTAAACATAACCCTAACAATAACTCTAACCCTAAACCTAACCCTCACCCTAAATATAAACCTCAACATAACCCTGACCCTCAATCTAACGCTAACCCTCACCCTAACCCTAACCCTCACCTTTACACTTACCTTCACCCTCACCAAACACTCACCCTAACCCTAACCCTCATCCTAACCCTCACCCTAACGATAACCCTAACCATCAACCTAACCCTAATCCTCACCCTCACCCTCAGCCTCAACCTAACCCGAATCCTAAGCCTAAACATAACCCTAACCCTCACCCTCACCTTCACCCACACCGTAACCCTAATCCTAACCCAAACCCTCATCCTAACCCTCAACGTAACCTTAACCCTAACCATCACTCTAAACATAAACCTCATCCCCACCCTCACCATCAGCCTAACCCGAAGCCTAAGCCTAAACCTAAACCTAACACTAACCTTAACTCTAACCCTAAACCACACCCTCACCCTAACTCTAACCCTAAACCTAAACCTCACCCTACCCCTAACCCTACACCTCACCTTCACCGTAACCGTATCCCTAACCCTTATACTAAAAATAACCCTAACACTAACCCTCACCCTAACCATAACCCTCAACATAACCCTATCCCTCAATCTAACACTCACCCTCACCCTAACCCTAACCCTAACCCTCACCCTAAACCTCACCCTAACACTAACCCTCACCTTTCCCGTAACTCTCACCCTAACCCTAACCCTCACCTTCAAACTTACCGTCACCCTCACCCTAACACTCACCCTAACCCTAACCCTCATCCTAACCGTCACCCTAACCGTAACCCTAACCATCAGCCTAACCCTAACACTCACCCTCAGCCTCAGGCTCAACCTAAACCTAATCCTAAGCCTAACCCTAACCCTAACATTCACCCTCATCTTAGCCCTCACCGTAACCCTAATGCTAACCCTAACCCTCATCCTAACCCTCAATGTAACCATAACCCTAACCATCACTCTAAACCTAATCCTCATCCCCACCCTCACCATCAGCCTAACCCTAAGCCTAAGCCTATTCCTAACCCTAACTCTAACCCTCACTGTAACCCTAAACCTAACCCTAACCCTAATCCTCACCCTCACCCTAAACCAAAACCTAACCCTAAACATAACCCTAACCCTAACCCTAAACTTCACACTCACTCTCAACCTAACACTAATCCTAAACCTAACCCTATCCCTAACCCTAACACTCACACTAACTGGCACCCCAGCTCTTACCCTAAACCCTATCCTAACCCTAACCCTCATCCTACTCCTCAAACTAACCCTAAACCTAACACTCACCCTAACCCTAAACCTCACCCTCAACCTCAACCTCAGCCTAAAAGTAAGCCCAACCCTAAACCTAATCCTCACATTAACAATAACTCTAAAACTAACCCTAAAACTAAACCTAAATCTAACACTAACCCTAACCATAATCCTCACCCTCACCCTCAACCTAACCCAAACCCTCACCCTAACACTCACCCTAAACCTAACCCTAAATCTTACCCTAATCCAAACCCTAAACCTCACCCTAAGCCTAACCCTAAACCTCACGCTCACCCTCACCCTCAAAGTAAACCTAAACCTAACAATAACAATAACCCTAACACTAAACCCTAACCCTCACCCTAACTATAACCCTCACCCTAACCCTAACCCTCACCCTAATACTTACCCTCATCCTAACCCTAACCCTAACCCTAACCCTAACCCTCACCCTAGCCCTCACCCTAACACTAACCCTAACACTAACCCTAATCCTCACCCTCACCCTCACCCTAAACCAAACCCTAACCCTAACCTTAACCCTCATCATAACTCTCAACCTAACCCTAATTCTCCCACTCACCGTAACACTAACCCTCACACCCACCCTTTCCCTCAGCCTAACACTTAGCCTGAGCCTAAAACCTAACCCTAACCCTCACACTAACCCTCACCCTAAGCCTAATGCTAACCCTAACTCTATCCTTAAACCTCAACCTAAACCTCACCCACATCCTAAGTCTGAGACTAAACCTAAACCTAACCCTCTCCCTAACCCTCTCACTAACACTCACTCTAACTCTAACCATCGTCCTCAACATAACCCTAACCCTAAACCTCACCCTAAACATCCCCCTAACCCTCACCCTAACCCTAACCCTAACCCTCACCCTCACGCTGGGCCTAAGCCTATTCCTAACCCTAAACCTAACCCAAAGTCTAAACCTCACCCTAACCCGCACCCTAAACCTAACCATAACAATCACCCTAACTCTAACCCTAAACCTCACCCTCACCCTAAGCCTAACTCTAACCCTAACCCTAAACCTAAAACTCAACCTAACCCTAACCCTAACCTTCACCCTCACCCTCACCGTAACTGTAACCCTAACCTTAACCCTAACACTAACCCTAACCCTAAACCTAACCCTCACCCTAACCATAACACTCAACATAACCCTAACCCTCAATCAAAGCCTCACCCTCACCCTAAACCTAACCCTAATCCTCACACTAATCCTAACCCTCACCCTTATTGTAACCCTCACCCTAACCCTAACCCTCATCCTAACCCTCACCCTAACCCTAACCCTAACCATCATGCTAACCCTAACCCTCATCCTCACCCTCAGCCTCAGCCTAACCCTAATCCTAAGCCTAACACTCACCCTAACCCTCATCCTCACCTTAGCCCACACCTTAACCCTAACCCTAACCCTAACCCTCATCCTAATCCTCAATGTAACCATAACCCTAACCATCAGTCTAACCTAATCTCATCACCACCCTCACCATCAGCCTAACCCTAAGCCTAAGCCTAACCCTAACACTAACACTCACCCTAAACCAAACCCTAACCCTAAACCTATACCTAAGCCTCATCCTAACCCTAACCCTAATCCTAATCCTCACCCTCACTGTAACACTAACCCTCACCCCCACACTCACCCTCAGCCTAACCCTAAGCCTATGCCTAACCCTAAACCTATCCCTAAACCCCAACCTAACCTCAAACTCACCCTAAGTCTAACACTAACCCTAAACCTAACCCTCACCCTAACCCTCCCACTAACCCTTACTCTAACCCTAAACCTCAACCTCAACCTCAACCTAACCCTAAACCTAAACCTCACCGTAAACCCCACCCTAAACCTAACACTCACCCTCACCCTCACTGTAACTCTAAACCTAACCCTAAACATAACACTAACCCTAACCCTAACCCTAAACCTAACCTTAACCATAAACCATCCTCAGCGTCACCCTCACCGCAAACTTAACCCTAACCATAACACTAACAATAACCCTAACCCTAACCCTAACCCTAACTCTAATCCTAACCCTAAACCTAACCTTAATCCTCACCCCCACCTTCATCCTTAGCCTAACGCTAAGCCTAAACCTAAAACTAACCCTAACTCTAACCCTAAACCTCACCCTCACCCTTACCCTAACTCTTACCCTAACCCTAAACCTCACCCTAACCCTAACCCTAACCCTCACCCGCACCCTCACACTCAACATAACACTAAACCTAACAATAACAATAATCCTAACCCTCACCCTAACCCTCACCCTAACTCTTACCCTCACACGAACCCTAACTCTCAGCCTAACCCTCATCCTGACTCTAACCCTAACCCTACCCCTCACCCTAACCTTAACACTAAGTATAAACCTAACCCTCATATTAACCCTAACCCTCACCCTCACCCTCAAACTCACCCTCAGCCTAACCTTATCCCTAACCCTAATTTAAACCCTAACCCTCACCCTCAACCTCATCTTAGCTCTAAACCTAACCCTAACCAAAACCCTCACCCTAATCCTAACCCTATCCCTAACCCTCATGCTAACCCTAAACCTAATCCTAAACCTAACCCTCACCATCATCATAAACCTTATGCTCACTCTAACCCTAACCCTAACCCTCAGGATAACCCTCTTCCTAAACCTAACCCTAACCCTAAACCTCACCCTAACATTAAACCTAACCCTAACTGTCACCCAAACCCTAACCCGAACCCTCACCCTCAACCTCACCCTCAACCTCACCCTAACCTTCACCCTCACCCTCACCCTAACCCTAACCATAACCTTAACCCTCACCCTAAACCTACCTCTGACATTCACCCTCACCATCACCTTAAGCCTAGCCCTATACCTAAGCCTAATCCTACACCTAACCCTCACCCTTACCCTCACCCTAAACCTAAAGCTTACCCTAACCATAATCCTAGCCCTCACCTAATCCTAACCCTAACCCTAACCCTAACCCTCACCCTCATATTAACCCTATCTCTAATGCTAACCCTAACACTCACCCTCAACATAACCCTAACCTTAAGCCTCACCCTAAACCTAACCTTAACCCTAATACTATATGTAACCCTCATTCTCACCCTAAACCGCACTGTAACCCTTAACATAACCCTAACCCTCACCCTAACCCTAACCCTAACACTAACACTAAACCTCAACCTAACCCTCACCCTATCCCTAAGCCTAAACCTAACCCTCACGCTAACGCTCAACCTAACCCTCAACCTAAACCTAAACCACAACCTCACCCTAACCCTCACCCTAAAACTTACATTCACCCTAACCCTACAATAACACTCACCCTAATCCTCACAGTAACCCTAAGCCTGAACATCACCCTAACCATCACTGTCACCTTAACCCTCACCCGAACCCGAACCATCACTCTCACCCTAAAACTCAACCTCTCCTGAACCCGAACCCTCACCTTAACCATACCCTAAACCTCACCCTAACACTAACCTTCACCCTAATCCGAACTATAAACCTCACCCTCATACTAACCCAAACCCTCACCTTAAACCTCACCCTAACCCTCACCCTAACCCTAAAGCTAACCCTAACTCTCACTCCCACCCTAAACCTCACCCTAACACTTATCCTCACACTAACCATAACCCTAACCCTAATCCTCACATTAATGCTAACCCTCACCCTAACCCTAATCCTACCCCTCACCCTACCCCTCACCATAACCCTAACCCTAACCCTCACCCTAACCGTAACTCTAAACTTAACCCTCACCCTCGCTCTCACACTAATCCTAACCCTAAAACCCTAACCATAACAATAACACTAACCCTAACCCTTAACCTCACCCTCACCCTCACCCTAACCATAACCCTAACCCTATCCCTCACCCTCAACGTCACCCTCAACCTCACACTGACCCTCAACCTCACCCTCAACCTAACCCTCACACTACCCCTAACCCTCACCCTAACCCTAACCCTAACCCTCAGCCTCACCCTCAGCCTAACCCTTAAACTAACCCTAATACTAACCCTAACCCTTATACTCACCCTAAACTTAACCTTAACCCTAACCCTCATCATCACCCTCACCCTAACACTCACAGTCAACCTAACCCTCATGCTCAAGCTCTCCCTCACCCTAACCCTCACCGTCAACCTAAAAATCACCCTAACCCTAACCCTCACCCTCAGACTAACCCTTACACTAACCTTAATCCTAACCCTAAACCTTACCCTCACCCTAAACCTAACCTTAAACATAACCCTCATCGTCACCCTCACACTCACACTCACACTCAACCTAACCCTCATGCTCAAGCTCACCCTCACCCTAACCCTCACCGTCACCCTAAAAATCAGCCTCACCCTAACCCTAACCCTTACCCTAACCCTAAGCCTAACCCTAACCCTCACCTAACACTATCCCTAAGCCTCACCCTCACCCTAATGCTAACCCTAACCCTAAGCCTAAACCTAACACTTACCCTAACCCTAACCCTAACCCTTAACCTAAAACTAACCCTAACCTTCACCCTAACCCTAATGCTAACCCTAATCCTCAACCTCACACTAATCCTCACCCTAACCCTTATCCTCACACTAACCCTAACCCCCAGACTCACCCTCACCCTAACTGTAACCCTAAACCTAAACCTCAACCTAATCCTAACTCTTACCCCAACTATAAACCTAAACCTAATCCTCACCCTAACTGTAACCCTAACCCTAAAACTCACCCTCACCCTCACCCTAACCCTAATCCTCACCCTCACCCTAACCCTAACCCTAAACCTAATACTCACCCTAAACTTAACCCTTACCCTAACCCTAACCCTATCCCTCACCCTAAACCTCACATTCACCCTAACCCTAACACTTACCCTAACCCTAACCCTAACCCTAACCTTAACCCTAACCCTAACCCTAACACTAAACCTCACCCTAAATTTTATCCTCATACTAAACCTAACTCTAACCGAAACCCTAACCCTCACACAAACCCTAACCCTCTCCCTAACCATAAACCTACCCCTTACCATATCCCTCACCCTAACCCTAACCCTCACCCTAAACCATAACCTAAATCTCACCCTCACACTAACCCTCACCTTAACACTAACCCTCACCCTAAACCAAACCCTAACCCACAACCTAAATTTTACCCTCATCCTCACCCTCACCCTTAACCTAAACCTCACACTAACCCTAACCCTAACCCTCACCCTAACCCTAACCATAACCCTAAGCCACACCCTAACCCTCAACCTAACCCAACGCTAACCCTCACCCTCTTCCTAATTCTTAACCTCACCCTAACCCTATCCCTTACCCTTACCCTAACCCTCACCCTAATCCTAACATTCAGCCTAACACTAACCCTATCCCTTACCCTAACCCTCATCCTAACCCTAATCCTAACCCTAACCCTCACCCTAAAACTAATCCTAACCCTATCCCTAACCCTCAAAAACACTCTAACCCTCACCCTCACCCTATCCCTAACCCTAAACATAATCCTAACCTTCACCCTCACCCTCACCCTCACTGTAACTCTAACCCCCACCCTATTCCTAATCCTCACCCTCACCCTAACCCTAACCCTCACCCTCACCCTAACCCTAACCCTAACACTCAACCCTCACCAAAAACCTCACCCTAACACTAGCCCTAACCTTCACCCTCATCCTAGCGCACAACCTAAATCTAACTCTAACCCTAACCCTAACCCTAAACCTCAACTTCACCCTCACCCTCACCCTCAACCTCAGCCTAATCCTAACCCTAACCCTAATCCTAAACCTAACCCTCACACTCACACTCACTCTAACCCTAACCCTAAACCTCACACTCACCCTAAGGCTAACCCTAACCCTCACACTCACCCACACCCTAACCATTAATCTCACCCTAACCCTAACCCTAACCCTAACCCTCACCCCACCCTAAAACTACCCCTCAGCCTCACCCTAACCCTCACCCTCACCCCAACACTGATGCTAACACAAATCCTCATTTGCAACATAAGCCTCAGCCTAACCCTAACCCTGACCCTAACCCTTACCTTACCCCCACCCTCACTCTCACCCTAACCCTAACCCTTACCCTCACCATAACCCTATCCCTCACCCTCAACCTAACCCTCACACTAACCCTTACGCTCACCCTAACCCTCACCCAAACCTAACCAGAACCCTAACCCCCAACTTAACCTTCACCCTAACCCTAACTCTAACCGTAACTCTCACAGTAAGCCTAACCCTCATCCTAACCCTAAGCTTAACCCTCACCCTAACCCTAACTCTAACCCTAACCCTCACCCTGACCCTAATCCACACCCTAAACCTAACCCTAACCCTTCCCTAACCGAAAACCTCACCCTCACCCTACACTCAGCCTAACCCTTACCCTAAATCTAATCCTAACAATAACTCTTATTCTCACCCTAAACCTAACCCTAACCCTCACTGTCACCCTCCAACTCACCCTCACCCTAACTCTCACGCTCAACCTCACCCTCACCCTAACCCTAAACATCATCCTAAACATCACCCTAACACTAACCCTAACGCTAAGCCTAAACGTACCCTAACCCTAAACTTAACCCTAACCCTCACCCTAACTCTAACCCTAAGCCTAACCCTGACCCTAACCCTAACCATAACCCTAACCCTAAGCCTAACACTAACCCTTACCCTAACCCTAACCCTAACACTAACCCTAACCCTCACCCTAAACCTTATGCTAATCTAACCCTCACCCTCACCCTAATCCTCACCCTAACCCTTATCCTCACACTAACCCTAACCCTAACCCTCAGCATCACCCTCACCCTAAACCTAAACCTAAAACTAATCCTCACCCTAAACCTAAACCTTACCCTAACCCTCACCCTAACCCTCACCCTCACCCTCACACTAACCCTAACCCTAAACCTAACCCTCACCCTAACCCTAAACCTTACCCTATCCCTAACCCTACCCCTCAACCTAACCCTCACCCTCGTCCTAATCCAAAGCCTAACCCTCGCTCTAAACATAACCCTAACCCTAACCCTCACCCTAACCCTAAACCTAACCCTCACCCTAACCCTAACCCTAACCCTTACCCTAAACATAAACCTAAACCTAAACCTAACCCTAACCTTAACCCTCACCCTCACCCATACCCTCATCCTAAACCTAACCCTAACCCTAACTCTCAACCTAACCCTAACCCGAATCCTAACCCTAACCCTCACCGTCACCATCACACTCACCCTAACCCTCAACCTCAAACTCACCTTCAACCTAACCCTCAAACTAACCCTAACCTTCACCCTCACCCTAACCCTCTTCCTAACCCTAACCCTACCCCTCACCCTAACACTCACCCTAAATCTATCCCTCACCCTAACCCCAATCCTAAACCTCACCCTCACCCTAACCCTCACCGTCACCCTATCCCTCACCCTAAACCTAAACCTGACCCACATCCCAACCCTCAACCTCACCCACACTCTCACGCTCACCCGAACCCTCATGCTCTCCCTCACCCTCACCCTCACCCTAACCCTCACCCTCAACCTAACACTCAACCTAAACCTCATCCTCACCCTAATCCTCACCCTAACCCTAACCGTAACCCTTACCTAACCAAAACCCTCAACCTCACCCTCACACTCACCTTAGCACTCACCCTCACCAAAGCCCTCACCCTAAACCTAAACCTCACCCTAAACCTACCCTAACCCTCAGCCTAAACCTTAGCCTCAACCTAACCCTAACCCTAACCCTCACCGTAACCCTAAAACTCACCCTAACCCTCACCCTAACCCTAACCTTAAAGCTCACCCTAACCCTCAACCTCCTTCTCACCCTCACCGTAATTCTCACCCTAACCCTGATCCTCACACTAACCCTAACCCTAATCCTAACCCTAAGCCTCACCCTCACTCTCACCCTAACCCTAACCATAATTCTAACCCTAATCCTAACCCTAACCCTTATGCTCACCCTCACCCTAATTCTAACCCAAACCCTAACCCTCATCCTCACTCTCACCTAACACTAACCCTAACCCTAATCCTAATTCTAACCCTCACCATCACCCTCATCCTAAATCTAAGCATAACCCTTACCCTAACACAGATCCTCAACCTCACACTAACCCTAACCCACACGCTCACCCTAACCCTAACCCTAACACTCAACTCTCACCCTAAACCTCACCCTAAAACTAACGCTAACCCTAACCCTCACCCTCATCCTACCGCTCAACCTAACCCTAACTCTACCCCTAACCCTAACCCTAAACATCACCTTCACCCTCACTCTCACCCTCAACCTCAGCCTAATCCTAACCCTAACCCTATATCTAACCCTAACTTTACCTCTACCCCTAACCCTAGACCTCACCCTCACTCATAACCTCAACCTCAGCCTAACCCTAACCCTAACCCTAATCCTAAACCTAACCCTCACACTCACACTCACCCTAACCCTAAACCTAACCCTCATCCTCACCCTAAGTCTAGCCTTAACCCTCACCCTCACCCACACCCTAACCCTTAACCTCACCCTAACCCTCACCCTAACCCTAACCCTCACCCTAACCCTAAAACTACCCCTCAGCCTAACACTAACCCTCACCCTCAACCCAACCCTGATGCTAACACAAATGCTCATTCTCAACCTAAGCCTCAGCCTAAATCTTACCCTCACCATAACCCTATCCCTCACCTTCTCCCTAACCGTCACCCTACTCCTTCTCACCTAACCCTCACCCTAACCCAAACCCTAAACCTAACCTTCACCCTAACCTTCACCCTAACCCTCACCCTAACCTTAAAACTAACCCTCACCCTAACACTCACCCTAATCCTAAACCTAAACTTAACCCTCACCCTCACCCTAACTGTCAACCTAACACTTACGCTCCCCCTAAACCTAACCTTTACCCTAACACTAACCATCACCCTAACCCTAACCCTCACCCGAACCCTCACTCTCACCTTCACCCTCAACCTAAACATCACCCTAACCCTAACCCTCACCCAAACCCTAACCCTCACCCTAACCCTAAACCTAACCCTCACCTTAAACCTCACCCCCACACTAATCCTCACGCTAAACCTAACCCTAGACCTATCCTAAACAAAAACATCACCCTCACCCTAGCCCTCACCCTAAATCTAACCCTAAACTTAACCCTCACCATCACCCTGACCCTCAGCCTCACCTTCAGCCTCACCCTAACACTAAACCTAATCCAAACCCTAACCCTGACCCTCACCCTCACTCTAACCCTAACCTTAACCTGCACCCTAACCCTAAACTTAACACTCAATCTAACCCTAACCCTAACCCTAATGCAAACCCTAAACCTCACCCTCACCCTAACCCTGACCCTAACCCTAACCCTTACCCTCACCCTCACTCTCACCCTAACCCTAACCCTTACCCTCATCCTAAACCTCACACAACCTTAACCCGAAACCCTAACCCTCACCCTAACACCCATTCTAACCTTCAAACTAACCCTAACGCTAACCCTAACAATCAGTCTCAACCTAACACTCACCCTAACCCTTATCATCACACTAACCCTAAACCTAACCAGAACACTCACACTAAGCCTAACCCTCATCCTAACCTTAACCCTAACTCTCACCCTAACCCTCACCCTCACCCTAACCCTAAACCTCAACCTAACACTAACCCTCACCCTCACCCTAATCCTCACCCTAAAGCTAACCCTAACACTTACCTAACCTCACCCTCACCCTCAGCCTAACCCTTTCCCTAACCCTAATCTTAACCCTAAATCTTACCCTCAACTTACACCTAACCCTCACCCTCACCCTAACCCTCAAGCTCAACCTCAACATCACCCTAACCCTCACCATCACCCTAAACATCACCCTAACCCTAAACCTGATGCTAACCCTAACCTTACCCTAACCCTAAACTTAACCCTAACCCTCACCCTAACCCTAACCCTAAGACTAACACTCAACCTAACACTAACCCTAACCCTAACCCTAACCCTTACCTAACCCTAATCCTTACCCTAACCCTAAACCTAACCCTCACCCTAAACCTTATGCTAACCCTAACCCTCACACTCATCCTAATCCTCACCCTAACCCTTATCCTCAAACTAACCCTAACCCTAACCCTCAGCATCACCCTCACCCTAACCCTAAACGTCACCAACACCCTAACATTCACACTCACCCGAACCCGAATCTTCATCTTCACCCTAACCCTAACCCTAACCCTCACCTCAACCCTAACCCTCACCCTAAACCTATCTTTAACTCTCACCCTCACCCGAACCCTCACCCTCACCTGAATCCTGACCCACACCCTAACCCTCAGTCTCAACTAACCTCACCCTAAACCTCACTCTCACCCTAATCCTCACCCTATCCATAACCCTAAACCTTACCTAACCGAAACCCTCACCTTCACCCTCACACTCACACTCACACTCACCCTCACCCTAACACTTAACCTCACCCTAAACCTGACCCTAACCATAACCCTCACCCTCACCCTAATCCTCACCCTCACCCTAACCCTAACCCTTACATAACCGAAACCCTCACACTCACACTCACCCTAACCCTCACCCTCAACCTCACCCTAACCCTAACCCTAACCATCACCTTCACCCTAACCCTAATCCTAACTCTAACCCTAACCTTCACCGTAACACTAACCTTTACATTAACCTTAACCCTAACCCTAAACCTCACCCTCACCCTAACACTTACCCTAAACCTAACCCTCACCATAACCCTAACCCTTACCCTATACCTAACCCTCAGCCTCCACTAACCATAACCCTTACACTATACCTAACCCTTAGCCTCAAACTAACCCTAACCCTTACCATATACCTAACCCTCAGCCTCAACCTAACCCTAACCGTAACCCTCACCGTAACCCTAACTCTCACCCTAACCCTGAGCCTCACCCTAACCCTCACCCTCACCCTAATCCTCACCCTAAACCTAAACATAACCCTTACCTAACCAAAACCCTCAACCTCACCCGCACACTCACCCTAAAACTCACCTGCACCGTAGCCCTCACCATAAACCTAACCTTCATCCTAACTCTAAGCCTAAGCCTCACTCTCACCCTCACCGTAACCCTCACCATAACCCTAACCCTATTCTTAAACCTAAACCTCACGCTCACCCTCACCCTAATTCTATCCCAAACCCTAACCCTCACCCTCAATCTCACCTTACTCTAACCCTAACCCTAATCTTAATTCTAATGCTCACCCTCACCCTCACCCTAAATCTAACCCTAACCCTTACCCAGACCCTAACCCTCACACTAATCCTAATCCTCAACCTATCCCTAACCGTAACCCTAACCCTCACCAAAACCCTCACCCTCAAACTAACCCTAATGCTAACCCGAACCCAAACTCTCACAATAACCCTCACCCTAACCCTTACCCTCAACCTAACCCTAACACTCACCCTCAAAATAACTCTCACTGTAATCCTTACCCTCACCCTTACCCTAACTGAAACATTAACCCTAAACTTCACCCTAACCCTCACCCTAACCCTAACCCTCACCCTCACCTCACCCTAAATATAACCGTAACCCTAACCCTCACCCTCAACGTCATTCTCAACCTCACGCTGACCCTCAACCTCACCCTAACCCTCACACTACCCCTAACCCTCACCCTAAACCTAACCCTAACCCTCACCCTCACCCTCACCCTCAGCCTAACACTTCCACTAACCCTAAGCTAACCCTAACCCTTACCCTCACCCTAAACCTAACCCTAGCGGTAACCCTCACCGTCACCCTCACACTCACCCTCACCCTCAACCTAACCCTCACGCTCAACCTCACCCTCACCCTAACCCTCACCGTCACCCTAAAAATCACCCTAACCCTAACCCTCACCCTAACCCTAACCCTTACCCTAACCGTAAGCCTAACCCTAACCCTCACCCTAACCCTGATGCTAACGCTAAACCTCAACCTCACTCTAACCCTCAACATAACCGTTACCCTCACTATCAACCTCAACCTGAACCTAACCCTAATCCTAACCCTCACACTAACCCTAACCCTCACCGTAACGCTAAACCTAACCCTAGACCTCAGCCTTACCCTCACCCTAAACCTAACCCTAACCCTAATCCAAACTGTATCCCTACGCATAACCATAACACTCACCCTAACCCTCACCCTCCCAGTAACCCTAATGCTAACATTATTCCACAACCTCACCCTAATCCTCGCCCTAAACCTTACATTCACTCTAAACCTCATCCTCACCCTAAACCAAACCCTAACCCTAATACTAACACTAGCCCTCACCCTCATCCTAACCCTAAACCTAAGCCTAACCCTAATGCTAACCCTAAACCTCAACCTCTCAATAACCCTCACATTAACCCTAACCCTCACCCTGAACCTCACCCTAACCCTAACCCTAACATTAACCCACTCCCTAACACTCACCCTAACACTAACCCTAACCCTACCCCTCAGCCTATCTCTCACTCTAAACCTATTCCTAACCTTAATCTTCACCCTATCCCTAACCCTAACTCTAACCCTCACCCTAACCCTCACCCTCACCATACCCCTAATGCTAACATTAACCCTCAGCCTCACCCTAAACCTCGCCCTAACCCTTACCCTCACTTTAATATTATCCATCACCATCAACCTAACCCTAACCCTAACCCTTACCGTAACCCTAACCCTCACTCTAACCAGAACCCTAACACTAACACTAAACCTCACCCTAACCAGCACCCTAACCCTAAGCCTAAGCCTAACCCTCACTCTCACCCTAACCCTTACCCTTACCGAACCCTAAACCTAAACCTCAGCCTAACCCTCATCCTAACCCTAAACCTAACCGTCACCCTAACCGTCACCCTCACCCTCAACCTCACCCTCAGCCTAACCCTAAACCTAACCCTAATACAAAACCTATCCCTTACCCTCACCCTCACCCTCACTCTAAACCTAACCCTAACCAAAACCCTCACCCTAACCCTAGCCCTATCCCTTACCCTTACCATAACCATATCCTTCATCCCCACACTAACCCTCACCCTAACACTTTCCCTCACCCAACCCTATCCCTAACCTAACCCTCACCCTATCCCTAAGCTAACCCTAACCCTCACCCTCACCATAACCCTCACCCTAACCCTTATCCTCACCCTAACACTAATCCTAACCCTCAGCCTAATCCTGAACCAAACCCTAACTCTAACCCTATCCCTCACCCTAACATTAACCCTAACCCTACCCCTAACTCTCAAACTCACCCTCACCCTTATCCTCACCCTCAGAGTAAACCTAAACATAACCCTAATCCAAAACCTAATACTCACCCTCACTCTCATCTTAACTCTATACCTAACCCTAACCATCACCCTCACACTAACCCTCACCCTCATCCTCACCCTCACCTTAACCTTCTCCCTAACCCTTACCCTCCCACTAACCCTAAACCTAAACCTACCCCTCACCCTTACCCTCACTCTAACCCTAATCCTCACCCTAACATTAACCCTAACCCTACCCCTCACCTTAACCTTCACCCTCAGCATAAACCTAACACTAACCATCACACTAACCCTAAACTGAAGCCTAAACCTATACCTCACCATCACGCTAACCCTTACCCTCACCCTAAGCCTAAAACTAACACTCAGCCTACCCCTCATCCTAACCCTAACCCTAACCTTAACCCTCACCCTCACCTTAACCCTAACCATAACCCTAACCCTCACCCAAACCCTAAAACTCACCCTCACCCTCAACCTCACCCTCAGCATAACCATAAACCTAACCCTAATTCAAACGCTAACCCTCAACCTCACCCTCATCCTAACTCTAACCCTAACCCTAACCCTCACTCAAACCCTAACCCTAACACTAACCCTCACCGTAAACATCATCCTAATACTAAACCTAACCCAAACCCTCAACCAATCGCTCACCTCACCCTAAACCTAACCCTAACCCTCACTCTCACCGTAAACAAAACCCTAACCCTAACCATCACACTAACACTAAGCCTCACCCTAACCCTAAACCTAACCCTCAGCCAAACCCTCATCCTAAACCTAACCCTAACAATCAACATAACCCTAACCCTAAACCTAACCCTAACCCTCACGCTAAACCTAACCCTCACCCTCAGCCTAACCATATACCTAATCCTAAACCTAACTCAAACCCTCACCCTCTCCCTAACTCTAACCCTATCCCTAACTCTGACCCTCACCCAAACCCTAACCTTATCCCTAGACCTCACCCTAACCCTAAACCTCACCCTAACCCTAACCCTAACAGGCACCCTCACCCTAACCCTAACCCCCACCCTAAACCTCACCCTAACCCTAACGCTAACCCTAATCCTTACCCTCACCATAAACCTCACCCTAACCCGTACCCTCACCATAACCATAACTCTAACCCTAATCCTCACATTTCGCCTAACCCTAACCCTAAACCTAACACTCACTCTCAACCTAACACTCAACATCACCTTAACGATCACCCTAACCCTAAACTTCACCCACATTGTAAAACACACCCTCACCCTCACCCTCACCCTCACCCTAACCCTCACCCTAACCCTCACCCTAAATCTCACCTTAACCGTAACGCTAACCCTAACCCTCACCCGAACCCTTATCATCACACTAACCCTAACCCTAACCCTAACGTCACATTAAACCTAACCCTCACCCTAACCCTAACTCTCCCTCTCACCCTAATTCTTTCCCTAACCCTCACCCTAAACCTAACCGTAATCCTCACCTTCACCTTAAACCTCACTGTCCCCTAACCCTAACCCTAATCTTCAGCAACAACCTCACCCTCACCCTCACCCTCACCCCTACCCTCACCCTCACCCTAAACATCACCCTAAACCTAAACCTCACCCTAAACCTAACCCTAATCCTCACCCTAACCCTAATCCTCGCCTTAAACCTCACCCTCACCCTAATCCTCACCGTAAACCGAACCCTAAGCCTTTCCTAACCTAAAACCTCACCCTCACCCTAACCCTCACCCTAGCCCACACCATAAACCTAACCCTAACCCTAAACCTCACCCTCATCCCCATAATCAGCCTAACCCTAACCTTAACCATAATCCTAACCCTACCCTAATCCTAACCCTCTAACTAAACCTAACCGTAACCCTAATGCTAACTCTAAATGTCACCCTCAACCTCACTCTAACACTAACCCTCACCTTAACCCTAACACTAAACCTAATGCTATCCCTAAACCTCACCCTCACCCTAACCCTCACCGTAACTTTTACCATCCCCCTTTCCCTCACTCTAACACTAATCCTACCCCTCAGTCCAAGCCTCACCTTAACCCTATCTCTAACTCTAATCCAAACACTAACCCACACACTGAACCTCACCCTAACTCTAAATCTAACCCTAACCCTAACCCTAAGCCTTTCCCTAAACCTCACCCTAACCCTATCCCTAATCCTAAACCTAACCATCACCCTCACGCTCACCATAACCTTAATTCTCTCTCTAACCCTAAACCTAACCCTAGCCCTCACCCTAAAACTTACCCTCACCCTCAACCTAACCTTAACCCTCAACCTGAACCTAACCCTCACCCTAAGCCTTACCTATACCCTGACTCTAAACCTAAGTCCAGCCCTAAATCTCACCCTAACCCTAACCCTAGCCCTAACCCTCACCCTAATCCTAACACTCACACTAACCCTAAACCTAAACCTTACCCTCACCCTCACCCTAACACTAACCCTAACCCTAACCCTAACCCTCACCCTAACTCGAACACTAACACTCACACTCATCCTAAACCTTACCCTAGCACTTACCCTCACCATAACAATAACCCTAACCCTAACTTTAAATCTAACACTAACCCTAACACTAACCGGCACCCTCACCGTCACCCTAACACTAATCCTCACCCTCATCCTAAACCTTACCATCACTTAAACCCTAAACCTAACCATCACCCACACACTCACCCTCACCCGAACCTGAACCCTCACCCGAACCCTCACTCTCACCCTAAGCCTAACCCGTACCCTCACCCAACCCTAACCCTAACTCTAACCCACACCCTCACCCTAACCCTAACCCTAACCCTAACCCTTACCCTGACCATTACCATAAACCTAACGCTAGCCCTACCCCTCATTCTCACCCTAAACCTCACCCTAACCCTTATCCTCACACAAACCCTAACCCTAAAACTAACCCTCACACTAACCCTAACCCTAACCCTTACCCTAACCCTGACCCTAAACCTCACCCTAACCCAACCATAAACAAACGATAAGCCTAAACCTCACCCACAACCTAACCCTCATCCTAACCCTTATCCTCACACTAACCCTAACCCTAACGCTAACCCTAACCCTCACACTAAACCTAAACCTCACGCTAACCCTAACCCTACCCCTCACCCTAACCCTAACCCTGACACTCACCCTGACACTAACCCTCTACCTAACCCTCCCCCTCCCCTAATCCTCACCCTAACCCTAACCCTATCCCTTGCCTACCGAAACACTCACCCTCACACTCAACCTAAACCTCACCCTCACCCTAGCCCTCACCCTATCCCTAACCGTACCCCTCAACCTTAACACTTACCCTCACCAAAACCCTAACCCTCACACTAATCCTAACGCTCACCCTAACCCTAACCCTACCCCCTCACACTAACCCTCACCCTAACCCTCACCCTAACTCTAAACCTCACCCTCAACCTAACCCTAACCCTCACATTCAACCTAACCCTCACCGTCACCTTAACACTCAACTTAAACCTAACACTCACCCCCACCCTAACCCTCACCGTCACCGGACCCCTAACCCCACCCTAACTCTAAACATCAATCTAAACATAACCCTAACACCAACACTCACCCAAATCCTAACCCTAACCCTCAACCTAACACTAACACTCACACTAACCCTCAAACTCAACCTAATCCTCACCCTAAAATTAACCCTAAACCTTACATAACCGAAACTCTTACCCTCACCCTCAGCCTAACCCTCACCCTCACCCTAGGCCTTAACCTAACCATAACCCTAACCCTCACCCTAAATCTCCCCCTCCCACTCAGCCTAACCCTAAACCTAACCCTAATCCTAACCCTAACCCTCACCCCCATCCTCACCGTAACCCTAACACTAACGCTAATGCTGAACCTCACCCTCACCCTCACCCTAACCCTAACTCTAACCCTAAAAATAACCCTAACCCTAACCGTAATGCCTCACCCACACCCTAACCCTAACCGTAACCATAAAACTCACCCTAACCCTAATCCTAAACCTAACCCTCACAATCACACTCACCCTAACCGTCACCCTCACGCTCACCCTCAGCATCACACTAACCCTAACACTAAATCTAACCCGCACCCTAACACTCACCGTCACCCTACCCTCACTCTAACCCTAACTCTCAACCACAGCTTAACCCTCACGATCAACCAAACCCTCACCCTCACCCTGAAACTCACCCTCACCCTAACACTCACCCTCACAATAAACATCACCCTAACGCTAAACTTCACCCTAACCCTAACCCTCACCCTAACCCTAACCCTCACCCTAACCAAAACCCTCAACCTCACTCTAACAATAACCCTAACACTAATCCTAACACCAAATCTCACCCTCACCTTCAAATTCACCCTAACCCTAACCCTAAACCTAACCCTCACCCTAACCATCATCCTACCTCTAATGCTAACCCTAACCATCATCTTCACCGTAACCCTCACAGTAAGCCTAAACCTCATCCTAACCCTAAGCCTACCTCTAACCCTAACCTTCACCTTAATCCTAACCCTAACACTAATCCTCAGCCTAACCCTAACCCTCACACACACCTTAACCCTCATCATCACCCGAACCCTCATCCTGACCCTAACATTCACACTAAGCAAAACCCTAACCCTAATCATAAACCTAACCCTCATCCTCACGCTCACCCTAACCTTAACCCTAACCCTTAACCTAACCTTCACCCTAACCCTCACCCTAACACTCACCTTCACCATAAATATCAAACTAACCCTAACCCTCAGCCTAACCCTAACCCTACCCTCACCCTAAACCTAACCCTCACCCTAACCCTCACAGTCACCTTATCCCTCAACCTAACCCTAACAGACACACACCCTAACACTCACACTCACCCGAACCCTCACCCAAGCCCTAACCCTAACCCTCACCCCAACCCTAACCCTCACCCTAACCCTAACTTTAACCCTCACACTCACCCTAACCCTAACCCTAACCCCTTACCCTAACCCTCATCCTAACCCTTAATCTAACCCTAACCCTCACTCTCACCCTAAACCTCAACCTAACCCTTATCCTTACACCAACCCTAACCTAACACTCACACTAACCCTAATCCTCACACTATCCCTAACCATAACCCTCACCCTAACCCTCACCCTAACCCTAACCCTAACCCTCATCCTAATCCTACCCTTAACCCTAACATTCACCATCACCCTAACCCTCACCAACACACTAACTCTCACCCTCACCCGAACCCTCAATCTCAACCTAACCCTCACCAACACCCTAAGACACACCCTCAACCGAATCCTCACTCTCACCCTCACCCTCACCATAAACATCACCCTAACCCTAACCTAACCCTACCCCTCACCCTCACCCTAACTGTCATCCTAACCCTTATCCTCACCCTAACCCTAACCCTAACCCAAACCCTCACCCTAACCCTAACCCTCAACTGAACCCTCACTCTCACCTTCACCCTCACCCTAAACATCACCCTAACCCTAAACCTCACGCTAACCCTAACCCTAACCCTCACCATAACTCTAACCCTCATCTTAAACCTCACCCTCACCCAAATCCTCACCCTAAACCTAACAATAAACCTTTCCTAACCAAAAATATAACCCTCACCCTAGCCCTCACCCTAAACCTAACCCTAAACTTAACCCTCACCCTCACTCTCACCCTCACACTCAGCCAAACCTAACCCTAACCTAACCCTAACCCTCACCCTCACCCTCACCCTCACCCGCAACCTAACACTAAAAATAACCTTAACCCTCACCCTAACACTGAACCTCAACCTCACCCTCACCCTATCCCTAATCCTAACCCTAACACTAATCCTAACCCTCACCCTCACCCTAACCCTCACCCTAACCCTTAACCTCACTTTTACCTAACCCAAACCCTAACCCTCACACTAACCCTCACCCTCACCCTAACCATACCACTAACCCTAACCCTTACCCTCACCCTAACCCTAATCCTAACAGTAACCCTAAACCTAAACCTAGTCCTCACACTAAACCTAACCCTCACCCACACATTAACCCAAACGCTCACCCGAACCCTCACCCTAACCCTAACCCTAAACCTAATCCTAACACTCTCACTAAACCTAACCCTCTCCCTAACTGTAACCCTACACATCAGCCTAAACCTCACCCTAACACTAACCCTAACGCTAATCCTTACCCTATCCCTAAATAAAACCCTAACCCTCACACTCACCCTAGCCCTCACCCTAACACAACCCCAAACCCTAATCCTCACACTAAACCTAACCCTCACCCTATCCCTAACCCTTCACCTCAGCCTAAGACTGACCCTAACCCTAACCCTAACCCTAAACCTAATCCTCACCCTATCCCTAACCCTAAACCTAACCCACACACTCACCCTAGCCCTCACCCTAACCTCATCCTAACCCTATCCCTAAACTTAAACCTCACCCTCATCCTAACCCTCACCCTAACCCTTACCCCTAACCTAATCCTATCCCTGACCCTAACCTTAACCCTAAAACTCACACTAACCCTAACCCTCACCCTAACCCTAACCCTACCCCACAGCCTATCACTCATCCTAATACTAACCCTAATCCTATCCCTCAACCTAACCCTAACCCTAACATTAACCCGAACCCTCACCCAAAACCTAACCCTTACCCTCACACTCACACTCACCCTCAGCCTAATCCTAACACAAACCCTAATCCTAAACCTAACCCTCACCCACAGCCTCACCCTAACTCTAAACCCAACCCTAACCATAAACCTCCCCCTTCACCTAAACCCTCACCTGAACCCTCACTCTCCCCCTAAGGCTCACCCTCACCTTAACCCTAACCCTAACCCTCAACCTAACCCTAAACCTCACCCTCAAACTCAAACTCACGCTAACACTAAGCCTCACTGTTACCATAAACCTCACCCTAACCCTTAACCTTACACTAACCCTAACCCTCACACTAAACCTAAGCCTCACCCTCACCCTTACCGTAACCTTACCCTCACCCTAACCCTCAATCTAAACGTAATGCTAACCCTCAACCTACCCCTACCCCTAACCCTAATCCTCACCCTAACCCTAACCCTCACTCTCACCCTCAAACTCACACTAACCCTAACCCTCACACTAAACCTAACACTCACCCTCACCCTAACCTTAACCCTACCCCTCACCCTACCCCTCACCCTCAACCTAGCCCTCACCCCTATCCTAATCCTAACCCTGATCCTAACACTCACCCTAAAGCTAACACTAAACCTAAACCTCACCCTCACCCTAACCCCCACCATCACATTAACCCTCACCCAAACATGAACCCTCACCTCAACCTAACCCTCACTCTCACCCTAACCGTAAACCTAACCCTAATCCTCTCCCTAACCCTCAACCTCACCCTCACCTTAAGCCTAACCCTAACCCTAATCCTAAAACTAACCCTCACCCTCACCCTAACCCTAACCCTAACCCTAATCCTAAACCGAACCCTCACCTTCACCCTAAACCTACCTCTAAACATCACCCTCACACTCACCCTTAACCTATCCCCAACCCTAAGCCTTAGCCTAACCCTAACCCTCACCATAACCCTAACCATAACCTTCACCCTCACCCTCACCCTAACCCTAACAAGAACCCTATCCCTCACACTAACCCTTATCCTCACACTTACCCTAAACCTAACCCTAAACCTTACACTAACCCTAAACCTCACCCTAATCCAAACCCTAACCCTAACCCACACCCTAAACCTAACTGTAACCCTCACACTCATGCTAACCCTCATCCGCACCCTAATCCTCACCCTCACCCGAACCCTCATCCTCACCCTAACCCTCACCCTAAACATCACCCTAAACCTAACCCTCACTCTCACCCTAATCATAAACCTCAACCTCACCCTAACCCTCAGCCTAACCCTAGTCCTTAACCTAATCATAATACTCACCCTCACCCTAACTCTCACCCTAACCCTTACCCGATCCTTCACCTAACCCTAACCCTAATCCGCACACTAACCCGATCCCTCACCCTAAACATAAAACTAACCCTATCCCTTACCCTCACCCTAATCCTAACCCTAACAGTAACCCTAACCCTAAAGCTAGTCCTCACACTAACCCTAACCCTCATCCACATCATAACCCGAACCCTCACCCTAAACCTAACCCTAAACCTAACCCTAACACTCCCACTAAACCTAACACTAACCCTAACTGTAACCCTACCCATCAGCCTAAACCTCAGCCTAACACTAACCCTAACCCTAATCCTAAACCTAATCCTCACACTCACACTCACCCTATCCCTAACCCTAACATTCACCCTCACCCTAAGGCCAACACTAACCCTCACCCTCAACCTCACCAAAACCCTTAACCTCACCTTAACCCTAACCCTAACCCTCACCCTAACCCTAAAACTACCTCTCAAACTAACACTAAAACTAACCCTCAACCCAATCATAATGCTAACACAAATGCTCACTCTCAACCTAACCCTTAGATTAACCTTTACCCTCAACATAACCCTATCCCTCACCCTCTCCTTAACCCTCACTCTACCCCGCCCCTCCCCCTAAACCTCACCCTACCCCAAACCCTAACCCTAAACTTCACCCTAACCCTAAAACTAACCCTCACCCTAACCCTCACCCTAACCCTAAACCTAACCCTAACCCTGACCCTCACCCTAGCTGTCATCCTAACTCTTACCCTCACCCTAACCCTAAACCTAACCCTCAACATAACCCTAAAACTACCCCTCAGCCTAACACTAACCCTACCCCTAACCCAACTCTGATGCTAACACAAATGCTCACTCTCAACCTAACCTTTAGATTAACCCTTACCCTCAGCATAACCCTATCCCTCACCCTCTCCTTAACCCTCACCCTACCCCTTCCCCTCCCCCTAACCCTTACCCTACCCCAAACCCTAACCCTAACCCTAACCTTCACCCTAACCCTCACCCTAACCCTCACCCTAAACCTAACCCTAAACCTCACCCCAACCCTCACCCTAACCCTAACCCTAACCCTAACCCTCACCCTCACCCTACCTGTCATCATCATAACACTTACCCTCACCCTAAACCTAAACCTAACCCTAACCCTAACCCTCACCATAACCCTAACCCTCACCCGAACCCTCAGTCTCACCTTCACCGTCACCCTAAACATCAACTTAACCCTAACCCTCACCCGAACCCTAATCCTAACACTGACCCTATCCCTAACCCTCACCTTAAACCTCACCCTCACCCTAATCCTCACCCTAAATCTAACCCTAAACTTTTCCTAAACAAAAACATCACCCTCACATTAGTCCTCACCCTAAACCTAACCCTAACCTTAATCCTCACCCTCACCCTCACCTTCACCCTCAGCCTCAGCCTCACCCTCACCCTAACCCTAAACCTAATCCTAACCCTAACCATGAACCTCACCCTCACTCTAACCGTAACCCTAACCTGCAACCTAGTCCTAACCCTAACCCTAACCCTAAACCTAACACTCAACCTAATCCTAAACCTAATCCTAATGTTAACCCTAACCCTCACCCTCACCCTAATTCTGACCCTAACACTTACCCTTACCTTCACTCTCACTCTCAACCTAACCCTAACCCTTACCTTCACGATAAACCTATCCCTCACCTTCAACCTAACACTCACCCTAAACCTTATGCTCACCCTTACCCTCACCCAACCCTAACCCGAACCCTAACCCGAACCTTAACCCCCATCCTAACCTTCACCCTAACCCTAACGCTAACCCTAACCCTCAGTATCAACCTAAACGTAACCCTAACACTTACGTAACCGAGACCCTCACCCTCACCCTCACCCTCAACCTCACAATCAACCTAACCCTTACCATAACTCTAATAGTAACCCAAACACTTACCCTCACCCTATCCCTAACCCTAATCCTAACCCTCACACTAACCCTAGCCCTCACCCTAACCTCAGCCTAACCATATCCCTAACCATAAACCTCACCCTCATCCTAACCCTCACACTAACCCTTACCCTCACCCTAATACTAACCCTGACCCAAATCTTAACCCTAAATCTCACACTAACCCTAACCCTCACCCTAACACTAACCCTACACCACAGCCTAACCCTCATCCTAAAACTAATCCTAAACCTATCCCTCACCCTAACCCTAACCCTAACATTAAGCCTAACTCTCACACTAACCCTAACCCTCACCCTCACCCTCACACACACCCTCAGCCTAAACTTAACCCTAACCCTAATCCTAAACCTAAACCTCACCCACACACTCACCCTAACTCTATCCTGAACACTAACCATAACCCTCCCCCTCCCCTTCCCCCTCACCAGAACTCTCACTCTCACCCTAATGCTCACCCTCAACCTAACCCTAACCCTATCCCTAACCCTCACCCTAACCTTAAACCTCACACTCACCATCAACCTCACACTCACCCTAACCCTCACCATCACCCTAACCCTAACCCTAACTATAAACCTTACGCTAACCCTAAACCTAACCCCTCTCCTAACCTGAAACTTCAGCCTCACTCTCACCCTAACAATAACCATCACCTTAATCCTAACCCTAACACTCACCCTAACCCTAACCTTCACCTCAGCCCTCAACCTCATCCTAATCCTCACCCTAAACTTACCCTAACCCTTACCTAAGGTAAACCCTCACCCTCACCATAACCCAACCCCAAAACTAACCTCATACTAACCCTAAACCTAATCCTAAGCCTAACGTTCCTCCTAAACCTAACCCTAACCCTAACCCTCACCCTAACCCTAACCATAACCCTAACCCTCACCCTATCCCTAACCCTCACACTCACCTTGACCCTAACCCTCACCCTCACCCTAAAATTAATCCTAACCGTAACCCTCACACTCACCCTTATCCTAACCCTCATCCTAAACCTAAGCCTAACCCTAACCCTAAACGTAGCCCTAACCATCACCTTCATCCTCATCCTCACCCTTAACCTAACCCTAACCCTCACCCTAACCCTAACCGTAACCCTCACACTAAACCTAACCCGCACCCTCACCGTAACCCTAACCCTACCCCTCACCCTAACCCTCATGCTCACCCTAACTATAACCCTAAACCTAACCCTAACCCTCACACTAACCCTAAACCTAACCCTCCCCCTCACCCGAACCTTCACCCTCACCCTCACCCTAAACATCACCCTAACATTAACCCTCACCCTAATCGTAACCCTAAGTCTCACCCTAACCCTAACAATCAACTTAACCCTCAATCTCACCCTAATCCTCACCCTAACCTAACCTTAACTCTTACCTAAACTAAACCCTCAACCTAACCCTCACCCTTACCCTAGCCCACACCCTAACCTTAACGCTAAACGTAACCCTCACACTAACTCTAAACCTAAGCATCAGCCGAAACCTTATCCTAAACCTAAAACTAACCTTTACCCTAACCAAATCCTAACCCTAACATTAACCTTAACCCTAACCCTCACACTAAACCTAAACCGAACCCTCAGCCTATTGCTCATCCTAACCCTAACCCTAACCCTAACCCTAACCCTAAACCTCACCCTAAACCTCACCCTAACCTTTACTCTCACCATAACCTTAATCCTAACCCACACCCTAACCCTCACCTGAACCCTCACCCTCACCCTCACCCTAAACGTTACGCTAACCCTCACCCCAACCCTAACCCTCACCCTAACCCTAACTCTAACCCTCACCCTCAACTGAACCCTAACCCGAACTCTAACCCTATACCTCACCCTAAACCTAACTCTAAACGTAACCCTAACACTTAATCTCATCCTAATCCTCACCCTAAGCCTTTTCCTCACACTAACCCTAAACCTAAACCTCACCATCACCCTAACCCTCACCCTCACCCTAACCCTCACCTACATCCTAACCTTCACCTTCACCCTCACCCTCACCGTAAACATCACCCTAAACATCACCCAAACCCTAACGCTCAGCCTAACGCTAACCCTAACCCTCACCTTAACCCTAAACCTCACCTTCAACCTCACCCTCAGCCTAATCCTCACCCTAAACCTAACCCTAACCCTTCCTAACAGAAAACCGCACCCTTGCCCTCACCCTAGCCCTCACCCTAACCCTAAGCCTAAGCCAAACCCTAACCCTCACCTTCAAACTTATCCTCAACCGCAGCCTCACCCTAACACTAAACCTAATCCTAACCCTAACCCTCACCCTCACCCTCACACTAATCCTAAGCCTAAACCTAATGCTAACCCTAAAAATCACCCTCACCTTAACACTAATCCTAACCCACACCCGAACCCTAATCCTATCCCTAATGCTATACCTAAACCTAACCCTCACCCTAAGACTAATGCTGACCTTAATACGCAACCACAACCTGAATCTCACCCTAACACTTACCCTCATCCTAACCCTCACCTTAACCCTAAACATAAACCTAACGCTCACCCAAACACTCACCCTAACCCTTACACTAACCCTATTCCTCACCCTCACCCTAACCCTCACCATATCCCTTTTCCTCACACTAACCCTAACCCTTACCCTACACATCATCCTAATTCTTACCCTAAACTCAACCCTAACCCTAACCCTCACCCTAACCCTAAACCTAACCCTCATCCAAACGCTCACCCTAACCCCAACACTAACCGTATCCCTCACCCTCACCCTAACCCTCACCCTTTACCCTCACCCTAAGCCTAACACTACCCCTAAAACTAATCCTAACCCTAACACTCACCCTCACACTCACCCTAACTAGAACCCTAACCGTAAACCTAACCCTCAACTTAACGATAAACCTATCCCTAACCCACACCCTAACCCTAAACATCACCCTAAACCTATCCCTAACCCTCACCCTCACCCTAACCATAACACTCACCCTCACTCTTAACCTCACCGTCACCTTATCCCTCACCCTAAACCTAACCGTGACCCACACCCTAACACTCACACTCACCCGAACCCTCACCCTCAGCCTCACCCTAACCCTAAGCCTAACCCTTACCCTAACCCTCACCCTAACCCTTAATCTAACCTTAACCCTCACTCTCACCCTAATCCTCAACCTAACCCTTATCCTTACACTAACCCTAACCCTAACACTCACACTAAACCAAATCCTCACCCTAACCATAACCATAACCCTCACCCTTACCCTAACCCTAACCCTCACCCTAATCCTATCCCTAAACCTAACCCTCACCCTCACCCTAACCCTCACCTTCAACCTAACTCTCACCCTAAACCTAATCCTCACCAGCACCCTAACTCTAACCCTCACCCTAACCTTCACTCTCACCCTGACCCTCACCAACAACCTAAGCCACACACTCAACCGAATGCTCACTCTCACCCTCACCCTAAACATCACCCTAACCCAAACCTTCAACTTAACCCTAACCCTAAACCGCACCCTAAACCTAACCCTCAACTTAAACCTCACCCACACCCTAAACCTAATCCTAAACCATTCCTAACCGAAAACCTCACCTTCACCCTAACCCTCACCCTATCCCTCACCCTCACCCTAGCCCTCACCCTAAACCTAACGCTAAACTTAACCCTCACCCTCATGCTCACCCTCACACTCACCCTCACTCTCAGTCTCACGCTAACCCTAAACCTAATCCTATCCCTAACCCTGACCCTCACCCTCACTCTAAACCTAACCCTAACCTGCACCCTAAGCCTAAACCTAACCCTAATGCTTACCTTAACCCTCAACCTCACCCTAACCCTAACCATAACACTCAACCTAAACCTAATCCTAACCCTAATGCTAACCCTAACCCTCACCCTCACCATAACCCTAACCATAACCCTTACCCTTACCCTCACCCTCACTCTATCCCTAACCCTAACACTCACACTAATTCTCACCCTATCACTAACATTAATGCTAACCCTAACCATCAAACTCACCCTAACCGTCGCTCTAACCCTTACCCTCACCATAACCCTATCCCTCCTCAACCTAACCCTCACCGTAAACCTTACACTCACTCTAACCCTCATCCAACCCTAACCCTAACCCTAACCTTCACCCTAACCCCCACCCTAAACTTCACCATAACCCTATGGCTAACCCTAACCTTCAGTCTCACCCTAACCATCACCCTAACCCTTATGCTCACACTAACCCTAACCGTAACCATAAACTTCACAATAGGCCTAACCCTCATCCTAACCCTAAGCTTAACACTCACCGTAACACTCACCCTAACCCTAACTTTTACCCTAACCCGAACCTTAACCCTAACCCTAACCCTCACCCTAACCCTCACCCTGAACCTAAACCTAACCCTCACCCTAAACCTCATACTCAGCCTAAACCTAACCCTAACCCTCACCCTCACCCCAACTGTCATCCTAACCCTTACTCTCACCCTAACCCTAACCCAAACCCTAACCCTCACCCTAACCCTAACATTCACCAGAACCCTCACTCTCACCTGCACCCTCACCCTAAACATCACCCTAACCCTAACCCTCACCCTAAACCTAACCCTAACCCTCACCCTAAACCTAACCCTAACCCTCACCCTAAAACTTTCCCTCACCTCAAACCTCATGCTCACCCTAATCCTCACCCTAAACCTAACCCTAACCAAAAATATCACCCTCACCCTAGCCTTCACCCTAAACCTAACCCTAACCTTAACCCTCACACTCACCCTCACCCTCAGCCTCACAATAACACTAAACCTAATCCTAACCCTAACCCTGACCCTCACCCTCACCCTAACCCTCACCCTAACACTTACTCTCACAATAAACCTAACCGTGACACTATACCTAACCGTCACCGTAAACCTAACCATAATCCTCACCTTAACCCTCATCCTAAGCCTAACCCTAACCCTCAACCTAACCCTAACCATAAACATTACATTAAAACTAGCCCTAACCCTCACCTTCACCCTCAGCCTAACAATAACCCTAACCCTAATCCTAACCCTAACACTCACCCTCACACTCACCCTAACTCGAACTCTAATCGTAAACCTAACCCACACCCTAACCATAAAACTAACCCTAACCCACACCCTAACCCTAAACATCACCCTAACCCTAAACCTCACTCTCACCCTAACCATAACCCTCACCCTAACTCTTACCTTAACCCTAACGATAACCCTAACCTTCACCCTCACGCTAAAACTCACCCTAACCCATAACCTCACCATAACCCTAAGGGTAACCCTAAACCTAATATTCACACTCACCCTAACCCTAACCATCACCCTATCACTCACCTTAACCCTAACCCTCACCCTCACCCTAACCCTCACCGTCACCCTAACCCTAACCTTCACCCACACCCTAACACTCACACTCACCCGAAACCTCACCCTCACTCTCACCCTAAACCTAACCCTATCACTCACCCCAACCCTAACCCTCACCCTAACCTTACCTTTAAGCCTCACACTCACCCTAAACCTAACCCTATCCTTAACCCTTACCCTAACTCTAACCCTTAATCTAACCCTAACCCTCACTCTCACCCTAATCCTCAACCTAACACTTATCCTTACACTAAGCCTAACTGTAACCCTCACACTAACCCTATCCCTCACCCTAACTCTAACCATAACACTCACGTTAAAGCTCACACTAACCTGAAACCTCACCAACATCCTAACCCTCACTCTGAACCTCACCCTCACCCTAACCCTCACCAACAACCTAACCCAAACGCTCACACGAACCCTCACCCTCACCCTAAACATCACCCTCACCCTAACCCTAACCCTCACCCTAACCCTAACTCTCACCTTAAACCTCACCCTCACCCTATTCCTCACCCTAAAACTAACCCTAACCCTTTCCTAACCGAAAACCTCAACTTCACCCTAACTTTCACCCTAGCCCTCCCCCTAACCCTAGACCTCACCCTTAACCTAATGCTAAATTTAACCCTCACCTTCACGCTCACCCTCACCCTCAGCCTCACCATAACCCTAAACCTAAACCTAACCCTAACCCGGACCCTTACCCTCACTCTAACCCTAACCCTAACCTGCAACCTAACCCTAAACCTAACCCTAATGCTAAACCTTACCCTCAACCTTACCCTAACCCTAACCCTAACACTCAACCTAAACCTAACCCTAACCCTAATGCTAACCCTAACCCTCACCCTCACCCTAACCCTGAGCCTAACAATAACCCTACCCCTCAGCCTACCCCTCACCTTCACCCTAAACTTCACCCTCACCCTAACACTAATGCTAACCCTAATCCTCAACCTCACCCTAACCGTTTCCTTAACCCTTACCCTCACCATAACCCTATCCCTCAACCTCAACCTAACCCTCACCCTAACCCTTTCGCTCACCCTAACCCTCACCCAACCGTAACCCTAACCCTAACCCTCACACTAACCCCCACCCTAAACTTCACCCTAACCCTAAGGGTAACCCTAACCCTCAGTCTCACCCTAACCCTCACCCTAAGACTTATCCTCACACTAATACTAACCCTAACCCGAAACCCTCACACTAAGCCTAACCCTCATACTAAACCTAACCCTACCTCTCACCCTAACACTCACCCTAACCCTAACCCTAACCCCAACCCAAGCCCTAACCCTAACCCTAATCCTCACCTGAACCCTAACACTCACGGTCACCCTAATCCTCACCCTTACCCTAACCCTCACCTACACCCTAACATTTCCTCTACCCTGAACCCTAACTCTCACCCTAAACCTCACCCTCACTCTAACCATCACCCTAACCCTTACCCTCACCCTAACCCTCACCCTCACCCACACCCTAACCCTCACCGTCACCGGAAACCTCTCACTCTCTCGAAATTTCACCTTCACCTTAAACATCACCCTAACCCTCACTCTCACCCTAACCCTCACTCTAACACTTAACATCACCCTAACCCTATCCCTAACCCTAACTCTCACACTAAACCTAACCCTCACCCTAAATCTAACACTAAATCTGACCGTCCCCCTAACCCTCACCCTAACCATAGCCATGAAAGCTAGGGTGAGTCTCAATCATACCCTCAACCTCACCCTCACCCTAACCATAACCCTCATCCTAGCATTCAACCTAACCATAACTCTAACCTAACCCTAAATCTAAACCTCACCTTCACCCTCACCCTCACCCTCACCCTAAGCCTAATTCTAACCCTAACCCTAATACTAACCCTAAACCTAACATTAAACCTACATCTACCCCTACCCCTAACCCTAACCCTCACCCTCACCCTCACCCTTACCTCACCCTCACCCTAAACCTCACATTAACTCCAATCCTCACCCTCACCCTAAACCAAACACTCACTCTCACCCTACACCTAAACCTAACCCACAACCTCACCATCACCCTCACCCTCATACTCACCCTAACCCTAACCCTCACTCTAACCCTAACCCTAACACTCACCATAACCCTAACCATAACCCTCACCCTCACCCTCACCCTCACCCTCACCCTAAACCTAAACCTCACCCTAACCCTCAACCGAACCCTAATGCAAACCCTAAACCTCACCCTCACCTTAACCCGAAAGCTAACCCTAACCATCACCCTCATCCTAACCCTCACAATAACCCTTAAACTCACCCTACCCCTAACCCTCACCCTCATTCTAACCCTCACGCTAACACTTACCCACAACCCAACCCTCACCGTAACCCTCACCCTATCCCTAACCCTAACCCTAAACTTCACCTTAAACCTCACCCTCACCCTAATCCTCACCCTAAACCTAACCCTAAACCTTTCCTAACCAAAAATATCACCCTCATCCTAGCCCTCACCCTAAACCTAACCCAAAACTTAATCCTCATTCTCACCCTCACACTCAGCCTCCAGCTAACCCTAAACCTAATCCTATCCCTAACTCTGAACCTCACTCTCAGCATAACCCTAACCCTAACCTGGACCCTAACCTTAACCCTAACCATAATCCTAACACTCAACCTTACCCTAAGCCTAACTCTAATGCTAACCCTAACCCTCACCCTCACGCTAACCCTGACCCTAACCCTTACTCTTACCCTCACCCTCACTCTCACCATAACCCTAATTCTTACCCTCACCAAAACCCTATTCCTCACCCTCAACATAATCCTCATCGTAACCCTAACCCTACCTCACACCCTAACCCTCACCCTAACCCTAACCCTAACACTCAACCTAACCCTAACCCTAACGTCACCCTAATCCTCACCCTAAACCTAATCCTAACGCTTACCTATCCAAAAACCTCACCCTCAACCGCACCCTCTCCCTCACCCTCAGCCTAACCCTTACCCTAACCCTAATCCTAACCCTAACGCTTACCCTTACCCTAAACCTAAACCTAACCCTAACCCTCACTGTCACCATCCCACTCACCCTCAAACTTACCCTAACCCTCACTCTCAAATTCACACTCACCCTAAACCTCACCGTCACCCTAAACATCACCCTAACCCTAAACCTCACACTAACCCTAACCCTTACCCTAACCCTAAAATTAACCCTAAACCTCAACCTAACTCTAACCCTAAGCCTAAACATCACACTAACCCTAACCCTAACCCTTACCCTAAGCCGAACCCTAATCCTTACCTTAACCCTAACCCTTACCCTAAACTTAACCCTAACCCTAAGTCTCACACTAAACCTTATGCTAACCCTAACCCTCATCCTCACCCTAATCCTCACCCTAACCCTTATCCTCACACAAAACCTAACCATAACCTTCAGCATTAACTTCAACCTATTCCTAAACGTAAAACTATCGCTCACCATAAACCTAACCCTTACCCTAACCCTAAACCTAAACCTCACACTAACCCTCACACTAACCCTCACCCTAAAATTATCCCTCACACTCACCCTAACCCTAACCCTAACCATAACCCTTACCCTAACTCTAACCCTGCCCCTCAAACTAACCCTCATCCTCACCCTAATCCTAACACTAACCCTCACCTTAAACCTAACCCTAACCCTAACCCTCATCCTAACCCTAAACCTAAACCTCAACCTAACCCTAACCCTTACCCTAAACCTAACTCTAATCCTAAACCTAACCCTAACCCTAACCCTCACCCTCACCCTCACCCTCACCCTAACCCTAAACCTAAACCTAACCCTCACCCTAACCCTAACCCGTATGTTATCCCTAAACCTTACCGTCACCATCACCCTCACCTTAACTCTCAACCTCAAACTCACCTTCACCCTAACCCTCAAACTAACCCAAACCCTCACCCTAACACTAACCTTCTTCCTAACCCTAACTCAACCCCTCACCCTCACCCTAAACCTTACCCAGACCCTTACCCACACCCTAACCCTCACCCTATCCCTAATGCTAAATCTAACCTTAACCCTCACCCAACCCTTAACCTCACCTTAACCCTAACCCTAAGCCTAACCCTAATCCTCACACTAAACCTAACCCTAACACTACTGCTCAGCCTAACACTCACCCAAATCATAACACTAATCCTCACCCTATCCCTAACCCTAACCCTAACACTCACCCTCACCCTAGACCTCACACTAATACTAACCCTAACCCTAACCATCACCCTCACACTAACACTCACACTAACCCTAAACCTAACACTAACCTAAACTCTCACCCTAACCCTTACCCTCACCCTAACCCTAACCGTCACCCTTTCCCTCACCCAAACCCTAATCCTAACCCTCACCCTCACTCTAACCCTCACTCTAAACCTTACCCTCACCCAAACCCTAACCCTAACCCTCACCATAACCCTCACCCTAAACTTAACCCTAATCCTAACCCTAACCCTCCCCATAACCCTCACCTAACACTAACCCTAAACCTAAACCTCAACCTAACCCTACCCCTCACCCTCACCCTAACCTTCAACCTCACCCTAACCCGCACCCTAACCCTAACCGTCACACAATCGTTAACTCTCATGAGAAACCGAACCCTGACCCTTAGCCTCACCCTCACCCTAAACATCACACTAACCCTAACCCTCACCCTAACCCTAAACCTAACACTCAGCCTATACCTAACGGTCACCCTAACCCAAAACTTCACCCTAATACTCAAACTAACCCTAACCCTAACCCTAACCATAACCATAACCTTCACCCTCACCCTAACCCTAAACTTCAACCTCACCCTCACCCTAACCCTAACCCTGACCATCACCCTCACCCTCACACTCAACCTAAACCTACCCCTAAACCTAAACCTCAACCTAAACCTAACACTCACCATAACCCTAAACCTAACCCTCACCCTCACCCTCACCCTAACCCTAACTCTAAACCTCATCTTCACCCTCACCCTCACCCTCACCCTCAGCCTAAACCTAACCCTAAACTTAACCCTAACCCTACCTCTATCCCTCACCCTAACCCTAACTCTGAACCTAACCCTCAAACTAACCCTTACCCTCACACTCACCCTAAACCTCACATTAATCCTAACACAAAAACTAACCCTAACCCTAACCCTAACCCTCACCCTCACCCTCACCCTAACCCTAACCATCACCCACACCCTCACCCTAACCCTAACCCTAACCCTTACCCTAACCCTAAACCTAAACCTAAACCTAAACCTCACTCTCACCCTCACCCTAAACCTAACCCTAACCCTCACCCTCACCCTCACCCTCACCCTAAACCTCACCCTCACCCTCACCCTCACCCTAATCCTAACCCTAACCCTAACCCTCACCCTAAACCTAACACTCAACATAACCCTAAACCTAACCCTCACCCTCACCCTCACCCTAACCCTAACCATAACCCTCACCATAACCCTCACTCTAACAAAAATGCAAACCCGAAACCTCACCTCACCATAAAACAAAAGCTAACCCAAACTGTCACCCTCACCCTAAACCTCACAGTAACCCTTACCCTCACCCTAACTCTAACCCTAACCCTCACACTAACCCTAACGTTCAACCTAACCCTAAACCTAACTGTGACCCTAACTCTCACCCTATCCCTCACCCTAACCCTATCCCTCTCCCTAAACCTAACCCTAACCCTCACCCTAAACCTAACCCTAAACCTCACCCTAAGCCTAACCCTCACACTCACCATCTGCCTACCACTAACCATAACCCTAATCCTAACCCTAAAACTCACCCTAATACTCACCCTAACTCAAACCGTAACCCTAACCCTAAACCTCACAATAACCCTAACCCTATCCCTAAACCTCATCCTAACCCTAAACCTCATCCTAACCCTAATCCTAACCCTCATCCTAACCCTAACCCTAATCCTAATTCTAACCCTTACCCTCACCCTCACCCTCACCCTAACTCTAAACCTAAACCTAAACCTAACACTCACCCTCAACCTCACCCTATCCTAAAATTATCCCTAACCCATACCCTAACCTTAAAACTCACCCTATACCTCACACTCACCCTAACGCTAACCCTAACTCTAACCCTCAACCTAACCCTCACCCTAACCCTAACAATAACCCTAACACTCATCCACACACTAAACCTCACCCTAACACTTACCCTCAACATACCCTTAACCCTAAGCCTAAACCTAAACCTAACCCTCACCCTCAAACTCAACCCACCCCTAACTCTAACCCTAACCCTAACCCTCAACCTAACCCTAACCCTCACACTCACCCTAAACCTCACCCGAACCCTAACATTACCAATCTCCCTAACCCTCAACCTCACCCTCACCCTAACCCTAATCTTTACCCTAACCCTCACCCTAACACTAACCCTTACCCTATCCCTAACCCTGCCCCTCAACCTAACGCTCATCCTCACCCTTATCCTAACACTAACCCTCACCTAAACCTAAAACTAACCCTAACACTCACCGTAACCCTAAACCTAACCCTCACCCTAACTCTATCCCTTACCCTAAACCTCACCTTAATCCAAAACCTAACCCTAACCCTAACCCTCACCCTCACCCTCAACCTCACCCTAACCCTAAACCTAACCCTAACCCTAATCCGTATGCTATCCCTAAACCTTATCGTCACCCTCACCCTCACCCTAACTCTCAACCTCAAACTCACCTTCACCCTAACCCTCAAACTAACCCAAACCCTCACCCTAACACTATCCTTCTACCTAACCCTAACCCTACACCTCACCCTCACCCTAACCCTTACCCAGACCCTTACCCACACCCTACCCCTCACCCTATCCCTAATGCTAACCCTAAACTTCACCCGCACCCTAACCCTCAACCTAACCCTAACCCTCACCTTAACCCTAATCCTAACCCTAATCCGAATCCTCACACTAAACCTAACCCTAACCCTACCGCTCAGCCTAACCCTCACACAAAGCATAACACTAATACTCACCCTATACCTAACCCTAACACTAACACTAAACCTCACCTTCACCCTAGACCTCACCCTAATACTAACCCTAACCATAACCATCACCCTCACACTAACACTAACCCTAAACCCTAACACTAACCAAAATTCTCACCCTAACCTCACCATCAACCTAACCCTAACCCTCACCCTTTCCCTCACCCAAACCCTAACCTAACCCTCACCCTCAATCTAACCCTCATTCTAAACCTTACCCTCACCATAACCCTAACCCTAAACCTCACCGTAACCCTCACCCTAAACTTAACCCTAAACCTAACCCTAACCCTCACCCTAACCCTCCCCATAACCCTCACCTAACACTAACCCTAAACCTAAAAATCACCCTAACCCTAACCCTACCCCTCACCCTCACCCTTTCAACCTCACCCTAACCCTAACCCTAACCCTAACCGTCACACAAAAGCTAACCCTCATGAGAACCCGAATTCTCACCCTCAGCCTAAATATCACACTAACCCTAACCCTCACCCTAACCCTAAACCTAACACTCAGCCTATACCTAACGGCCACCCTAACCCAAAACCTCACCCTAATCCTCAAACTAATCCTAACGCTAACCATAACGCTAACCCTAACCCTCACCCTCACCCTAACCCTCACACTAACCCTTACCCACACCCTCACCCTAAACTCACATTAACCCTAACCCTCAAACTAACACTAACCCTAACCCTAACCCTCACCCTCACCCTAACCCTTACTTTCACCCTGACCCTCACCCTAAACCTAGCCCTAACCCTCACTCTCACCCTCAACCTTAACCTCACCCTAAAACTCACTCTCACCTTCAGCCTAATCCTAACGCTAAACCTAACCCTAACACTACCTCTACCCCTCACCCTAAACTTAACCCTCACCCTAACCTTCACACTAACCCTTACCCTCACCCTCACCCTAAACCTCACATTAACCTTAACCCTCAATCTGATACTAACCCTAACACTAATCCTCACTCTCACCCTCACCCTAATCCTAACTCTCACCCTCACGCTCACCCTAAATCTAACCCTAACCCTAAACCTAAACCTAAACCTAAACCTCACACTCACCCTCACGCTAAACCTCACTCTCACCCTCACCCTCACCCTAATCCTAACCCTCACCCTCACCTTCACCCTAACCCTAACCCTAACCCTCACCATAACCCTCACCCTAACCCTAATGCAAACTCGAAACCTCACCTCACCCTCAACCTAAAGCTAACCCTAACTGTCAATCTCACTCTAAACCTCACAGTAACCCTTACCCTCACCCTAACACTAACCTTAACCCTTACACTAACCCTAATCCTCAACCTAATCCTAAACCTACCCGTGACCCTAACCCTCACCCTATCCCTCACCCTAACCCTATTCCTCTCCCTAACCCTAACCCTACCCCTCACCCTCACCCTAACCCTAAACCTGACCCTATCCCTAAACCTCACCCTCACCCTCACCCTCACCCTCTGCCTAACACTAACCCTAACCCTAATCCTAACCCTAAAGCTCACCCTCATACTCACCCAACTCAAAACGTAACCCTAACCCTAACCCTCACCATAACCCTAACACTATCCCTAACCCTCACCCTAACCCTAAACCTCATCCTAACCCTAATCCTAAACCTCAACTTCACCCTAACCCTAACCCTAACCCTATCCCTCACCGTAACCCTAACGCTAACTCTAACTCTCACCCTCACCCTAAACCTCACCCTGATCCTTACCCTCTCCATAACCTAAACCCTAACCCTAAAGCTAATACTCACACTAACTCTAACCATCACCCTCATCCTAACCCTCACTGTCACCTTGAACCTCACCCTAACACTAACTGTCACCCACACCCTAACCCTCACCCGAAACCCAACCCTCACCATCACCCTCACCCTAACCGTAGCCCTAACACTCACCCCAAACCTAACCCTCATCCGAACCCTAACTCTAACCCTCACCCTCAACTTAACCCTAACCTGAAACCTAAACCTAAACCTCACCCTAACCCTAAAGCTAAACCTAACCCTAAATCTTACTCTCATCCTAATCCTCACCCTAACCCCTTTCCTCACACTAACCCTAAACCTAACCCGTACACTAACTCTAACCCTCACCCTAAACCTAAACCTAACCCTCACCTTGAACCGAACCCAACCTTTTTCCACACCCTCACCCTAACCCTCACCGTCACGCTAACCCTCACCCTAAACCTAACCCTCACCTCTACCCTAACCCTCACCCTCACCCTCACAGTTACCCTCACCCTAATCATCAACCTAAACCTAACCCTCAGCCTAACCCTAACCCTAACCCTCACCTTAACCCTAACGCTAATCCTAACCCTCACCCTCACCCTAAACCTCAAACTAACCTATACCCTCACCATAAACCTAAGGGTAACACTAACCCTAAACCTCACCCTCACCCTAAACCTCACCCTAACCCATAACCTAACCTTAACCCTAAGGGTAACCCTAACCCTAATCCTCACACTCACCCTAACCCTAACCCTCATGATATCGTTCACCCTAACCCTAACCCTCACCCTCAACCTAACACTCAACGTCACCTTAACCCTCACCCTAACCCTAACCGTCACCCACAACCTAACACTCACACTCACCGGAAACCTCACCCTAAGCCTCACCCTAAACCTAACGCTAACCCTCACCCCAACCCTAACCCTAACTTTAACCCTCATACTCACCCTTACCCTAACCCTAACCCTTACCCTAACCCTCACCCTAAACCTTAATCTAACCCTAACCCAAACCCTAATAGTCACTCTAACCCTAACCTTCATCCTAACCCTCACCCTCACCCTAATCCTCACCCTAACCCTAACTCTAACCCTAAACCTCACCTTAAACATAACATTAACCCTGACCCTCACCGTTAGCCTCACCCTAGCCCTAACCAGAATGTTAAAACTCACCCTAACCCTCACCCAAACCCTTACTCTCACCCTCACACTCACCCTAACCCTCACAACTAATATTAAACCTCACCCTAACCCTAACACTAACACTAAACAAAACCCTCATCCTATCCCTCAAACTAAGCCTAAACCTAACCCTAACCCTCACGCTCACCATCACCCTAAAACTAACACTAACCCTCACCCTCACCCTAATCCTTAACCTCACCCTAACCCTAACCCTTACCCTTTCCCTAACCCTCTCCCTAATCCTAACATTCACCCTACCCCTAAACCTACCCCTTACCCTAACCCTCATCCTAAACCTAATCCTAACCCTAACCCTCACCCTAACACTAACCCTAACCCTATCCCTAACCCTCAAAAACAGCCTAACCCTCACCCTAACCCTAATGCAAACCCGAACCCTAAACGTCACTCTAACCCTAACCCTAACCCTAAACCTCACACTAACCCTAACCATCAGCCTAACCCTAAATTTCATCCTATCCCTAACTCTCACCCTAATCCTCACCCTGACCCGAATCCTAACACTTACCTAACTGACACGCTCTCCCTCACCCTCTCTCTCTCCCTAACCCGCAACCTCATATTAGACCTCACCATAAACCTTACACTAAACCTAACAAAAACCTTCACACTAACCCTCACCCTCACACTAAACCTCACCCTAATCCATACCCTCACCCTAACCCTAACCCTAACTCTAACCCTCACACTAACCCTAACCCTCTTCCTAACCCTACCCCTCACCCTAAGCCTCACCCTATAACTAACCCTAACCCTAAAACCTAACCTTAACTCTGACCATCACCCTAACCCTCACCCTCAACCTAACCCTAACATTAAACCTAACCCTCACCCTAACCCTCACCTAAACCTAACCCTAACCCTAAACCTCACACTAACAAGCACCCTAACCATAAACCTAACCCTCATCCTAATCCTAACACTCACACTAACCCTAACCCTCACCCTAAATCTAAACCTAACCCTATCCCTCACCCTCAAGCTCACCATCAGGGAACTCTAACCCTAACATTAATCCTAACCATAACCCTCACCCACACCATCACCCTCACCCTAACCCTATCACTAACCCTCAAGCTCACCCTCAGCCTAAACATAACACTCACCCTCACCCTAACCCTAACCCTAACCCTATCCCGTTCGCTCACCCTAACCCTAAACCTAACCCTAATGCTAACCCTAAACCTAACCCTAACCCTAACCTTAACACTAACACTAACACCAGCCCTAACCCTCACCCTCACCCTGACCCTCATCCTAACCTAACCCTAACCCTCACCCTCACCCTAACGCTGACGCTAACCCTAACCTGTACCCTCACCCTAACCCTCTCACCAACCCTAACCCTCAACCTAAACCTAACCCTCACATGAAAGGTAACCCTCACCGTAACCCAAACCCTCACCCTAACCCTAAACCTAATGCTCACCCTAAACCTAACCCTCACCTTAGCCATAATCCTAACCCTCACCCTAACCCTAATGCTATAACTAAACCTAAACCTCACCCTAAGAATGATGCTAAGCCTAATACTCAACCTCACCCTAAACCTCACCCTAACACTTACCGTCAGCCTAACCCTCACCCTAACACTATCCCTAAGCCTAAACCTAACCCTCAGCCTAAACATTATGCTAACCCTAACCCTAACCCTAACCCTCAGCCTAACCCTAACCCTAACACTAATCCTAACCCTCACACTCACCCTCACCCTAACTCTAAACCTAAACCTAAACCTAACACTCACCCTCACCTAACACTATCCCTAACCCTCAGCCTAACCCTAAACCTCACCCTCACCCTAATGCTAACCCTCACCCTAACCCTCACCCTAGCCCTAATAATAACCCTAACCCTCATCCACACACTAAACCTCACCCTAACACTTACCCTCACCATAACCTTAACCCTAAGCCTAAACCTAAACCTAACCCTCACCCTCAAACTCACCTTACCCCTAACTCTAACCCTAAACCTCACCCTAACCCTAACCCTAAACCTAACCCTCAACCTAACCCTAACCCTCACACTCATCCTAAACCTCACCCTAACCCTAACATTACCCCTCTCCCTAACCATCACCCTAAACCTAACCCTAACATTCAACCTAACGCTACCCCTACCCCTCACCCTCACTGTCACAATAACCCTAAACCTAATGCTAACCCTCACCATAACCTAATCCCACCCACACCCTAACCTGATCCCTCACCCTCACCCAAATCCTCATCCTCACCCTAACCCTCATCCTCACCCTAAACATCACCCAAACCCTAACCCTCACCCTAACCCTGACCCTCACTCTCAGCCTAACCCTAACCCTAACCCTATTCCTAATCCTAACTCTCACCCTCACACTCACCCTAAACCTAACCGTAACACTCACCCTCATCCTCACCCTAACTCTAACCCTCACCCTAACACTAACCCTTACCCTATACCTCACCCTCACCCTAACCCAAACCCTAACCCTAACCCTCACCCTAACACTCACCCTAACCCTCAAACTAACCCTAATCCTCATCCTCAAACTAAACCTCACCTTAACCCTCACCCTCACCCTAACTCTAATGCTAACCCTAACCCTCACCTTCACACTCACTCTCAACCTAACCCTTACCCTTACTCTAACACTAACCCTCATCTTCAACCTAAACCTCACCCTAACCTTTACTCTCACCATAACCCGCAAACTAACCCTAACGCTAAACCTACCGCTCACCCTAACCCTCACCCTAAACATAACCCTAACCCTAACCCTAACGATCACCCTAACCCTAAATTTGACCCTCACCCTAACACTCATCCAAACACTTACCCTCACACTAAACTTATCCCTGACCCTAACCCTAATCCTAACTCTCAGCAGAACACTCACCCTCATCCTAACCCTCACCCGGACACTAAATATCACCCTAAAGCTAACCCTCACCCTAATGCTAAACCTCAACCTCACCCTAAACCTCACCATAATCCTAACCCTCACAGTAACCCTAACCCTAACGCTCACCCTACCCCTAACCCCTACCCTCATCCTAACTCTAACCTTCACCCTCACCCTCACCCTAACCCTAAACCTAACCCTAACACCCATCCTAAACCTAACGCTAAAACTAATGCTAACCCTAAACCTCACACTCACCCTAAACCTCACACTAAACCTTACCATCACCCTAACCCTAACCCTAACTCTCACACTAAACCTAACCTTCACCCTAACCCTAAACCTAATGCTAACCCTAAACCTAACCCTCAACTTAGCCCTAATCCTTACCCTCACCCTAATCCTAAACCTAACCCTAATGCTATACCTAAACCTAAACCTCACCCTAAGAATGATGCTAAGCCTAATACTCAACCTCACCCTAAACCTCACCCTAACACTTACCGTCAGCGTAACCCTCACCCTAACCCTATCCCTAAGCATAACCCTAACCCTCAGCCTAAACATTATGCTAACCCTAACCCTAACCCTAACCCTCAGCCTAACCGTCATCCTAACCCTAACCCTAACACTAATCCTATCCCTCACCCTCACCCTCACCCTAACTCTAAACCTAAACCTAAACCTAACACTCACCCAAACCCTCACCCTAACCTAACACTATTCCTAACCCTCACCCTAACCCTAAACCTCACCCTATACCTCACCCTCACCCTAACGCTAACCCTAACCCTAACCCTCACCCTAACCCTCACCCTAGCCCTAATAATAACCCTAACCCTCATCCACACACTAAACCTCACCCTAACACTTACCCTCACCATAACCTTAACCCTAAGCCTAAACCTAAACCTAACCCTCACCCTCAAACTCACCTTACCCCTAAATCTAATCCTAAACCTCACCCTAACCCTAACCCTAAACCTAACACTCAACCTAACTCTAACCCTCACACTCATCCTAAACCTCACCCTAAACCTAACATTACCCCTCTCCCTAACCATCACCCTAAACCTAACCCTAACACTCAATCTAACCCTACCCCTACACCTCACCCTCACTGTCGCACTAAACCTAAACTTAATGCTAACCCTCACCATAACCCTAATCCCACCCACACCCTAACCCGATCCCTCACCCTCACCCAAATCCTCATCCTCACCCTAACCCTCATCCTCACTCTAAACATCACCCAAACCCTAACCCTCACCCTAACCCTGACCCTCACTCTCAGCCTAACCCTAACCCTAACCCTATTCCTAATCCTAACTCTCACCCTCAAACTCACCCTAAACCAAACCCTAACACTCACCCTCATCCTCACCCTAACTCTAACCCTATCCCTAACCCTCACCCTAACACTAACCCTCACCCTATACCTCACCCTCACCCTAACCCAAACCCTAACCCTAACCCTCACCCTAACACTCACCCTAACCCTCACACTAACCCTAATCCTCATCCTCAAACTAAACCTCACCTTAACCCTCACCCTCACCCTAACTCCAATGCTAACCCTAACCCTCACCTTCACACTCACTCTCAACCTAACCCTTACACTTACCCTAACCCTAACCCTCATCCTCAACCTAAACCTCACCCTAACCCTTACCCAAACCATAACCCGCAAAGTAAACCTAACCCTAAACCTACCGCTCACCCTAAACCTCACCCTAAACATAACCCTAACCCTAACCCTAACGATCACCCTAACCCTAAACTTGACCCTCACCCTAACACTCACCCTAACCCTTACCCTCACACTAAACTTATCCCTGACCCTAACCCTAATCCTAACTCTCAGCAGAACACTCACCCTCATCCTAACCCTCACCCGAACACTAAACATCACCCTAAAGCTAACCCTCACCCTAATGCTAAACTTCACCCTCACCCTCACCCTAACCCTCACCATAATCCTAACCCTCACAGTAACCCTAACCCTAACCCTCACCCTACCCCTAACCCCTACCCTTATCCTAAATCTAACCTTCCCCTTCATCCTCATCCTAACCCTAAACCTAACCCTAACACTCATCCTAAACCTAAAGCTAAAGCTAATGCTAACCCTAAACCTCACACTCACCCTAACCCTCACAATAAACCTTACCATCACCCTAACCCTAACCCTAACTCTCACACTAAACCTAACCTTCACCCTAACCCTAATCCTACCCCTCCTCCTAACCCTCAACTTAAACCTAACTCTAAAGCTAATCCTCACCCTATCTTTAAACTTAACCCAAACCCTCACCCTAACCCTCACCCTCACCCTAAACTTAATGCTAACCCTAATCCTAACCCTCACCCTAACCCTCACCCTTACACTAACCCACACTCTAACCTTCACCCTAACCCTAACCGTAAACCTAACCCTCACCCTAACCCTAACCCTCACACTCACCCTAACCCTCACCCTAAACATTAGACTTACCCTACACCTAACCCTCAGACTAACCCTAACCTTAACCCTCAGCCTAACCCTTATGCTAACCCTAAATAAAATCCTAACCCTCACCCGAAACATAAACCTAACCCTAACCCACACACTAAGCTTAACCCTAACTCTAACTATAACCCTAACTCGAACCTTCACCCTCACCCTGACCCTCACCTCAGCCTGACCCTAACACTAACCCTATTCCTAATCCTGACTCTCAGCCTCACCCTCACCCTAACCATCACCCTAACCCTAACCCTCACCCTCACCCTAACCCTAACCATCAGGCTAAACCTAACCTCAGGTTAACCCTCACCCTCACCCTAATCCTCACACTAACCCTAACACTTACATAACTGAAACACTCACCCTCACCCTCACCCAAACCTCACACTCACCCTAGCCCTCACCCTAACTCTAACACTAATCCTAACCCTAACCCTAAACCGACCCTCACCCTAACCCTAAACCTAACCCTAATGCTGAACCTCACCCTGACCCTCACCCTAAACCTAACCATAACCCTCACCCTAAACCTAACCCTCACCCTTAAGCTCACCCTATCCCTAACACTAACCCAACACCACACCCTCACTCTAACCCTCACCCTAACCCTTATCCTCACAATAAACTTAATCCTAACCCTCACACTAACCCTAATCCTCACCCTATCCCTAACGCAGACCCGAAACCTCACCCTAACCCTCACCCTAACCCTTACCCTAACCCTAACCATAACCCTCACCCTAAACCTAAAATTCACCCTCATCCTTACCCTCGCCCTAACTCGCAAAATAAGCCTAACGGTAAACCTATAGCTCACCCTAACCCTCACCTTAAGCATAACCCTAACCCTAACCATCACCCTAACCTTAACCCTCACCCTCACCGTAACCCTCACCCTAACACTTATCCTCACACATACACTAATCCTAACCCTCACCCTAACTCTCACACTAACACTAATCCTTACTCTATCACTAACCCTAACCCTAACCCTCACCCTAACCCTCACCCTAAACCTTAATCTCTCCCTAACCCTAAAACTCACCCTCACCCTTAACATCACCCTAACCCTTACCCTCATCCTAACCCGCAAACTAACCCTAACCCTAAACCTACGGCTCACCCTAACCCTCACCCTCATCATAACCCTAAACCTAACACTCACTCTAACCCTAAACCTTACCCTCACCCAAACCCTCACCCTAACACTTACCCTCACACTAACCCAATCCCTAACCCTAACCCTAATTCTCAACAGAACACTCACCCTCACCCTAACCGTCACCCTCACACTAAACATCACCCAACCCTAACCCTCACCGTAACCCAAACCCTACTCCTCACCCTAACCCTAACCCTCACCGTAACCCTAAATCTCACACTAACCCTAACCCTACACCTTACCCTCACCCTCACCCTAACCCTAACCCTAATCCTCTTCCTAACACTAACCTTGACCCTCAGCCTCACCCTAACCCTAACCCTAACCCCAACCCACACCCTCACCCTACACCTCACCCTAACTCTAACCCTAACACTTACTTAAATGAAAACCTCACCCTAACCCTCACCCTCACCCTTAACCTCACCCTCACCCTTGCCCTCACCCTAAAACTAACCCTAACCCTAAACCTAACCCTAACACTCACCCTCACCTTAAGCCTAACCCTAAACATAACCCTAACATTCATCCTAACCCTAACTCTAAACCTAATGCTAACCATAAACCACACAATCACCCTAACCTTCACCCTAACAATTACCGTCACCCTAACCCTAACCCTAAACCTAACACTAAACCTCACCATGACCCTCACACTAAACCTAACCATAACCCTAACCCTCACCCTAACACTTACCCTGACCCTAACCATCACCCTAAACCTAACCCGAACCCTCACCTTAACCCTAACCCTCATCCTAAACATCAGCCTCACCCTCACCCTCACCCTAACCCTAACCCTAACACTCATCCTAACCTTAAACCTAAACCTAACGCTCACCCTAAACCTCACCCTCACCCTAAAACTCACCCTAACCGCTACCCTCACCCTAACACTAACCCTAACCCTCACACTAAACCTAAACCTCACCCTAAACCTAACCCTAATCCTCACACTAAACCTAACCCTCACCTTAAACCTAACACTACCGCTCAGCCTAACCCTCAACCTATTCCAAACTCTAACCCTAATCCTCACCTTATCCCTAACCTTAACCCTAACCCTCACCTTAACACTAACCCTAAACCTAACACTCACCCTCACCCTAACCCTAATGCTAACACTAAACCTCACCCTCCTCCTAACCCTCACCCTCACCCTAACCCTCACTCTAACACTTACCCACACCCTAACCCACACCCGAAGCCTAACCCTAAACCTAACCTTCGCCCAAAACCTCACGCTACCCCTAACCATAACCCTAACCCTAACCCTCACCCGAACCCTCAAGGTAACCCTAACCCTCATCCTCTCCACAAACCTTACTCTAAACTTTACCCTCAACCTAACCCAAACCCTTTCCCTAAACCTAACACTCACACTATCCCTAACCCTTACCCTCAGCCTAGCCCTTATACTAACCCTAAACCTAACAGTAACCCTCACCCTAACCGTAACCCTAACCCAAAACCTCACAGTCAACCTCCACTTCCCCCTCAGCCTTACCCTTTACATAATCCTAACCCTAACCCTGAACTACACCCTCACCCTAACCCTAACCCTAACCCTAACGCTAACCCTCACCCTCACCCTCACCTAACCCAAACCCTAAACCTAACAATAAACCTAACCCTAACCCTCACCCTAAAACTCACCTTAATCTAATCCTAACCTTAACCCTCACCCTCAACCTCAACCTCATTCTAACACTCACCCTCAGCCTGACCCTCACCATCACACTAACCCTCCCACTAACTCGAATCCTCACCCTAACCCTAACCCTAACCCTCACCCTCAATTTCATCCTCACCCTCAGCCTACCCCTAACACTAATCCAAACCCTAACCCTCACCCTCACCCTAAACCTAACACTAACCCTCACCCTCACCGGCACCCGCACCCTCACACTAACCCTCAACCTCACCCCTCACCCTAAACATCACCCTAACACTAACCCTCAGACTAACCCTAATCCTAACCCTCACCCTAACCCTAAACCTCACCATAATGCTCACCCTAACCCTAACGCTAACCCTAACCCTCACCCTCACACTAACCCACACCCTAACTCTTATCCTCACACTAACGCTAAACCTAACCCTAACTCTAACCTTCACACTAACCCTAAACCTCACTCTAACCCTATACCTACACTTCACCCTGACTCTCATACTAACCCTAACCCTCAACCACACCCTAATCCTCACCCTCACCTGAACACTCACCCTCACCCGAACACTCACACTCGCCCTAACACTCACCCTCACAATAAACATCACCCTAACCCAAAATCTCGCCCTAACCCAAACCCTAAACCTCACCCTATATCTAATCCTCAACCTAAACCTATACCTCACCCTGACCCTCACCCTAATCCTAACCCTAACCCTAACCCTCACCCTTCCCCTAACCCTAATACTCACCCTAAACCTAACCCTCATCCTCACACTAAACCTAATCCTCACCCTCACACTAAACCTAACACTCATCCTAACCCTTATCCCCACCCTCACCCTCTCCCTCACCCTAACCCTCATCCTAACCCTAACCTTAAACCTAATGCTAACCCTAATCCTCACCCTCACCCTAACCCTTACCCTCAACCTAACCCTAACCCTAACCAACACACTAAACCTAACCCTCACTCTAACCCTAACCCTGAACCTCACACTAAACCTAACCCTCAACCTAACCCTAACCCTACCGCTGAGCCTAACCCTCACCGTAAATCTAACCTTAACCCGAATCCTCATCCTATCAGTAACCTTAACCCTAACGCTCACCTTCAACCTCTCCTTCCCCCTCAGCCTTACCCTAACCATAACCATAATCCTAACACTCAACCTAACCCTCACCATAAACCTATCCCTCAGCCTCACCCTAACCCTCACCCTAACCATTACCCTCAAACTAACCTAAACCTAACACTCATATTAACCGTAACCCTAACCCTCACCCTATCCCTTATACTAACCCAAAACCTAAATCCAACCCTCACCCTAACCTGAACCCTCACACTAACCCTAAACCTAACCCTAACCCTCAGCCTAAACCTCATCTTAACCCTAAACCTAACCCTAAAACTCAAGCTAACCCTAATCATCACCCTCACCCTAAACTTTAGCTAAACCCTAACCCTATCCCTAACCCTAACCCTAACCCTAACTCTACCTGAACACTCACCCACACCCTAATCCTCACCCTCACACTAAACATCAACCTAACACTAACCCTCAACCTAACCCTAACCCTAACCCTCAACCTAACCATAACCCTCACCGTAACCCTAAACCTCAAAATAACCCTAAGCCTAACCCTCACCCTCAACCGCAACCTCACCCTAACCCTATCCCTAACCCTCATCCTAACACTAACCCTGACCCTCACCCTCACACTCACCCTAACCCTAACCCACAACCTCACCCAAATCCTTACCCTAACGCTAACCCTAAAACTTACCTAACCGAAAACCTCACACTCACTCTCACCCTTAACCTTACCCTCAACCTAGCCCTCCCCCTAAAACTAACCCTCACCCTAACCCTAACCCTTACACTGAGCCTAACTCTCACCCTAAACCTAACCCTAACTCTCAGATTAACCCTCACCTTTACCCTAACTCTAACCCTCACCCTAACCCTAACCCTATCACTAACCCTCACACTAACCCTAACCTTAATACTGAACCTAACCCTCACCCTCACCTTCACCATAACCCTAACACTCACCCTAATACTAAACCAAACACTAGTCCTCATGCTAACACTTACCCTCACGCTCACCCTAACCCTAACTCTCATCCTCACCCTAACCCTCACCCGAAGCCTTACCGTCACCCTAACTCTAATCCTAACCCTAACCCTAATCCTCACCCTAACCCTAACCCTATCCCTAACCTCACCCTAACCCTAACCCTCATCCTACCTCACACTCAACCTAACCGTCACCCTAACCCTTACCGTCACCTTAAATCAACCCTAACCCTCACAGTAAACCTAACCCTCACCCAAACTCTAATGTTACCCCTAACCCTAACCCTCACCCTCAACCTAACCCTAACCCTAATCCTCACAGTATCCTTAACCTTAACCCAAAGCTACACCCTAAGCCTCACCCTCACCCTAAGGCTAACCATAACCCTCAGCCTCAACGTAACTCTCTCCCTAACACTTTACCCTCACCCTAACCCTCACCCTCACCCTAAAACTCACCCTAACACTCACCCAAAACCTAACCCTCACCTTAACCCTAATCCTAACCTTGATGCTAACCCTCACCCTCACTCTAAACCTCACCCTAACACTTACCCACACCCTTACCCTCACTCTAATCCTAACCCTAAACCTAAAATTGACCCTAACCCTCACCCTAACACTAAACCTCACCCTCACCCTAACCCTCACCCTAAACTTTACCCTCACCCTCTTACCCTAACACTAAACCTAACCCTCACACTAACCCGAACCCTAATCCTCAGCCTAATCCTTATCCTAACCCTAAACCTAGCCCTAAACCTCACCCTAAACCTAATCCTAACCCTTAGCCTAACCCTCATCCTAACCATAACCCTAATCCTAACCCTCACCCTAACCCTAACCGGAAACCTAAACCTCACCCTAACCCTTACCCTCACCCTCATCCTCTCGATCAACCTCAGCCTAACCCTAAATCTAACCTAACCTTAACCCTCACCCTCACCCTCACCCTCACCCTCACCCTAACTCTATCCCTAAACGTAAACCTAACACTCACCCTCACCCTTACCCTAACCCTAACACTATCTCTAACCCTCAACCTAACCCTAACACTCACCCTAAACCTAAACCTAACCCTCACCCTCAAACTCACCCTAAGTCTAACGCAAACCCGAACCGTAACCCTCACCCTCACCCTCAACCTAACCCTCACACTCACCCTAAACCTCACCCTAAACCTGACCCTACCCCTGTCCCTACCCCTCACCCTAACCCTAACCCTAACCCTCAACCTAACCCTAAAACTACCCCTAATGCTAACCCTCACCCTAAACCTAATCCTCACCCACACCCTAATCCTCACCCTCAACCGAACCCTCACCCTCACCCGAACCATCAACCTCACCCTAAACCTCACACTCATTCTAAACATCACCCAAATACTAACCCTCACCCTAACTCTAACACAAACCCTAATCCAAACCCTCACACTCACCCTAACCCTCACCCTAATCTTTACTCTCACCCTAATCCTTACCCTCACCCTAACCCTAACCATTACCCTCACACTAACCGTAACCCTCACTCTAACCCTAATCCTAACCCTGACCCTAACCTTCACCCTCACCCTGACCCTCAGCATCAGCTTAACCCTAACCCTAATCCTATTCCTAATCCTAACCCTCACAATCACACTCAACCTAAACCTAACCCTAACACTAACCCTCACCCTCACCCTCACCCTCACCGTACACTCACCCTCACAATCAACATCACTCTAACCCTAACCATCACCCTAACCCTAACCTCAGCTTAACCCTCACCCTCAACCTAATCCTCACCCTAACCGTAACACTAATGTAAAGGAAACCCTCACCCTCACAATAACCCTCACACTAACCCTCACCCTCACCCTAGCCCTATCCCTAACCCTAACCATAACACTTAACCACAACCTAACCCTCACCCTCATCCTCACTCTAACCCTAATCCTAACCCTAATGCTCACCCTGCCCCTCTCCCTAATCCTAACTGTAACCCTAACCCTCAACCTCATCCTAACCCTCATGCTCACCCAAAAACTCACCCTCACCCTAAACGATACTCTCACAATAAACATCACCCTAACCCTAACCTCAATCTAACCCTAACCCTAACCCCCACCCTAACCCTAAACCTCATGCTAACCCACACCCTAACCCTTACCCACAACATAATCCTATCGCTCACCCTCAACCTTACCATCACCCTAACCCTTACCCTCACCCTAACCATTATCCTAACCCTCACCCTAACCCTCACCCTAACCCTAACCCTCACCCTCGCCCTAACCCTCACACTAACCTTTACCCTCGCCCTCACCCTAAACCTCACCCTAACTTTACCCTGACCCTAACCCTACCCTAATCCTTAACTTAACCCTCACACTAACCCTAAACCTAACCCTCAACCTAACCCTGATCCTAACCCTAAACTTAAACCTAACCCTCGCCCTAACCCTAACCCTAACCCTCACACTAACCTTAACCCTCACCCTCACCCTCAGGCTAACTCTAATACTAACCCTAACCCTCACCCTCAACCTAACTCTAACCCTAAACCTAACCCTAACCCTCACCCTCACTCTCACCCTCAACCTAACCCTAAACCTATCCCTAACCCTCACCCTAACTGTAACCCAAAACCCATACCTCACCCTCACCCTAACCCTAACCCTAACCCTCACACTAAACCTCACCCTAACACTTACCCTCAACATAAACCTAACTCTAACCCTAATCTTCACCCTAAACCTAACATTCACCCGCAACCTAACCCTAACCCTATTCCTAAAGCTAAACCTCACTCTTAAACTCACCCTAACCCTACACCTAACATTATCCCTAACCCACAACCTCACCCTATCCCTGACCCTCACCCTAAACCTCACCCAAACCCTAAACCTACCATTCACCCTCACCCTCAGACTCACCCTAACCCTAATCCAAACCCTCAACCTAACCCTAATGCTACCCATAACCCTCACCCTCACACTAAACCTAAACCTAACACTAACACTCAACCTAACCCTAATCCTCACCCACCCCCTGACCCTCACCCTCACCTTAACCCTCACCCCCATGCTAAACATCACCCAAACCCTAACCCTCACCCTAACCCTAGCCCTAACCCTCATCCTAACCCTAACCCAAAACATAATTCTCAACCTCACCCTATTCCTCACCATAACCCAAATCCTTGGCTAAAATAAACCCTCAACCTAAAACTCACACTAACACTCACCCTCACCCTAGCCTTCACCCTAACCCTAACAATAACCCTAACCATAACCATAACCATAACCTTCACAGTAACCATTACCCTCACCCTAACCCTAAACCTAACATTAACCCTAACCCTAACCCTCAGCCTCAACCTCACCCTCACCCTCAGTTTCAGCCCAACCCTAACCCTAACCTATTCCCAATCCAAACCCTCACCCTGACACTTACCCTAAACCTCACCCTCACCCTAACCTTCACCCTCACCCTAAACATCACACTAACCGTAAACCTCAGGTTAACCCTTACCCTAACCCTTACCCTAACCCTAACGTCATCTTAACCCTAAACCTCACGTAAACAAAAACCTCACCCTCACCCTCACCCTCACCCTCACCCTCACCCCAACCCTAACCCTAACCCTATGACTCACTTATCCTAACCTAAACTTATCCTAACCCTAAACCTAAAACAAAACTTCACCCTAACTAAACCCTAATCCTAACCCTAACCCTCATCCTAACCCTCACACTAACCCTAACCCTAACCCTCAGCCTAACGCTCATCCTAACCCTCATCCTAAACCTCTCCCTAACCCTAATCCTAAACCTAAACCTAACCCTCACCCTAACCCTAAACCTCACACTCAACCTCACCCTCACCCTCAGCCTAAACCTAGTTCTAACCCTACTACTAACCCTCAAACTCACCCTAAATCTAACCCTAAACCAAACCCTCACACTCCCCCTCACCCTCACCCTAACCCTCACCCTAACCCTAACCCTCACCCTCACCCTAAATCTCACCCAAATATTTACCCTGACCCTAAACCTAACTCTAACCCTAAACCTAACACTCACACTAACACTAAACCTAACCCTCAAACTAAACCTTATCCTAATCCTAAACCTAACCCCAGCCCTCACCCTAACCCTAACCCTAACCCTAATTCTTAACCCTCAAACTAACCCTAAACATAAACCTCAGCCTAAAGCTCATCCTAACCCTAACCCTAAACCTAACCCTCACCCTAAACTTACCCCTAACCCTAACACTTACCCTAAACCTAACCCTCAACCTAACCCTCAGGCTAACTCAAATATTAACCCTAATACTAACCCTCACCCTCACCCTAACTCTAACCCTAAACCTTACCCTAACCCTCACCCTCACTCTCACCCTAACCGTAAACCTATCGCTAACCCTCACCCTAACCCTAACCCAAACCCTATACCTCACCCTCACCCTCACCCTAACCCTAACACTAAGCCTCACACTAAACCTCACCCTAACCCTTACCCTCACCATTAACCTAACTCTAACCATAATCCTTACCCTAAACCTAACCCTCACCCATACCCTTACCCTGATCCTCACTCTAACACTCACCGACACCCTAACACTCTTCCTAACACTAACCCTAACCCTACCCTTCACCCTAACAATCCTACTAAACCTAACCCTAATCCTAACCGTCAACCTAAACCTAATCCTAGCCCTAACCCTCACCCTCACACTAACCCTAAATCTAATGCTAATACTCAACCTAACACTAATCCTCAACCACACCCTAACTCTTACCCTCACTCGAACCCTGACCCTCACCGAAAACTCATCCTCACCATAACCCTCACACTTATGCTAAACATCACCCAAACCATAACCCTCACTCTAACCCTTGCCCTAATCCTCACCCTAAACCTAACCCTCAACCTAACCCTCACCCTCACCCTAATCCTCACCATAACACTAAACTCTGGCTAAAAGAACACCTCAACCTTAACTTTACACTAACCCTCACCCTCACACAAGCCCTCACCCTAAATCTAACCCTAACCCTAAACCTCACCCTCACCCTAAACCTCACTCGAACCCTTCCCCTCACCCTAACCCTAACCTTAACCCTAACCATAACCCTCACAGAAACCGTAACCCTCACCCTAACCCTAAACCTAACCTATCCCAAACCCTCACCCTCACCCTCACCCTCAACTTCAGTCTAACCAAAACCCTAACCGTATTCCCAATCTTAACCCTCACCCTCACCCATACCGTAATCCTCACCCTCACCCTAACCCTCACCCTCACCCTAAACATCACCTAACACTAAACCTCACCTTACCTCTAAACCTAACACTCACCCTAAACCTAACCTCAGATTAACCCTATCCTTGACATAAACGAAAACCTCACCCTCATCCTCACAATAACCATCACCCTCACCCTATCCCTCACCATCACACTAACCATAACCCTAATGCTCAACGTCACCCTCACCCTCACCTTCAGCCTATTCCTAACACTAACCCTAACCCTAAACCTCACCCTCACCCTAACCCTAACCCTAACCCTAACCTTCACCCCAACCCTAACCCTCACCCTAACACTAACCCTAATCCTCTACCTCACCCTAATCCTAACCGTAATTCTAATCCTAAACAGCACCCTCACCCTAACCCTCACACTAAACCTTACCCTCACCCTCACCCTAACCCTAATCCTAACCCTCATATTAACCCTACCCCGCACCCTAACCCTAACCCTCACCTTAACCCTCAACCTCACCATAATCCTCACGCTAACCTAATCTTACCACTTACCTAAACTAAACCTTCACCCTCATCCTCACCCTAACCCTCACCATCAGCCTAGCCCACACCCTAACTCTAACCCTAAACCTAACCCTCACACTAACCCTAACCCTAAACCTCAGCCTAAACCTTAATCTAAGCCTAAACCTAAAATTAACCTTCACCCTAACCAAACCCTAACTCTAACCCTAACCCTAAACCTCACCCTAAAACTAACCCTAACCCTAAACCTCACCCTAACCCTAAACCTCACCCTCAACATCACCCTCACCCTCCGCCTAAACCTAGTGCTAAGCCTAATCCTAAACCTTACCCTCAACCTAACTCTAACCCTAAACCAAAATCTCCCCCTCTTTCTCACCCTTAATCTAACCCTCACTCTAACCCTAACCCTCACCCTCAACCTCACCCTCACCCTCAGCCTAACCCCTAGTCCTTAACCTAATCCTAACCCTTAACCTACCCCTGAACCTAACCCTCACCCTCACCATAGTCCACACCCTAAACCTAACCCTAAACCTATCCCTCACACTAACCCGTACCCTAACCCTCAGCCTAAACCTAATGCTAACCCTAAACCTAAAACTAAACTTCACCCTAAACAAACCCTAACCCTAACCCTAACTTAAACCTAACCCTCACACTAACCCTAACCATAACCCTCAGCCTAACGCTCATCCTAACCCTAAACCTAACCCTAACCCTAAACCTCAACCTAACATTCATTCTAACCCTAACCCTAACACTAACCCTAACCCTGACACTCAATTTAACCCTCCCCATAACCCTAACTCTAACACTAAACCTAACCCTCACCCTAACCCTAATCCTAACACTAAACCTAATCCTCACCCTAACTCTCACCCTAACCCTCACCCTCACCCTAAACATCACAATAACCTTAACCCACACCTTAACCCTAACCCTAACCCTCACTGTAACCCTAAACTCACTTAACCCTAACCTGATGTAAACGAAACCCTCACCCTCACCCTCACCCTAATCCTCACCTTAACCCGAAACCTGACATAAACGAAACCCTCACCCTCACCCTCACACTAACCCTCACCCTCACCCTAGCCCTCACCCTTACCCGAACACTATCCGTCAACCTCACCCTCAGCCTAAACCTAACCCTACGCTAACCCTAACCCTCACCCTCACCCGCAACCTCACCCGAACCCTAACCATAACAATACCCCTAACCCTCACCCTAAAACTAAACCTCAAGTTCACCCTAACCCTAAACCTAACCCTAATTCTAATCCTAAACCTCACCCTCACCCTAACCCTCACCCTAACCCTTACCCTCACCTTCACCTAACCCTAACCCTAACCCTCACACTAACCCAAACACACACCCTAACCATAACACTAACCCTAACTCTTACCCTCAAAATCACGCTAACCCTAACCCTTACCCTCAGCCTAACCCTAACCATAACAGTAACCCTAACCCTAAAACTAGTCCTCACACTAACCCTAATCCTCAACCACACCTTAACCCGAACCCTCACCCGAACCCTCACCCTAATACTAACCCTAAACCTAAACCGAACCCTCCCACTCAATCTATCCCTCACACTAACTGTATCCCTACCCATCAGCCTAAACCTCACCCAACCCTAAACATAACACTAATCCTCACCCTATCCCTAAACCTAACCCTCACTCTCACACCCACCCTAGCCCTCACCCTAACCCTACACCAAACCCTAACCATCACACTAAACTTAACCCTCACGCTATACCTAACCCTACACCTCAGCCTAAGACTCACCCTAACCCTAACCCTAACCTTAAAACTAATCCTAACCCTATCCCTAACCCTAACCCTAACCCTCACACTCAACCTAGCTCTCACCTTAACCTCACCCTAATCCTACCCCTAACCCTAAACCTCACCCTCAATGTAACCCTCATGCTAACCCTTACCCTCACCCTAATCCTAACCCTGACCCTAACCTTAACCCTAAAACTCACACTGAACCTAACCCACACCCTAACCCTAACCCTACCCCACAGCCTAACCCTCATCCTAAACCTAACCCTAACCCTAACCCTCAACTTAACCCTAACCCTGACATTAACCATAACCCTCAACCTAACCCTAAACCTCACCCTCACCCTCACACTCACACTCAGCCTAACCCTAACCCTAACACTAATCCTAAACCTAATCCTCACCCACACCCTCACCCTATCTCTAACCCGAACCCAAACCATAACCCTTCCCTTACCCCTCACCCTCAACTGAACCCTCACTCTCACCCTAATGCTCACCCTCACCCTAAACCTAACCCTAACCATTACCCTCAATCTCACGCTCATGCTCACACTAACCCTAATCCTCACACTAACCCCCACCCTCACCCTAACCCTAACCCAAACACTAAACCTAACCCTCACCCTCACCCTAACCATAAACCTACCCCTCACCCTAACCCTCACGCTCACCCTACCTCTAACCCTAACCCTAACCCTCCCTCTCACCCGAACCTTCACACTCAACCTCACCCTAAACATCACCCTAACACTAAACCTAATCATAACCCTAATACTCACCCTAACCCTAACCCTCACCTTAACCCTCAACCTCACGCTAATCCTCACCCTAACATAACATTTACCCTTACCTAAACTAAACAATCAACCTAACCTTCACCCTCACACTAGCCCACACCCTAACCCTAACGCTAAACATAACCCTCACACTAACCCTAACCCTAACCGTCAGCCTAAACCTTATCCTAACCCTAAACCTAAAACTAACCTTCACTCTATACAAACCCTAACCCTAACCCTAACCCTAAACCTCACCCTAATCCTAACCCTCAACCTCAACCTCAACCTCACCATCAGCCTAAACCTAGTCCTAAACTAATCCTAACCCTCAACCTCACCCTTACTCTAACCCTAAACCTAACCCTCACCCTCTGACTCCCACTCATCCTATCCCTCACTCTAACCCTAAACCTCACCCTAAACCTCACCCTCATACTCAGCCTAATCCTCATCCTAACCCTCATGCTATACCTCACCCTCAAACTAACCCTAACCCTAACCCTAACCCTCAACCTCATTCTCACCCTCACCTTACCATAACTCTATCCGTCACCCTCAACCTAAACCTGACCCTAACACTTGCCCTCACCCTAACCTTCACCCTAACCCTAACCATGCACCTAACAGTCCCCAAATGCTCACCCTAACCCTAACACTAAACCTAACCCTCACCCTCAGTCTAACCCTCAAACTAACGCTTACCCTCACACTAAACCTAATCCTCAATCTAACCCTAAACCTAACCCTAACCCTAACCGTCAACTTAACCCTCACATTAATATTAACCCTGACCCTAACCGTCACCCTAACTCTAACACTAAACCTAAACCTCACCCACACCTAACCCTCACCGTCACCCTAACCCTCACCCTAAACCTAAACCTCACCCACACGCTAAACCTCAGCTTCACCCTCACCCTCACCCTGACCCTAAACCCAAACCTAACCCTCAGCCTAACCCTAACCCTCACCCTAACCCTCAAACTCCCCCTCACCCTAACCCTAATTATAACCCTAACCCTCACCCTAAACCTCACCCTAAACCTAACCCTAACCCTAACCCACACCCTAAACCTAACCCTACCCTAAACCTCACCCTCACCCTAACCTTCACCCTCACACGAAACCTCACACTCATCCTAACCCTCACCCTCACCCTAAACATCACCCTAACCATAACTCTCACCCTAACCCTAAACATAACTCTCACCCTCACCCAAACACTAACCCTAACCCTAACCCTCCCTCTCAAACTCATGCTAACCCTAAACCTCACTCTTACCTTAAACCTCACCCTAACCCTTAAACTTACCATAACCCTAACACTAAACATGATCCTCACACTAAACCTAACCCTCACCCTCACACAAACCCTAACCCTACCCCTCACCCTAAACCTCAGCCTAACCCTAAACCTCACCCTAAACCTAGCCCTCACCCTTACCCTAATCCTAACACTTACCCTAACCCTAACCACAAACCTAACCCTCACCCTCAACCTCACCCTAAATCTAACCCTAACCCTAACCCTCACCCTCACCCTAACCCTAACCCTAACCCTAACCCTCACCTTAACCCTCCCCCTAATCCTAAACCTGATCCTAACCATCACCCTAAAACTAACACTAAACCTAAACCTCACCCTCACCGTAACCGTCACCGTCACCCTAACCCTCACTCAAACTTGAACCCTCACCTCAACCTAATCTTCACACTCACCCTAACCATAAACCTAACCCTAATCCTCTTCCTATCCCTCACCTTCACCTTCACCTCACCTAAAGCCTAACCCTAAACCTAATCCTAATCCAACCCTCACCCTCACCATAAACCTAACCCTAACCCTAATCCTATACCGAACCCTCACCTTCACCATAACCTAACAGTAACCATCACCCTCACACGCACCCTTACCCTAACCTTAACCCTAAGCCTTACCCTAACCCTAACCCTCACCCGAACCCTTACCCTAACCATAACCCTCACCCTCATTCTCACCCTAACCCTAACAATAACCCTATCCCTCACCCTAACCATTATCCTCACACTTACCCTAAACCTAACCCTAAACCTCACACTAACCCTAAACCTCACCCTAACCCTGACCCTACCCCTCACCCTAAACCTCACCCTAATCCTAACCCTAACCCTAACTCACACCCTAAACATAACCCTAACCCTCACCGTCACCCTAACCCTCATCCACACCCTAATCTGAACCCAAATCCGAACCCTCACAGGCACCCTAACACTCACCTCTCTCTAAAAATCACCCTAACCCTAACCCGCACCCTAACCTTAAACATAACCCTCATCCTCACACCAACCTTAATCCTAACTCAAACACGAATCCTCACCGTAACCCTCACCGCACACTAACACTAACCCTAACACTCACTCTCATCCTAACCTTCACCCTAAACATTACCCTAACTCTACCCCTCACAATAACACTTACCATAACCCTAACCCAAACCCTAATCCTCACCCTCACCCTAGCCCTCATCCATACCCTCAACCTAACCTTAACAATCACCCTATCGCTCACCATCACCCTAACCCTCACCCTAACGCTTACCCTCACCCTAACCCTAACCCTCACACTAAATCTAACCCTCACCCGAACCATAACCATAATCCTCACCGTATCCCTCATCCTAACCCTAAACATAACCCTCAACTTAAATCTAAACCTAAACATTACCCTAACCCTAACCCCTACCCTCACCCTCACCCTCAAACTCAGCCTAACACTAACCCTAACCCTAATCGTAAACCTAACACTCACCCTCACACTCACCCTAATTTGAACCTAACCATAAACCTAACCATCACCCTAAACATAAACCTATCCCTAACCTACACCCTAAACCTAAACATCACCCTAACCCTAAACCTAACCCTAACCCTCACGCTCACCCTAACCCTAACTCTCAACCTAACTGTCATCTTAACACTAACGCTAACCCTAACCCTCACCCTAACTCTAACCCTCACCCAAACCCTCACCATAAACCTCAACCTAACCCTAACCCTCAAACCGACCCTAACCTTTACCCTAACCCTTGTCCTCAACCTAAATGTAAACATAACCCTAAGCCTCACACTAACCCTAACTCTAACCCTCAGCCTAACCCTCATCCTAAACCTAACCCTAACACTAATCCTAACCCTAACCCTCACCCTCACCCTCACTCTAACCATAACCCTAACCCTAACCCACATGTTAACCCTCAACCTCACTCTCACCCTAAACCTAACATTAACAATAAAACTAAGCCTAACCCTAACCATCACCCTCACCCTAACCCTAACCCTAACCCTAACACTAACCCTAAACCTAACCCTAACCGTCAAACTCACACTCAACCTCATCCTCACACTAACACTCACGCTCAAACTCACCCTCACCCTAAATCTCACCGTCACCCTAAAAATCACCATACCCCTAACCCTCACCCTAACCCTAACCCTTACCCTAACCATAACCCTAAACCTTACCATAACCCTAACCCTAACTCTCACCCTAACCCTAATGCTAACTATAACCCTCCACCTCAACCTAAACCTCACCGTAAACCTTATCCTCACACTAACCCTAAACCTAACCCTCAACCTCACCCTCACCCTAACCCTAACCCTAAACCTAAACCTCACTCTAACCCTAACCCTTACCCTAACCCAAACCTAACCCTAACCCTCACCCTAACCGTAACCCTAACACCAACCATAACCCTCACCCTCACCATAAACATAAGCCTAAATATAACCCTCACCCTAATCTTAACCCTTACCCTAACCCTAACCCTACCCCTCAACCTAAACATCACCCTGACCCAAAACCTAACCCTGACCCTCACGCTAAACCTAACCCTAACCCTAATGCTAACCCTAAAACTAACCCTCACCGTAACCCTAACACTTACCCTAAACGTAACCCTAACCCTAACCCAAACGTTAATCCGAACCCTAACCCTCACCCTAACCCTCATCCTAAACTTTATCCTCATAGTCACCCTAACTCTAACCCTAACCCTAACCCTCACACAAACCCTAACTCTCTCCCTAAACTTAACCCTACCCCGCACTCTAACCCTCAACCTAACCCTTATCCTAACCCTCACCCTCAACCTAACGCTCACCTTCACCCTAACCCTCACCCTAAACTGAACCCTAAAGAACACCCTAACCCTCAACATCACCCTCACCCTCACCCTCACCCTCAACCTCACCCTCAACCTAACCCTCACCCTAATCCTAACACTAACCCGAACCCTCACCCTCACACTAATCCTTAACCTCACCCTAAACCTAACCCTTACCTTGACCCTAAACCTCACCCTAATCCTAACATTCAGCCTAACCCTAACCCTACCCCTTTCCCTAACACTCATCTTAACCCTCACTCTCACCCTAACCCTAACCCTCAAAAACACCCTATCCCTCATCCTCAACCTGATCCTATCCCTAACCCTAACCCTAATCCTAACCTTCATCCTCACCCTCACCCTCACTGTAACTCTAACACCCAGCCTCACCCTAAACCTAACCCTCATCGTAACCTTAAACCTAAACCTAATGCTAACCCTAAACCTCAGGCTCACCCTAAACCTCTACATAACCCTTACCCTCACCATAACCCTAACCCTAACCCTCACACTAAACCTAACCCTCACCGTAAACCTAACCCTAATCCTCAGCCCTGACCTCACCCTATACATAACCCTAACCCTAATCCACACCCTATCCCTAAACTCAACCCTAATCCTCAACCTAACCCTCACCCTCACCCTAACCCTAATGCTAACACTAACCCTCCCCCTCCCCCTAACACTAACCTCACCCTAACCCTCACTCTAACACTTACTGACACCCTAACCGTCAAGCTAACCCTAAAAATAAACCTAACCTTCCCCTTACCCTCACGCTAACCCTAAAAATAACCCTAATCCTAACCATAACCCGAACCCTCACCATAAATCTAATCCTCACCCTTTCCCTAACCCTCATCCTAACCTTTACCCTCAACATAACCCAAACCCTAACCCTAAACCTAACACTCAAACTAACCCTAAGCCTTAACCTCAGCCTAACCCATATACAAAGCCTAAACCTAACAGTAACCCTCACCCTAACCCTAACCCTCAACCTAGCCCTCCCTCTAACACTAATGCTCACCCTAACCCTAACCCTCACACTCACCCTCACCCTAACCCTAAACCTAACCCTAACCCTCACTCTAACCCTAACCCTCACACTAAGCCTAACCCTCACCCTAACCCTAACCCTACCTCTCAGACTAACCCTCACCTTAACCCTAACTCTAACCCTCACCCTAAGCCTAACCGTATCACTAACCCTCACACTAACACTAACCCTAATACTGAACCTAACCCTCACCCTCACCCTCACCATAACACTAACACTCACCCTAATCCAAACCCTAACCGTAGTCCTCACGCTAACACTTACCCTCAAACTCACCCTAACCCTAACCGTCAACCTCACCCTAACACTCACCCTAAGCCTTACCCTCACCCTAACTCTAATCCTAACCCTAACCCTCACCCTCACCCTAATGCTAACCCTAACCAGCAGACTCACCCTAACCCTCACCCTAACACTTACCCTCACCCTAACCCTAACTCTCACTCTCACCCTAAACCTCACCCTAACACTTACCTAAACCCTAACACTCACCCAAACCCTAACCCTAAACCTAATCTTGACGCTAACCCTCACCCTCACCCTAAACCTCACCCTAACACTTACCCAAACACTTACCCTCACCCTAAACCTAACCCTAAACCTAAACTTGACCCTAAACCTCACCCTAACTCTCACCCTAATGTTTACCCTCTCCCTAACTCTTACTGTAACCCTAAACCTAACCCTCACACTAACCCTAACCCTAACCCTCAGCCTAACACTTATCCTAACACTAAACCTAGCCCTAAACCTCACCTTAACCCTAACCCTAACCCTGAGACTAACCCTCATCCTAACCCTAACCCTAATCCTAACCCTCATCCTAAACCTAACCGTAAACCTAAACCTCACCCTAACCCTAACCCTCACCCTCACCCTTCCTATCACCGTCAGCCTAACCCTAATCCCAACTCTAACCCTAAACTTAACCCTAACACTCACCATCACCCTTACCCTAAGCCCTCCCCTCTCCCTACCCCACATCCTAACCCTAACGCTAACCCTAACCCACAACCTAACCCTAACCCTACCCCTAACGCTAACCCTCACCCTAACCTAATCCTCACCCACAAGTTAACCCTCACCCTCAACCGAATCCTCACCCTCACCCAAACACTCATCCTCACCCTATCCCTCACACTCACTCTAAATGTCACCCAAACACTAATCCTCAACCTAAACCTAACCCAAACCCTAATCCAAACCCTCACCCTCACCCTTACCCTGAGCCTAACCCTTACCCTCACCCTAACCCTAACCATAACCCTCACAATAACCGTAACCCTCACTCTAACCCTAACCCTAACCCTCACCCTAACCTTCATCCACACCCTGATCCTCACACTCAGCTTAACCCTAACGCTAAACCTAACCCTCACCCTAAACCCTAAACCTAACCCTAACCCTAAACCTCACCCTCACCCTCAACCTAACCCTAACCCTCACCCTAAACATCACCCTAATCCTAACACTCACCCTAACCCTAACCCGAAGCTTCACCCTGAACCTAAACTCAGCATAATCTTCAACCTAACCCTAACCTTTACCTAACCGAAACCCTCACCCTCACCCATAGCCTAACCCTCACCCTCACCGAAGAACTCACCCTAACCCTAACCTTAACCCTAACCCTCACCCTCAAACTCCCCTACACCCTCAGCCTTACCCTAACCATAACCCTAATCGTAACACTAACGCTCAACCCCAACCTCACCCTAACCCTAACCCTAACCCTAACTATAACCCTCACCCTCATTCTAACCCTAACCCTAACCCTAACAATAACTGTAACCCTAACCCTAACCCTAAAACTCATCCTAACCCTAATCCTAACCCTAAATCTCAACCTCATCCTCACCCTCACACTAACCCTCAACCTCACCCTAAACATCACCTTAACCCTAACCTTCACAATGAACCTAACCCTAACGGCACCCTAACTCTCACCCACAAACTAACCCTCAGCCTAAACATTATCCTCACACTAAACCAAACCCTAACCCTAACCTTCACACTAACCCTAACCCTCAAGCTAACCGTATCCCGACACCTCACCCTAACTCTCACCCCAACCCTAACCCTAACCCTAACACTCACCCTAACCCTAACGCTAAACCTAACCCTCACCCTCACCCTAACCCTAACTCTAAACCTAACCCTCACCCTCACCCTAACCCTCACCATCACCCTAACGCTTACCCTAACCCTAACCCTCACCCTAAACCTAACCCTCTACCTAAACATAACCCTCACCCTGACCCTCGCCCTAACCCTAACCCTAACGCTAACCCTCACCCTAACCCTTACTTTAACCCTAACCCTCACCCTAAACCTAATGCTCACCCTAACAATAACCCTCACACTAACCTTAACCCTAGCCCTCAACCTCACCCTCAACCTCACCCTCAACCTCAACCTAACCCTAACACTCATCCTAACCCTAACCCTAACCCTAAACCTAAACCTCACACTAAACTTAAACTTCACCCTAACCCTAATCCTCACACTAAACCTAACAGTCACTCTATCCCTAACCCTACCCCTCAGCCTAACCCTCACCCTAAACCTAACCCTAACCCTAATCCTCACCCTATCCCTAACCTTAACCCTAACCCTAATCCTAACACTCACCCTCACCCTAACTCTAAACCTAACCCTCATCCTCACCCTTACCCTCACCCTAACCCTTACCCTCACCCTAACCATAACCATAACCCTCAAAATAACCGTAACCCTAACTCTAACCCTAACCCTAACCCTCACCCTAACCTTCATCCACACCCTGATCCTCACACTCAGCTTAACCCTAACCCTAAACCTAACCCTCACCTTAACCCTAAACCTAACCCTAACCCTAAACCTCACCCTCACCCTCAACCTAACCCTAACCCTCACCCTAAACATCACCCTAATCCTAACACTCACCCTAACCCTAACCCGAAGCTTCACCCTGAACCTAAACTCAGCATAATCCTCAACCTAACCCTAACCTTTACCTAACCGAAATCATCAACCTCACCGTTAGCCTAACCCTCACCCTCACCGAAGAACTCACCCTAACCCTAACCTTAACCCTAACCCTCACCCTCAAACTCCCCTACACCCTCAGCCTTACCCTAAACATAACCCTAATCGTAACACTAACGCTCAACCCCAACCTCACCCTAACCCTAACCCTAAACCTAACTATAACCCTCACCCTCATCCTAACCCTAACCCTAACCCTAACAATAACTCTAACCCTAACCCTAACCCTAACCCTAAAACTCATCCTAACCCTAATCCTAACCCTAAATCTCAACCTCAACCTCACCTTCACACTAACCCTCAACCTCACCCTAAATATCACCTTATCCCTAACCTTCACAATGAACCTAACCCTAACGCTCAGCCTAACTCTCACCCACAAACTAACCCTCAGCCTAAACATTATCCTCACACTAAACCAAACCCTAACCCTAACCTTCACACTAACCCTAACCCTCAAGCTAACCTTATACCGACACCTCACCCTAACTCTCAACCTAACCCTAACCCTAACCCTAACACTCACCCTAACCCTAACTCTAAACCTAAACCTCACCCTCACCCTAACCCTCACCATCACCCTAACGCTTACCCTAACCCTAACCCTCACCCTAAACCTAACCCTCAACCTAAACATAACCCTCACCCTGACCCTCGCCCTAACCCTAACCCTAACGCTAACCCTCACCCTAACCCTTACTTTAACCCTAACCCTCACCCTAAACCTAATGCTCACCCTAACAATAACCCTCACACTAACCCAAACCCTAGCCCTCACCCTCACCCTCACCCTCAACCTAAACCTAACACTCATCCTAACCCTAACCCTAAACCTAAACCTCACACTAAACTTAAACTTCACCCTAACCCTAATCCTCACACTAAACCTAACTGTCACTCTATCCCTAACCCTACCCCTCAGCCTAACACTCACCCTAAACCTAACCCTAACCCTAATCCTCACACCTATCCCTAACCTTAACCTTAACCCTAATCCTAACACTCACCCTCACCCTAACTCTAAACCTAACCCTCAACTTCACCCTAACCATATACCTAACCCTCACCCTAACACTAACACGCACCCTATACCTCACCCTCACCCTAACCCTAAACCAAACCCAAACCCTAACGCTAAACCTAATCCTATCGGTAAACCTGACCCTCACCCTCACTCTAAACCTAATCCTAACCTGCACCCTAAGCATAACCCTAACCCTAATGCTAACCCTAACCCTCAACCTCACCCTAAACCTAACCCTAACACTCAAACTCAACCTAACCATAACCCTAATGTTAACCCTAACCCTCACCCTAACTCTAATCCTGAACCTAACCCTTCTCCTAACCCTCACCCTCAAACTATCTATAACACTAACACTTACCCTAACCCTAACTCTAATCCTAAACCTAATCCTACCACTCAGCCTAACACTTACCCTCACCCTAACCCTCACCCTCTCCCTAACATTAATGCTAACCCTAAATATCAACCTCACCCTAAGCGTCGCCCTAAACCTTACCCTCACCATAACCCTATCCCTCAACCTCAACCTAACCCTCACCCTAACCCTTACACTCACCCTAACCCTCACCCAAACCTAACCCTAACACTATCCCTCACCCTAACCCCTACCCTAACCTTCACCCTAACTCTAATGCTAACCCAAACCCTCAGTCTCACCCTAACCCTCACCCTAACTCTTATCCTCACACTAACCCTAACAATAACCCTAAGCGTAACCCTCACACTAAGACTAACCCTCATCCTAACCCTAACCCTACCTCTCACCCTAACACTCACCCTAACCCTAACCTTAACCCTAACCTGAACCCTAACCCTAACCCTAATTCGCCACCGAACCCGAACCCTCACCTACACCCTAACCCTTCCCCTTCCCTGAACCCTAACTCACACCCTAAAACTCACCCTCACCCTAAACATCACCCTAACACTTACCCTCAACCTAAAACTCAACCTCACCCACAACCTAACCCTGCCCCCACCATAATCCTCACCCTAAACCTAACCCTAACCCTTACCTAACCGAAACCCTCACTCACAACCTCATCCTCTCCCTCAACCTCAGCCTAAACCTTACCCTAACCCTAATCCTAACCCTAACTCTTACCCTCACCCTAAACCTGACCCTAACCCTAATCATCACCGTCACCCTCCCACTCACCCTCACCCTCACCCTAACCCTCACCTTCACACTCACCCTCACCCTAACCCTCACCGTCACCCTAAACATCACTCTAAACCTAACCCTCACGCTAACCTAACCCCTACCCTAACCCTAACCCTAAACCAAACTCTCACCCTAACATTAACCCTCACCCTAACACTTACCCTCAACCTAACCCCAACCTTAATCTTAACACTAACCCTCACCCGAACCCTCACCCTAAAACTAAATCTAACCCTAACCCTAACCTTTACCCTAACTCTAACTCTTACACAAACCCTAAGCCTAACCCTAAACCTCACCCTAACCCTAAACTTAACCCTCATCCTCACCCTAACACTTGCCCTAACGCTAACCCTCACCATAACCCGAACCCTTAACCCATACCTAAACCTCATCCTCAACCTAACCCTAACCCTAACCCTCACTGTAACCCTAACCCTCACCCTAAACCTCAGCCTCACCCTAACCCTCACCCTAAACCTAACCCTCAGCCTAAACCTCACCCTCACCCTAATCCTCACACTAACCCTAACCCTAAATCTTGCCTAAACGAAACACTCAACTTCACCCTCACCCTCTCCCTAACCCTCATTCTCACCATAGCCCTCACCCTAACCCTCACCCTCACCCTCATCCTAACCCTTACACTAACCCTAATCCTAACCCTAAACCTTATCCTCACCCTAAACCTAACCCTAACCGTCACCCTCACACTCACCCTCACCCTCACCCTAACCCTCATGCTCAATCTCACCCTCACCCTAACCCTCACCATCACCCTAAAAATCACCCTAACCCTAATGCTAACTCTAACCCTCAAACTCACCCTAAACCTCACCCTAATCCTTATCCTCAAACTAACCCTAACCCTAAACCTCGGCCTCACTCTCACTCTAACCCTAACCATAAACATAACCCTCACTGTAACCGTAACCCTTACTCTAAGACTGAACCTAACCTTAACACTCACCCTAACCATAACCATAACCCTAACCCTCACCCTCACCCTAAACCTAACCCTAAACATAACCCTCACCCTAACCCTGTCCCTTACCCTAACCCTAACCCTACCCCTCACCCTAAACCTCACACTCACCCAAACCCTAACACTGACACTCACCCTAAACCCATCCCTAACCTTAACCCTAACGCTAACCCTAAACCTAACCTTCACCCTAACTCTAACACTTACCCTAAACCTAACCCTAACCCTAACCCTAACCCTAACCCTCACACTAAGCCTAACCTCACCCTAACCCTCACCCTAACCTTTATCCTCATACTAAACCTAACTCTAACCCTAACCCTAACCCTCACACAAACCCTAACCCTCTCCCTAACCTTAACCCTACTCCTCGCCCTAACCCTCACCCTAACCCTAACCCTCACCCTAACCCTTATCCTAAACCTCACCCTCACCCTAACCATCACCGTCACCTTAACCCTCAACCTAAACCGAACTTTAACCCACACCCTAACCCTCACCCTCACCCTCACCCTCACCCTCACTCTAAACCTAAACCTAACCCTCATCCTAACACTAACCCTCACCCTCACCCTCACACTAACCCTAACCCAAAGCCTCACCCTAACCCTAACCCTAAAACTTACCTAACCGAAAACCTCACCATCACCCAAAACCTAACCCTCTACCTAGCCCCCCAACACTAACCGTCACCCTAACCCTAACCCTCACCCTCACACTCACCCTCACCCTAACCCTAAACCTAACCCTAACCCTAATGCTAACCCTAAACCTACCTCTCAGACTAACCCTCACCCTAACCCTAACCGTATCACTAACCCTCACACTAAACCTAACCCTAATACTGAACCTAACCCTCACCCTCACCATAACCCTAACAGTTACCCTAACCCAAACCCTATGCGTAGTCCTCACCCTAACACTTACCCTCACCCTCAACCTCACCCTAACCCTCACCCTAAGCTATACCCTCACCCTAACTCTAATCCTAACCCTAACCCTCACCCTCACCCTCACCCTAATGCTAACCATATCCCTCACACTCACCCTAACCCTCACACTAACACTTACCCTCACCCTAACCCTAACCCTCACCCTCACCTAAACCTCACCCTAACACTTTCCCAAACCCTAACCCTCACCCTAACACTAACCCTAAACCCAACCTTGACGCTAACCCTCTCCTTCATTTTAAACTTCAGCCTAACACTTACCAACACCCTTACACTCACGCTAACCCTAACCCTAAACCTAAACTTGACCCTAACCCTCACCCTAACCCTAAACCTCAACTTCACCCTAACTCTCACCCTAACATTTACCCTCACCCTAACTCTTACCCTAACTCTAAACCTAACGCTCACACTAACCCTAACCCTAACCCTCAGCTCAACCCTTATCCTAACCCTAAACCTCACCCAAACACTAACCCTAAGCCTCAGCCTAACCCTCATCCTAACCCTAACCCTAATACTAACTCTCACCCTAAACCTAAACCTCACCATCATCCTAACGCTCACCCTAACCCTCACCCTAACCCTAACCCTCACCCTAAACCTAACCCTCAACCTAAACATAACCCTCACCATAACCCTAACCCTCACCCTAAACCTAACCCTCAACCTAAACATAACCCTCACCCTGACCCTCACCCTAACCCTAACCCTAACGCTAACCCGCACCCTAACCCTTACTTTAACCCTAACACTCACCTTAAACCTAACGCTCACCCTAACACTAACGCTCAAACTAACCCTACAAATAGCCCTCACCCTCACCCTCACCCTCAACCTAAACCTCACCCTAACCCTAATCCTCACACTAAACCTAACAGTCACTCTATCCCTAACCCTACTCCTCAGCCTAACCCTCACCCTAAACCTAACCCTAATCTAACCCTCACCCTAACCTAACACTAACCATAACCATAAGCCTAACCCTAACCCTAACACTAACACTAACCGTAACAATAAGCCTAACCCTAACCCTTACCCTAACCCTAACCCTAACCCTAACCCTCACCCTAAACCTTATGCTAAACCTAACACTCACCCTCACCCTAATCCTCACCCTAACCCTTATCCTCACACTAACTCTAACCCTATCCCTCAGCATCAACCTCACCCTAACCCTAAACCTGAAACTAACCCTCACCAAAAACCAAACCCTTACCCTAAACCTAAACCTAACCCTAGCCCTAACCCTAATCCTCACCCTCACCCTCATCTTAACCCTAACCCTAAACCTAACCCTCATCCTAACCCTAACCCTTAACCTATCCCTAAACCTACCCCTCAACATAACCCTCACGGTTACCCTAATCCTAACCCTAACCCTCACCCTAAACCTAAACCAAAACCTAACCCTCACCCTAACCCTAAACCTAACCCTCAACATGACCCTAACCCTAACCCTAAACCTAACCCTAATCCTAGCCCCAAACCAAACCCTAACCCTCATCCTCAACCTCAACCTCACCCTAACACTCACCGTCATCCTAACCCTCACCCTAAACCGAACCTTAACCCACACCCTAACCCTCACCCTCACCCTCACCCGAACCCTCACACTCACCCTAAGGCTAACGGTAACCCTCATCCTAACACTAAGACTGACCCTCACCCTCACCCTAAACCTAACCCACAACCTCACCCTAATCCTCACCCTAACCCTAACCCTAAACATTACCTAAACGAAATCCTCACCATCAGCCAAACCCTTACCCTCAACCTAGCCCTCCCCCAACACTAACCCTCACCCTAACCCAAACCCTCACCCTCAAACTCACCCTCACCCTAATCCTAAACCTAAACCTAAACCTCACACTAAGCCTAACCCTCACCCTAACCCTAACCCTACCTCTCAGACTAACCCTCACCTTAACCCTAACTATGAACCTCACCCTAACCCTAACCCTATCACAAACCCTCACACTAACCCTAAACCTAATACTGAACGTAACCCTCACCCTCACCCTCAAAATAACCCTAACACTCACCCTAATCTTAACCCTAAAATTAGTCCTCACCCTAACACTTGCCCTCCCACTCACCCTAACACTAACCCTCAACCTCACCCTAACCCTCACACTAACTCTAATCCTAACCCTAACCCTCACCCTCACCCTAATGCTAACCCTAACCCTCAGACTCACACTAACCCTCACCCTAACACTTACCCTCACCCTAACCCTAACCCTCACCCTCACCCTAAACCTCTCCCTAACACTTACCCAAACCCTAAATATCACCCTAAACCTTACCTTGACGCTAACACTCATACTCACCCTAAACCTCACCCTAACACTTACTCACACCCTTACCCTCACCCTAACCCTAACCCTAAACCTAAATTTTACCCTAACCCTCACCCTAACCCTAAACCTCACCCTCACTCTAACTCTCACCCTAACCTTTACCCTCACCCTAACCCTAAGCCTATCCCTCAAACTAACCCTAACCCTAACCTTCAGCCTAACCCTTATCCTAACCCTAAACCTAGCCCTAAACCTCACCCTAATCCTAACCCTAACCCTCAGCCTAACCCTCATCCTAAGCCTAACCCTAATCCTAACCCTCACCCTAACCCTAACCGTAAACCTAAACCTCACCCTAAACCTAACCCTCACCCTCACCCTCTCCTTCACCTTCAGCCTAACCCTAATCCTAAACTAATCATAACCCTCACCCTCACACTCACCCTAACTCTAACCCTAAACCTAACCCTAACACCCACCCTCACCCTTACCTTAACCCTAACAATATACCTAACCCTCAACCTAAACCTAACCCTCACCCTAATCCTAAACCTAACCCTCACTCTCAAATTCACCCTATCTCTAACCCAAACCCTAACCCTAACCCTCACCCTCACCCTCAACCTAACCATCACCCTAACCCTAATCTTCACCCACACCCTAACCCTCACCCTCAACCGAACCCTCACCCTCAACCGAACCCTCATCCTCACCCTAACCATCACCCTCACTCTAAACATCACCCAAAAGCTAACCCTCACCCTCACCCTAACCCAAACCCTATTCCAAACCCTCACACTCACCCTAACACTCACCCTAACCCTTACCCTCACCCTAACCCTTAACCTCACCCTAACCCTAACCATAACCCTCAAAATAACCGTAACCCTCACTCTAGCCATAAATGTAACCCTGACCCTGACCTTCACCCACACCCTGATCCTCACCCTCAGCTGAACCCTAACCCTAATCCTATTCCTATTCCTAACCCTCAGCCTCACATTAAACCTAACCCTAACCCTAACCCTCACCCTCACTCTAACCTTCACCTTCACCCTAATTATCATCCTAACCCTAACCCTCACCCTAACCCTGACCCGAAACCTCACCCTGAACCTAACCTCAGCTTAATCCTCACCCTCGCCCTAATCCTCACCATAACCCTAACCTTTAACTAACCGAAACCCTCACCCTCACCCTCAGCCTAACCCTCACCCTCACCCAAGCCCTCACCCTAACCCTAACCTTAACCCTAACACTCACATTCAAATTCCCCTTCCCACTCAGCCTTACCCTAACAATAACCCTAATCCTAACACTAACCCTCAACCCCACCCTCACCCTAACCCTAACCCTAACAATAACCCTCACCCTCATCCTAACCCAAACCCTAACCCTAACAATAACTCTAAACCTAATCCTAACCCTAAAACTCACCCTAACCCTAATCCTAACCCTAAACCTCAACCTGACCCTCACCCTCACACTAACACTCAACCTCACCCTAAACATCACCTTAACCCTAACCCTCACACTGAACCTAACCCGAACGTTCACTCTAACTCTCACCCTAAAACTAAACCTCACCCTAAACATTATCCTCACACTAATCCTAACCCTAACCTTCACACTAACCCTAACCCTCAACCTAACCGTATCCCGACACCTCACCCTAACTCTCACCCTAACCCTAACCCTAACCCTAACACTCACCCTAACCCTCAACACCACCCTAACGCTCACCCTAACCCTAACCCTCACCCTAAACCTAACCCTCAACCTAAACCTAACCCTCACCCTGACCCTCACCCTAAAACTAACCCAAACGCTAACCCTCACCCTAACCCTTACTTTAACCCTAACTCTAACATTAAACCTAACGCTCACCCTAACACTAAGCCTCAAACTAACACTAACCCTAGCCCTCAACCTCACCCTCACCCTCAACCTAACCCTAACACTCATCCTAAGCCTAACCCTAAACCTAAACCTCACACTAAAACTAAACCACACCCTAACCCTAATCCTCACCCTATCCCTAAACTTAACCCTAACCCTCACCCTAAACCTCAACCTCACCCTAAACCTAATGCTAACCCTAACCCTCACCCTGAACCTAACCCTCAACCTAACCCTTACCCTCACCCTAACCCTTATCCTCACCCTGACCCTAACCCTCAACCTCGCCCTAACCCTCACCCTAACACTTTCCCACACCCTCACCCTAACCCTATCACTCACCCTAATCCTAACCCTAACCATAGTCCTCACCCTAACACTTACCCTCACCCTCACCCTAACCCTAACCCTCAACCTCACCCTAACCCTCACCCTAAGCCTTACCCTCAAACTAACTCTAATCCTAACCCTAACCCTAACCCTCACCCTCACCCTAATGCTAACCCTAACCCTAAGACTCACCCTAACCATCACCCTAACACTTACCCTCACCCTAACCATAACCCTCACCCTCAACCTAAACCTCACCCTAACAATTACCCAAAACCTAACCCTCTCCCTAACCCGAACCCTAAACCTAACCTTGATGCTAACAATCACCCTCACCCTAAACCTTACCCTAACACTTACCCATACCCTTACCCTCACCCTCACCCTAACCCTAAACCTCACCCTTCCCCTGACTCTCACCCTTACATTTACCCTCACCCTAACTCTTACCCTAACCCTAAACCTAACCCTAACCCTACCCCTAACGCTTACCCTCACCCTAAGCCTATTCCTCACCCACACCCTAACCCTCACAGTCAACCGAACCCTCACGCTCACCCAAACCCTCATCCTCACCCTAACCCTCACCCTCACTCAAAACATCACCCAAACACCAACCCTCACCCTAACCCTAACACAAACCCTAATCCAAACCCTCACACTCACCCTAACCCTCACCCTAACCCTTACCCTCACCCTAACCCTTAGCCTCACCCTAACCCTAACCATAACACTCACAATAACCGTAACCCTCACTCTAACCCTAACCCTAACACTGAGCCTAACGTTCACCCTCACCCTGATCCTCACACTAAGCTTAACCCTAACCCTAATCCTAGCCCTCACGCTCACCCTAACCCTCACCCTCAGCCTAAACATCACCCTAACCCTAACCCTCACCCTAACCCTAACCCGAACCCAAACCCTGAACCTAACTTAAACTTAATCCTCACCCTAATCCTGACCCTAACCCTAACCTTTATGTAACACAAAACCACACCCTCACCCTCAGCCTAACCCTCACCCTCACTCAAGCCCTCAACTTAACCCTAACCTTAACCCTAACCCTCACCCTCAAACTCCCCCTCTCCCTCAGCTTTACCTTAACCATAACCCTAATCCTAACACTAACCCTCAACATCACCCTCACCCTCACCCTAACCCTAACCCTAACAATTACCCTCACCCTCATCCTAACCCTAACCCTAACAATAACTCTAACCCTAACCTGAACCCTAAAACTCACCCTAACCCTAATCCTAACCCTAACCCTCACCCTCACCCTCACCCTCACACTAACCCTCAACCTCACCCCAAAGATCATCTTAACCCTAACTCTAAACCTAACCCTCACCCTCACCCTAACCCTCACCATCACCCTAACGCTCACCCTAACTCTAACCTTCACCCTAAACCTAACCCTCACCCTAAACCTAACCCTCACCCTGACCCTCACCCTAACCCTAATCCTAACTCTAACCCTCACCCTAACGCTTTCTTTAACCCTAACCCTTAAGCAAAACCTAACGCTCACCCTAACACTAAACCTCACACTAAGTCTAACCCTAGCCCTCAACCTCACCCTCACCCTCAACCTAACCCTAACACTCATCCTTACCCTAACCCTAATCCTAAACCTTACACTAAACCTAAACCTCACCCTAACCCTAATCCTCACACTAAACCTAACAGTCACTCTACCTTAACCCTACCTCTCAGCCTAACCCTCACCCTAAACCTCATCCTAAACCAAGCACTAACACTAACCCTCACAATAAACCTCACCCTATACCGTACCCTCAACATAACCCTAAACCTAACTCTAACCCTAATCCTCAAACACACCCTAACCTTAACCCTCACCCTAAACATCACCCAAACCTTAACTCTCACCCTAACCCTAACCCTAACCCTTACCCTAAATCTAACCCTCACCCTCAAGCTAATCCTCACCATAAACCTAACTATGACCTAAAAGAAACCCTCACACACTCACCCTCACCCTAGCCCTCATCCTAACCCTAACCCGAACCCTAACACTCACCTTCACCCAAACCCTTACCCTTACTGTAACCCTAAACCTATCCCTAATCATAACCCTCACATTAACCGTAACCTTCACACTAACCATAACCCTAACCCTAACCCTAAGCTTCACCCTCACACTGACCCTCACACAAACCCTAACCCTATTCCTAATCCTAAGCCTCACAATCACCCTCAAACTAAACCTAACCCTAACACTAACCCTCACCCTCAACCTCACGGAACACTCACCCTCACCCTAAATATCACCCTAACCCTAACCCTCACCCTAAACCTAACCTCAGCTTAACCCTCACCCTCAACCTAATCCTCACCCTATCCCTAACCCTAACTTAAACAAAACCCTCACCCACACACTAACACTCACCCTCAACCTAGCCCTAACACTAACCCTAACCATAACACTTACCCACACACTAACTCTCACACTCATCCTCACTCTAACCCTAATCGTAACCCTAATCCTAACCCTAATGCTCATCCTACCCCTGTCCCTAACCCTAACTGTAAAACTAACGCTCACTCTCATCCTAAACCTCATGCTGATCCGAGCACTCACCCTAACCCCAAACCATACTCTCACATTAAACATCACCTTAACCCTAAACCTCAACCTAAACCTAACCCTAACCCCCACTCTAACCCAAACCCTCACCCTAACCCTTACCCACAACATAATCCTATCCCTCAAACTCAATCTTACCATCACCCTAACCCTTACCCTTACCCTAACCCTCACAATAACCCTCACCCTAAACCTAAACCTCAGCCTCGCCCTAACCCTCACACTAAACTTTATCCTCACCTTCACCCTAACGCTCACCTTCACCCGAGCCATCAACCTCACCCTAACCCTAACTATAACCCTCAAACTCACCCTCAACCTCAGCCTAAACCTAATCCTAACCCTAAACCTAAACCTCACCCTCACCCTCACCCCAACCCTAACCCTCACCCCAACACTAAACCTCACCCTAACACTAACCCTCACCCTCACCCTCACCCTAATCCTAACCCTAACTCTAATCCTAACCCTCAACCTCACCATAACCCTCACCCTAACCCTTACCCTCACCCTCACCCTAAGCGTAACCCTAAATCTCACAGTAACCCTGACCCTCACGCTAACCCTAACCCTCACCTTAACCCTCATCCTCACCCTAATCCTCAACCTAACCTTACCTTAACCCTTACCTAAACTAAACCGTCACCCTTACCCTCACCCTAACACTCACCCCCACCCTAGCCCACACCCTAACCCTAACGCTAAACCTAACCCTGACACTAACCCTAACCATAACCCTCAGAATAAACCTTATCCTAACCCTAAACCTAAAACAAATCTTCACCCTAACCAAACCCTAAACCTCACCCTAACCCTAACCCTCACACTAACCCTAACCCTAACCCTCAGCCTAATGCTCATCCCAATCCTAACCCTAACCCTCACCCTAAACCTAATCCTAACCCTAACCCTCACACTAACGCTAAACCTCACCCTCAACCTCAACCTCACCCTCACCCTAAACCTAGTGCTAACCCTAATCCTAACCCTCACACTCACCCTAAATCTAACCCTAAACCAAACCCTCACACTCCCCCTCAGACTCACCCTGAAACTCACCCTGACCCTAAGCGTCACCGTAATCTTTACCCTCACCATCACCCTAACCCTCACCCTAACCTTTACCGTGACCCTAACCCTAACCCTAAACCTAAACCTAACCCTCACACTAAACCTAAATCTAACCCTCAACCTAACCCTTATCCTAAACCTAAACCTAACCCTAACCCTCACCCTAACCCTAACCCTAACCCTAAACCTCACATTAACTCAAACCCTAAACCTCAGCCTAACGCTCATCCTAACCCTTACCCGAATCCTAACCCTCACCTTCACCGTACCCCTAACCCTAACACTCACCCTAAACCTAAACCTTACCCTCATGCTCAGGCTAACTCTAATACTAACCCTAATACTAACCCTCACCCTTACCCTAACTCTAACACTAAACCTAACCCTAACCCTCACCCTAACCCTCACCCTCACCCTCACCCTAACCCTAAACCTATCCCTAACCCTCACCCTAACCCTAACCCAAACCCTATACCTCACCCTCACCATCACCCTAACCCTAACCCTAACCCTCACACTAAACCTCACCCTAACCCTTATCCTCACCATAAACCTAACTCTAACATTAATGCTCACCCTAAAACTAACCCTCACCCACACCTTAACCCAGACCCTCACCCGAACCCTCACCGACACCCAAACTCTCTTCCTAACACTAACCATAATACTAATCCTAAACCTAAGCCTCACCCTCAAATTCACCCTAACCCTACACCTAACCCTAAACCTCACCAACACCCTCACCCTAATCTTCACCCTCACCCTAACGCTCACCCTCCCCCTAACCCTACCCTTCAACCTAACCCTCATACTAAGCCTAACCCTAATCCTAACCGTCAACCTAACCCTATCCCTAGCCCTAAACCTCACCCTAACACTAATCCTAAACCTAACCCTAACACTCAACCTAACACTAATCCTCACCCACACCCTAACTCTCACCCTCACTCGAACCCTTACCCTCACTCGAACCCTCATCCTCACCCTCACACTAAACATCAACCAAACCCTAACCCTCATCCTAACCCTTGCCCTAACACTCACCATAACCTTAACCCTAACCCTAAACCTCACCCTCACCCTAATCCTCACCATAACACTAAACCTTGGCTAAAAGAAACCCTCACACTAACCTTCACCCTCACCCTAGCCCTCACCCTAATCCTAACCCTAACCCTAAAACTCACCCTCAGCCTGAAGCTCACTCTAACCCTTCCCCTCACCCTTACCCTAACGCTAAACCTAACCATAACCCAAACCCACAACCTCACCCTACCCCTCACCCTCACCTTATCCTAAACCTTATCCTAACCCTAAACCTAAAAGCAACCTTCACCCTAACCAAACCCTAACCCTAACCCTCAGTCTAATGCTCATCCTAACCCTAACCCTAACCCTAACACTTACCCTAAAACTAACCCTAACCCTAACCCTCACTCTAACCCTAAACCTCACCCTCAAACTCACCCTAACCCTCAGCCTAAACCTAGTGCTAACCCTAATCCTAACACTCACCCTCAACCTAACTCTAACCCTAAACCAAACACTCCCACTCTCCCTCACCCACACTCTAACCCTCACTCTAACAGTAACCCTCACCCTGAACCTCACCCTCAACTTCAGCCTAACCCTAGTCTATACCCTAATCCTAACCCTCAGCCTACCCCTGACGCTAAACTCAGCCCTAACCCTAACCCTCACCCTAACCCTCACTCTCACCATAGTCCACACCCTAACCCTAAACCTAACCCTCACACTAAACCTAAACCTAACCCTCAGCCTAAACCTTATCCTAACCCTAAACCTAAAACTAACCTTCACCCTAACCAAACCGTAATCCTAACCCTAACCTAACCCTAACCCTTACACTAACCGTAACCCTAATCCTCAGCCTAACCCTCATGCTAACCCTAACCCTAACACTAACATAAACCCTGACCCTCAATTTAACCCTCCCCATAACCCTAACTCTAACCCTAAACCTCACCCTCACCCTAACCCTAATCCTAACACTAACCCTAAACTTCATCCTAACTCTGACCCTAACACTCACCCTCAGCCTAAACATCACCCTAAACTTAACCCATACCCTAACCCTAACCCTAACCCTCACCCTAACCCTAACCTCAGCTTAATCCTAACCCTGATGTAAACGAAACCCTCACCCTCACCCTCACCCTAATCCTCACGCTAACCCTAACCCTGACTTAAACGAAAGCATCATCCTCAATCTCACACTAACCCTCACCCTCACCTTAGGCCTCACCCTCACCCTAACCCTAACACTAACCATCAACCTCACCCTCACCCTCACCCTCAGCCTAAACCTAACCCTACCCTAACCCTAACCCTCACCCTACCCTGCACCCTAACCCTAACAATAACCCTAACCCTCGCCCTAACACTAAACCTCAACCTCACCCTAACCCTAATTCTAACCCTAACTCTAATCCTAATTCTCACCCTCACCCTAACCCTCACCCTAACCCTTACCCTCACCTTGACCTAAACCTAACCCTAACCCTCACACTAACCCGAACCCTCACCCTAACGGTAACACTAACCCTAACCCTTACCCTCACAATCACCCTAACCCTAACCCTTACCCTCACCCTAACCCTAACCCTAACAGTAACCCTAAACCTAAAAATAGTCCTCACACTAACCCTAACCCTCATCCACACCTTAACCCAAACCCTCACCTGAACCCGAACCCTAACCCTAACGCTAAACCTAACCCTAACACTCCTACTAAACCTAACCCTCACCCTAAATGTAACCCTACCCATTAGCCTAAACCTCACCCGAAGCCTAACCCTAAATCTAAACCTCACCCTATCCCTAAACCTAACCCTAACCCTCACACTCACCCTAGCCCTCACCCTAACCCTATCCCAAGCCCTAAACCTCACATTAACATAACCCTCACCCTATCCCTAACCCTAAACCTCAGCCTATGACTCACCCTAACCCTAACCCTAACCCTAACCCTAAACCTCACCCTATCCCTAACCCTAACCCTAACCCTCACACTCACCCTAGCCCTCAACCTAAGCTCACCCTAATCCTATCCCTAACCCTAAACCTCACCCTCATCCTAACCCTCACCCTAACCCTTCTCCTCACACTAATCCTAACTCGACCTTAAACTTTATCCTAAAACTCACACTAAACCTAACCCTTACTCTAAACCTAACCCTACCCCACAGCCTAACCCTCATCCTAACCTTAACCCTAACCCTATCCCTCAACCTAACCCTAACCCTAACCCTAACCCTCACCCTAACCCTCACCCTCACCCTCACCCTAACTCTAAACCGAACCCTAACCATAATCCTCCCCCTCCCCCGCACCCTCCCCTGAACCCTCACTCTCACCCTAACGCTCACCCTCACTCTAACCCTCACCATAACTCTCATCCTAACCCTCACCCTCAACCTCACACTCACCCTAACCCTCACCATCACCCTAACCATAACCATAACCCTTACTCTAACCCTAAACCTAAGCCTCCCCCTCACCCGAACCTTCACCCTCACCCTCACCCTAAACATCACCCTAACAATAACCCTCACCCTAATCCTAACCCTAACGTTCACCCTAACCGAATCCCTCACCTTAACCCTCAACCTCATCCTAAACGTCACCCTAATCTTACCCTAAACGTTACCTAAACTAAACCCTCACCCTCACCCTAACCTTAACCCTAAACCTAACCTGCACACTAACCCTAACCCTAACCCTCAGCATAACGCTCATCCTAACCCTAACCATACCCATAATCCTCACCCTAACCATAACCATAACCCTAACCCTCACCCTAAATCTAACCCTCACCCACATCCTCACCCTCACCCTCACACTAAGCCTAAGCCTAACCCTAATCCTAAACCAAAACATCACCCTCACCCTAAACCTAACACTAACCATTACTCTGATCCTCACCCTCAACTTAACCCTAACACTAACCCTCACCATCACCCTAAACCTCACCCAAACCCGAACCCTCACCTCAACCTAACCCTCACACTCACCCTAACCCTAAACCTAACCTTAATCCTCTGCCTAACCCTAACAATAACCCTATCCCTCACCCTAACCGTTATCCTCACACTTACCCTAAACCTAACCCTAAACCTCACACTAACCCCAAAACTCACCCTATCCCTGACCTTACCCCTCACCCTAATCCTAACCTTAACCCTAACCCACACCCTAAATCTAACCCTAACCCTCACCCTCACCCTAACCCTCATCCACACCCTAATCCTCACCCTCACCCGAACCATCACTGTCACCCTAACCCTCACCCTCACCCTAAACATCACCCTAAACCTAACCCTCACCCTAACCCTAAACATAACCCTCACCCTCCCCCTAACCCTAATCCTAATCCTAACATGAACCCTCACCCTAACCCTGACCTCACACTCACGATAACCCTAACCCTCACCCTCACCTTAACCCTAACCCTCACTATAAACCTAACACTAACCCTAATCCTCACACTAACCCTAAACCTAAGCCTAAGCCTAACCCTCACTTTAACCCTCACCCTAATCCTAACCCTGACCCTCACCCTCACTGTAACACTAACACTAAACCTAAACCTCACCCTCAACCTAACCCCCACTGTGACCCTAACCCTCAATGTCACCCTAACCCTAACCCTCACCCTAAACCTCACCCTAACCCTTACCCTAACCATAAACATAACCCTAACCCACAACCTAAACCTCACCCTCACCCTCACCGTCACCCTCACCCTTACACTAACTGTAAGCCTAAGACTCACCACAACCCTAACCCTCACTCTAACCCTAAGTATAACGCTCACCCTCAACCTAACCCTAACCCGAACTCTAACCCTATACCTCACCCTAACCCTAAGGCTAAACCTAACCCTAACTCTTACTGTCATCCTAATCCTCACCCTAACCCTTTTCCTCACACTAACCCTAATCCTAACCCTCACACTAAACCTAACCCTCAACCTAAACCTCAGCATCACCCTAACCTTCAACCTAACCCTAACCCTCACCGAAACCCTAAACCTCTCCCACACCCTCACCCTAAACATCACCTTAACCCTAACCCTCAGCCTAACCCTAACCCTAAACCTCACCTTAACCCTAACCCTCACCTTCAACCTCACTTTCAGCCTAATCCTCAACCTAACCCTTTCCTAACCCTTTCCTAACCGAAAACCGCACCCTCAACCTAACCCTCACCTTAACCCTCCCCCTCACCCTAACCCTCACCCTATGCCAAACCCTAACCCTAACCCTCAAACTCAACCTCATCCTCAACCTCAGCCTCACCCTAACCCTAAACATATTCCTAACCCTAACCCTCACCCTCACCCTCACTCTAACCCTAACTGTAAACCTAATGCTAACCCTAAACCTCACCCTCACCTTAACCCTAATTCTAACCCTCACCCTCACCCTAACCCTAACCCTAATGCTATACGTAACCCTAACACTCAGAATAAGACTAATGCTAACTCTAATACTCAACCACAACCTAAACCTCACCCTAACCCTTACCCTCATCTTAACCCTCAACCTAACCCTTAACCTAAACCTAAACCTCACCCAAACACTCACCCTAAACTTACCCTAAACCTCACCCTCACCCTGACCCTCACCCTAACCTCTACCCACACCCTCACCCTAAACCTAACCATAACCCTCACAGTAAACTTAACCCACACCCTAACCCTAACCATATTCCTCACCCTAAACCTCATCCTAACCCTAAACCTAACGCTCAAACTAACCCTAATCTAAAACATTACCCAAACCCAACCCTCACACTCACCCTCAGCCTAACACTAACCCGAACCATAATCCTAACCCTAAAACTCACCCTCACACTCACCTTAACTTGAACCCTAACCGTAAACCTTTCCCTCACCCTAACCATACACATATCCCTAACACACACCCTAACCCTAAACATTACCCTAGCCCTAACCCTAACCCTCACCCTCACCCTAACGCTAACTCTCACCCTAACACTCACCTTAACCTTAACGCTAACCCTAAACCTCACCCTCACCCTAAACCTCACCCTAACCCAAACCCTCACTATAGCCCTGAGTAACCCTAACCCTAATGCTCACACTCACCCTAACCCTAACCTTCACCCTATCGCTCACCCTAACCCTAACACTCACCCTCACCCTAAACCTCACCCTAACCTTAACCCTCACCCTAATCCTAACTCTAACCATCAACCCAACCCTAAACCTCACGCTAACCCTAACTTTAACTCTCACCCTAAACCTTAATCTAACCCTAACCCTCACTCTCACCCTAATCCTCAACCTAACCCTGATCCTTACAATAACCCAAACACTAACCCTCACACTAAACCTAAACCTCACCCTAAACCTAAATATAACCCTCACCCTAACCCTAACCATAACACTCACCCTAATCCTAACCCTAAACCTAACCCTCTCCCTAACCCTAAACCTACCCCTCACCCTACCCCTCACCTTAAACCTAACCCTCACTCTTACACTTATCCTAACCCTCAACCTGACCGTAACCCTCGCCTTCACCTTAACCCTCACCCTAACCCTACCCCTCCCCAACACCCTAACTCTCACCCTCACCCGAACCCTCACTCTCACCCTAAGCTTCACCAACACCCTTAGCCACACCCTCAAACGAATCCTCACTCTCACCCTCACCCTCACCCTAAACATCACCCTAACCCTAACCCTCAACTTAACCCTAACCCTAACCCTCCCCCTAACCCTAACCCTAAACTTAAACCTCACCCTCACCCTAATCCGCACGCTAAACCTAAATCTACACCTTTCCTAACCGAAAACCTCACCTTCACCCTAAACCTCACCTTAGCCGTGACCCTCACCCTAGCCTGCACCCTAAACCTAACGCTAAACTTAACCCTCACCCTCAGCCTCACCCTCAGCCTCACCCTCACCCTAGCCCTCAGCCTCACCCTAACCCTAAACCTAATCCTAACCCTAACCCTGACCCTCACCCTCACTCTAAACCTAACCCTAACCTGCAACATAAGCCTAACCCTAACAGTAATGCTAACCCTAACCCTCAACCTCACCTAACCCTAACCCTAACCCTAACACTGAACCTAAACTTAACCCTAACCCTAATGGTAACCCTAACCCTCTCCCTCATCCTAACCCTGACCCTAACCCTTTCCCTAACCCTCACCCTCACCCTATCCGTAACCCAACACTCACCCTAACCCTACCTCTAACCCTAACCCTAATCCTACCCCTCAGCCTAACCCTCATCCTCACCCTAACCCTCACAATCTCCCTAACATTAATGATAAGCCTAAACATCAACCTCACACTAACCGTCGTCCTAACCCTTACCCTCACCATAACCCTATCCCTCAACCTCAACCTAACTGTCACCCTAACCCTTACACTCACCCTAACCCTCACCCAACCCTAACCCTAAACCTAACCCTCACCCTAACCCCCACCATAACATTTACCCTAACCGTAAGGCAAACCCTACACCTCAATCTCACCCTAAACCTCACCCTAACTCTTATCCTCACACTAACCCTAAACATAAACCTAACCGTAACCCTCACACTAAGCCTAAACCTCATCCTAAGCCTAACCCTACCTCTCACCCTAATACTCACCCTAACCCTAACCTTAACCCTAACCCGAACCCTAACATTAACCCTAATCCTCCCCTGAACCCTAAAACTCATGGTCACCCTAAGCCTCAACCTCACCTTAACCCTCTTCTACACCCTATGCCTTCCCATTCCCTGAAGCCTAACTCTCACCCTGAACCTCACCCTCAACCTAAACATCACCCTAACCCAAACCCTCACCCAAACCCAAACCCTCAATCTCACCCACAAACTAACCCTCACCCCCACCCGAAACCTCTCACTCTCCCTAATTTTCACTTTCACCTTAAACATCACCCTAACCCTAACACTCACCCTAACCCTAACCATAACCCTCACCCTCACCCTAACCCTAACCCTAACCCTTACCCTAACACACAACGTAACACTTAGGCTAAACTTAAGCCTCACTCTCACCCTAACCCTCACCCTAACAATTACCATCACCCTAACCCTTACTCAAACCCGAACCCTCACACTAAACCTAAGCCTCACCCTAACTCTAACCCTAAATCTACCCCTCATCCTAAGCCTAGCCGTGAGGGCTAGCGTAAGCCTCACTCATACCCTCAACCTCAGCCTAACCCTAACCCTAACCCTAATCCTAAAACTAACCCTCACACTCACACTCACCCTAAACCTAACCCTAACCCTCATCCTCACACTAAGGCTAACCCTAACCAACCCTTACCCTCACCCTCACCCTAACCCTTAATCTCACCCAAACCCTAACACTAACCCTAACCCTAACCCTCACACTAACCCTAAAACTACCCCTCAGCCTAACCCTAACGCTCACCCTAAACCCAACACTGATGCTGACACAAATGTTCACTCTCAACCTAAGCCTCAGCCTAACCCTTACCCTCACCATAACCCAATCCCTCACCCTCTCCCTAACCCTCACCCTACCCCTTCCCCTCACCCTATCCCTCACCCTAACCCAAACCCTAACCCTAACCCTAAACTTCCACCTAACCCTTACCCTAACCCTCACCCTAACGCTAACCCTAACCCTCACCCTAACACTAAACCTAAGCCTAACCCTCACCCTCACCCTAAATGTCATCCTCACCCTAACCCTAACCCTAACCCTCACCCTAAATCAAACCCTCACCTTAAACTTCACCCTCACCCTAATTCTCACCCTAAACCTTTCCTAAACAAAAATATCACCCTCACCCTAGCCCTCACCATAAACCTAACCCTAAACTTAACCCTCACCCTCAACCTTAGCCTCACCCTCAGCCTCACCATAAACCTCACCCTTACTCTCACCCTAACCCTAACCCTTACCCTCACCATAACCCTATACCTAACCCTCAACCTAACCCACACCCTAACTCTTACGTTCACCCTAACCCTCACCCAACCCTAACCCGAACCCTAACCCTCACCCTAAACCCCACCCAAACCTTCACCATAACCCTAACGCTAACCCTAACCCTCAGTCTCAACCTAACCCTCACCTTATCCTCACACTAACCCTAACCCTTACCGTAACGGTCACACTAAGCCTAACCCTCATCCTAACCCTAACCCTACCTCTCACCCAAACCCTCACCCTAACCCTATCCCTAACCGTAATGCTCAACCTAACCCTAACCCTCACCCTCACCCGAATCCTCACCTGAACCTAACCCTAACCCTTACCAAACCGAAAGCCTCACCCTTAACCTCACCTTCGCCCTCACTCTCAGCTTAACCCTTACACTAACCCTAATCCAAACCCTAACTCTTTCCCTCAACCTAAACCTAACCTTAACCCTAATCCTCACCGTCACCCTCTCACTCACCCTCACCCGCACCCTAATCCTCACGCTCTACCTTACCCTAACTCTAACCCTCAAAGTCACCCTTAACATCACCCTAAACCTAACTCTCACGCTAACCCTAACCCTTACCATAATCCTAATCCTAACCATAACCCTCACCCTAACACTAAACCTAAGCCTAACCCTCACCCTAACTCTAACAATAACCCTAACCCTAAACGTCAACCTAACCCTCACCCTCACCATAACCCTAACACTAACCCTAACCCTGACCCTCAATCTAACCCTCTCCTTAACCCTCACCCTCACCCTAAACATCACCCTCACCCTAACCCTAATCCTAACACTAACCCTAAACCTCACCCTAACCCTAACCTCAGCTTAACCCTAACCCTGATGTAAACTAAACCCTCACCCTCACCCTCACCCTAATCCCTACCCTACCCCTAACCCTGATGTAAAGGAAACCCTCACCCTCAACTTCACACTAAGCCTCACCTCAACCCTCACCTTAATCCTGACCCTGATCTTAACCCTCAGCCTAACTCTAACACTAAATCTAAATCTCACCCTCACCTAATCCTCACCATCAACCTAACCCTCACCCAAAACCTAACCCTCACCCACACCCTAAACCTCACCCCCACCCTAATCCTAACACTAACCATCAACCTCACCCTCACCCTCTGGCTAAACCAAAACCTACCCTAACCCTAAACCTCACCCTCACCCTCACTCTCACCCGCACCCTAACCCTAAAAATAATCCTAAGCCTAACACTAACACTAAAACTCAACCTCACCCTAATCCTAATCCTAACCCTAACTCTAATCCTAAATCTCACCCTAACCCTCACCCTAACCCTAACCCTCACACTAACCCGAAATCTCACCCTAACCGTAACACTAACCCTAACCCTTACCCTCACAATCACCCTAACCGTAACCCTTACCCTCACTCTAACCCTAACCCTAACAGTAACCCTAACCCTAAACCTAGTCCTCACACTAACCCTAACCCTCACCACACTTTACTCCAAACCCTCACCCGAACCCTCACCCTAACCCTAACACTAAACCTAACGCAAACACTCCCACTAAACCTAACCCTCACCCTAAGTGTAAACCTAGCCATAAGCCTAAACCTCACCCTAACCCTAACCCTAACCCTACCCCAAACCCTAACCCTCACACTAAACCTAACCCTCACCCTATTCCTAACCCTACCCCTCAGCCTAAGACTCAGTCGAACCCTAACCCTAACCCTAACCCTAAACCTCACACCCACGCTAGCCCTCACCCTAAACTTACCCTAACCCTATACCAAACCCTAAACCTCACCCTCATCCTAACCCTCACCCTAAACCTTCTCCTCACCATAAACCTAACCCTGAACCTAACCTTAACCCTAAAACTCACACTAAACCTAACCCTCACCCTAACCCTAACTCTACCCCACAGCCTAAACCTCATCCTAACCCTAACCCTAACCCTATCCCTCACCCTAACCCTAACCCTAACATTAACCTAACTCTCCCCCTAAACCGAACCCTAACCTCACCCTCACACTCACCCTCAACCTAATCCTAAACCTAACCCTAATCCTAAACCTAACCCTCACCCCCACCCTCAACCTAACTCTAACCTGAACACTAACCATAACCCTCCCCCTCCCCCTCCCCCTCACTGAAAACCACACTCTCACCCTAATGCTCACCCTCACCCTAACCCTCACCCTCACCCTCATCCTCACCCTCACCCTCAACCTCACCATCACCCTAAACCTAACCCTAACCATAACCCTCATGCTAACCCTAACTCTAAACCTAACACTCACACTCACCTTAACCCTAATCCTCACCTTAACCCTAACCCTAACCCACACCCTAACCCTCACCCTCACCCTCAACCTCAACCTCACACTCACCCTAACCCTCACCATCACCCTAACCCTAACCCTAACCAAAACCCTCACGCTAACCCTAACTCTAAACCTAAACCTCACACTCACCTTAACCCTAACCCTCACCCTCACACTTACCGTAACCCTAACACTTACTCTAACCCTCACCGTCAACCTCACCCTCACCCTCACCCTCACCCTAAGCCTAACCCTAACCCTAATCCTAAACCTAATCCCCACCCTCACCCTAAACCTAATCCTAACCGTAACCTTCACCCTCACCCTCACCCTAACCCTCATCCTAAATCTAACGCTCACCCTCACCCTAACCCTAACCCTAACACTCACCCTAAACCTAACTGTAGTGACCGTCTACTCGACCAGCGAGGAAAAACGACCACCACACCAGGAGTCTTCTCAGATCACGCTTTATTGGAGAGCCTTTTAGTTGTAGGAGAGCTTGAGCGCGAGAGAGCGTGCACCCGAAACACAGCCGCTTATATAGGAGAATCGGAATGCGGGTCTTTCTATTGTTGGTCGCCTGCCTTTCACCAGGTGTCATGGGATTGGCTGGGGGCTCTACCTGGCTCGTGCACGCGCACAGCCCAGGCGTCCCACCAAGCACCGTCTGGGGTGGAAACCTCAAAGCTGCAAGGGAGTGGGCGGAGTCACGCTCCGGCTCCCTACACCTAACCTTAACCCTCACCCTCAAACTCACCCTAACCCTAAACCTAAACTTAACCCTCACCCTCACCCTAAATGTCATCCTAACCCTTACCCTCACCCTAACCCTAACCCTAACCCTAACCCTAACACTCAACCTAAACCAAACCCTAACCCTAATGCTAACCCTAACCCTCACCCTCACCCTAACCTGAACGCTAACCCTTACCCTTACCATCACCCTCACTCTCACCCTAACCCTAACCCTTACCCTCACCATAACCCTATCCCTCACTCTCAACCTGACCATCACCCTAAACCTTACGCTCAGCCTAACCCTCACCCAACCCTAACCCGAACCCTAACACACACACTAATCCCCACACTAACCTTCACCCTAACCCTAACGCTAACCCTAACCCTCACTCTTAACCTAACCCTCATCCTAAAACTTATCCTCACATTAACCCTAATCCTAACCGTAACCCTCACACTAAGCCTAACCCTCAACCTAACCCTAATCCTCTCCCTCACCATAATCCTCACCCTAAACATAACCCTAACCCTTACCTAACCGAAACTGAAACCTCACCCTCACCCTCACCCACAGCCTAACCCTTACCCTAACCCTAATAGTACCCTAACTCTTATCCTCACCCTAAATCTAACCCTAACCCTAACCCTCATGGTCACCCTCCCACTCATGCTCACCCTCACCCTAACCCTCACGCTCAACCTCACCCTCACACTAACCCTCACCGTCAACCTAAACATCACCCTACCCCTAACCCTCACGCTAACCCTAACCCTTACCCTACCCTAACCCTAACCATAACCCTAACCCTAACCCTCGCCCTAAACCTTATGCTAACCCTAACACTCATCCTCACCCTAATCCTCACCCTAACCCTTATCCTCACACTAACCCTAACCCTAACCCTCAGCATCACCCTAACCCTAAACCTAAACCTAAAACTAATGCTCACCCTGAACCTAACCCTTACCCTTACCCTAAATCTAAACCTCACACTAACCCTCACCCTAACCCTCACCCTAACCCTCACCCTAAACCTAAACCTCACCCTAACCCTAACCTTTATCCTATTCCTAACCCTACCCCTCAACCTAACCCTCACCATCACCCTAACCCTAACACTAACCCTCACCCTAAACCTAACCCTCACCCTAAACCTAAACCTAACCCTCATCATAACCCTAAACCTTACCTGAAACCTAACCCTAACGCTAAACCTAACCATAACCCTAACCCTTACCCTCAAACTTACCCTCACCCTAACCCTAAACCTAACCCTAACCCTCACCCTAACCCTAACCAGAATCCTAACCCTAACCCTCACCGTCACCATCACCCTCACCCTAACACTCAATCTCAAACTTACCTTCACCCTAACCCTCAAACTAACCCAAACCCTCACCCTAACCCTAACCCTACCTTTCACCCTAACTTTAACCCTAAATATCACCCTAACCCTAACCCTCACCCTCAACCTCACCCTCTGCCTAACACTAACCGTAACCCTAATCCTAACCCTAACTCTCACCCTCATACACACCCTAACTCAAACACTAACCCTAACCCTAACCCTATCCCTAATTCTCACCCTAATCCTAAACCTCATCCTAACCCTAAACCTAACCCTCTATCTCACCCTAACCCTAACCTTATGCCCCACCGTAACCCTAATGCTAACCCTATCCCTCACCCTCACCCTAAACCGCACCCTAAATCTTACCCGCACCATAACCTTAACCCTAAAGCTAATACTCACACTAACTCTAACCATCACCCTCACCCTAACCCTCACCGTCACCTTAAACTTCACCCGAACACTAACCATCACCCACACACTAACCCTCACCCGAAACCGAAACCTCTACCTCACCCTCACCCTAACCGAAACCCTAACACTCACCCCAAACCTAACCCTCAACCTAACCCTAATTCTAACCCTCACCCTCAACTTAACCCTAACCCTAATCCTAACCCTAAACCTCACCCTAACCCTAACACTAAACCTAACCTTAACTCTTACTTTCATCCTAATCCTCACCCTAAACCTTTTCCTCACACTAACCCGAACCCTAACCCTCACACTAACCCGAACACTCACCCTAACCCTAACCCTAACCCTCACCCTGAATCTAACCCTAACCCTTTTCCACACCCTCACCCTAACCCTCACCGTCACCCTAACCCTCACCCTAAAACTAACCCTCACCTATACCCTAAAACTCACCCTCACCCTCACCCTCACCCTCAACCTAAACATCACCCTAACCCTAAACCTCACCTTCAACCTCACCCTCACCCTAACCCTCACCCTAAATATCACCCTCACCCTAGACCTCACCCTAAACCTAACCCTAACCCAAAAACTCACCCTCAAGCTCATCCTCAACCTCAGCCTCACCCTAACCCTAAACCTAATCCTAAACCTAATCCTCACCCTAACCCTCACTCAAACGATAACCTTAAACCTAATGCTAACCCTAAACCTCACCCTCAACTTTACCCTAATCCTAACCCTCACCCTCACCCTACCCCTAACCCTAATGCTATACCTAACCCTAACACTTACCCTAAGACTAATTTTAAGCCTAATACTCAACCTCACCCGACACCTCACCCTAACACTTACCCTCAGCCTACCCCTCACCCTAACCCTAAACCTAAACCTAAACCTAACCTTCACCAAACAGTCACCCTAACCTTTACACTCACCCTATCCCTCACCCGCACCCTAACCCTCAACCTAACCCTTATCCTCACACTAACCCTAAACGTAACCCTAAACCTCACACTAACTCTAATCCTCTCCCAAAACCTAACACTAAACCCCACACTAACCCTAACCCTAAACTCAACCCTAACCCTAACCCTCACCCTAAACCCAATCCTAATCGTCACCTAAACGCTCACCCTCACCCTAACACTAAACCTATACCTCACCCTCACCCTAACCCTCACCCTAACGCTTACCCTCACACTAACTCTAAAAATCAAACTAAACCTAACCCTCACCCAAACCCTAACCATAATCCTCACCCTAACCCTCATCCTAACCCTAACCCTAACCCTCAAACTATCCCTAACCCTAAACATTACCCTAAACCTAACCCTGACCGTCACCCTCACCCACACCCTCAGCCTAACAGTAACACAAACCCTAATCCTAACCCTAACGCTCACACTCACACTCACCCTAACTTGAACCCTAACCATAAACCTAACTCCCACCGTATACATAAACCTATCCCTAACCCACACCCTAACCCTAAACGTCACCCTAACCCTAGCCCAAATCCTCACCCTAACTCTAACCCTCACCCTAATCTCAGCTTAACCCTAACGCTCACCCTAACCCTCACCCTCACCCTAAATCTCACCCTAAATTATACCCTCACCATAAACCTAAGGGTAATCCTAACCCTAATCTTCACACTCAATCTGACCCTAACCCTCACCCTATCACTCACCCTAACCCTAACACTCACCCTCACATTAACACTCACCGTCATCTTAACCCTCACCATAAACCTAACCGTAACCCACACCCTAACACTCACACTCACCCTCACCCTCATCCTAACCTTCACCCTAGCCCTAACCCTAACCCTAACCCCAACCATGACCCTCACCCTAACCCTAACTTTAACCCTCACACTCACCCTAACCCTAACCCTAACCCTTACCCTAAACCTCAACCTAACCCTTAATCAAATCCTAACCCTCACTCTCACCCTAATCCTCAACCTAACCCTAACCATAACCCTCACCCTAACCCTCACCCTAACCCTAACCCTAATCCTAACCCTAACCTTAACCCTCACCCTCACCCTAAACCTCACCCTAACCTTAAAACTCATCCTAATCCGAAAACTCACCAACACCCTAACCCTCACCCTCACTCTCACCCTCACTCTCACCCTAACCTTCACCAACACCCTAACCCACACCCTCACCCGAACCCTAACTCTCACCCTACCCTCACCCTTAACATCACCCTAACCCTAACCCTCACCCTAACCCTAACCCTAACCCTCACCCTAACCCTAACCCTCACCTTAAACCTCACCCTCACCCTAATCCTCACCCTAAACCTAACCCTAACCCTTTCCAAACCGAAAACCTCACCTTCACCCTCACCCTCACCCTAGCCCTCACCCTCACCCTATACCTCACCCTAAACATAACCATAAACTTAACCCTCACCTTCACGCTCACCCTAATTCTCAACCTCACCCTCAGCCTCACCCTAAACCTACACCTAATCCTAACCCTAACCCTGACCCTCACCCTCACTCTAACCCTAACCCTAACCTGCATCCTAACCCTAACCCTTACCCTAATGCTAACCCTAACCTTCAACCTCACCCTAACTGTAACACTCAACCTAAACCTAACCCTAACCGTAATGCTAACCCTAAACCTCACCCTCACCCTAACAGTGACCCTAACCTTTACCCTAACCCTCACCCTCACCCTAACCCTAACTCTAAACCACACCCTAACACTAACCATAAAACTAACCCTAACCCTCAGTCTACCCCTCACCCTCACCCTAACTCTCACCCTCACCCTAACACTAATGCTAACCCTAACCCTCAACCTCACCCTAACCGTCGCCTTAAACCTTAACCTCACAAAAACCCTATTCCTCAACCTCAACCTAACCCTCACCCTAACCCTTACCATCACCCTAATCCTCTCCCAACCCTAACCATCATGCTAACCCTCACCCTAACCCCCATCCTAAACTTAACCCTAACCCTAAGGCTAACCCTAACCCTCAGTTTCACCCTAACCCTCACCCTAACCCTTATCCTCACATAAACCCTAACCCTAACCCTAACCGTAACCCTCAAAAAAGCCTAACCCTCATCCTAAACCTAACCCTACCTCTCACCCTAACACTCACCCTAACCCTAACCCTAACCTGAACCCGAACCCTAACCCTAACCCTAATCCTCCCCTGAACCCTAACCACCACGGTCACCCTAAGCCTCACCCTTACACTAACCCTCACCTACACCCTAACCCTACCCATTCCCTGAACCCTAACTCTCTCCCTAAACCTCACCCTCAACCTAAACATCACCCTAACCCTTATTCTCACACTAACACTCACCCTCAACCAAACCATAACCCTCATTCTCACCCAAAACCTCTCACACTCCCTAAATTTCACCTTCAGCTTAAACATCACCCTAAACCTCACTCTCACACTAACCCTCACTCTAACACTTACAATCACCCTAACCCTCACATTAAACCTAAACCTCACCCTAAATCTAACCCTAAACCTACCACTCACCCTAACCCTAGCCGTGAGGGCTAGGGTGAGACTCACTCATACCCTCAACCTCAGCCTAACCCTAACCCTAACCATTACCCTCACACTAACCCTTACCCTACCCCTCAGCCTAACCCTCACCCTCACCCTAATCATAACCCTAACCCTCACCCTAAACCAAACCCAAACCCTAACCCTCACCCTAACCCTAAACCTAACTGTCACCCTAAACCTAACCCTTACCCTAAATCTAACCCTAACCCTAAAACTATCCCTAACTCTCACCCTCACCCTTACCCTCACCCTAACCCTAACCGTAACCCTAAACCTCACCCTAACCCTAACCCGAATCCTAACCCTAACCATCACCGTCACCATCACCCAGACCCTAACCCTCAACCTCAAACCCACTTTCACCCTAACCCTCAAACTAACCCTAACAGTCTCCCGAACCTTAACCCTTACCCTAACCCTAACCCTACCCCTCATCCTAACCCTCAACCTAAACCTAACACTCACCCTAACCCTAATCCTAACCCTCACCCTCATCCTAACCCTCAATGTCACACTAAACCTCACCCTAAACATAACCCAAACCCACACCCGAAACTTCACCCTCACCCGAACCCTCACCCTCACCTGAACCCTCACCCTCACCCTAACCCTCAGCCTCACCCTAACTCTCACACTACCCGTTACCCTCAACCTAAGCCTCACTCTCAACCTAATCCTCACCCTAACCCTAACCCTAACCCTTACCTAAAAAAAATCCCTCACCCTCACGCTCACACTCACCCTAAACCTCACCCTCACCGGAGCCCTCACCCTAAAGCTAAACCTCACCCTAACCCTAACCCTAACCCTCACCCTAACCCTAACACTCAAAAACACCCTAACCCTCACCCTGATCCTATCCCTAAACCTAACCCTAATCCTAACCTTCACCCTCACCCTCACTGTAACTCTAAACCCCACCCTAAACCGAACCCTCACCCTCACCTTAATCCTAACCCTCACCCTCAAGCTAACAGTAACCCTAACACTCAACCCTCACCCTAAGCCTCACAATAACCCTAACGGTAACCCTAACCCTCACCCTCATCCTAGCGCTCAACATAACCCTAACTCTAAACCTAACCCTCACCCTAAAACTCAACTTAACCCTCACCCTCACCATGACCCTCAGCCTAATTCTAACCCTAACACTAATACTAACCCTAAACCTAACCCTAACACTACATCTCCACCTAACCCTAGCCCTCACCCTCACTCATAACCTCAACCTCAGCCTAACCCTAACCCTAACCCTAATCCTAAACCTATCCCTCACACTCACACTCACCCTAACCCTAACCCTAACCCTCACCCTCACCCTAACCCTAACCCTAACCCTCACCCTCACCCTAAGGCTAACCCTAACCCTCACCCTCACCCTCACCCTAAACCTTAATTTCACCCTAACCCAAACCCTACCCCTCACCCTAACCCTAAAACTACCCCTCAGCCTATCCCTAACCCTCACCATCAGCCCTAACCTGATGCTAACACAAATGCTCACTCTCAACCTAAGCCTAAGCCTAACACTTATTCTCACAATAACCCTATCCCTCACCCTCTCTTTAAACCTCAACCTACCCCTTCCCCTCAACCTAACCCTCAACCTAACCCAAACCCTAACCCTAACCCTAACCTTCACCCTAAGCTTCACTCTAACCCTCACCTTAACCCTCACCTTAACCCTCACACTAACCCTAAACCTAACCCTAACCCTCACCCTCACCGTAAATGTCATCCTAACCCTTACCCTCACCCTAACCCTTACCCTAATCCTAACCCGAACCCGAACCCTAACCCGAACCCGAACCCTCACTCTCACCTTCACCTTCACCCTAAACATCACCCTAACCCTAACCCTCACCCTGACCCTAACCCTAACACTCACCCTAACCTTAACCCTCACCTTCAATTTCACCCTCACAATAGCCCTCACCCTAAAACTAACCCTCACATTAACCCTCACCCTCACCCTCACCCTCAGCCTCACCCTCAGCCCCACCATAACCCTAAACCTAATCCTAATATTAACCCTGAACTTCACCCTCACTCTAACCCTAACCCTAACATGCACCCTAAACCTAACCCTAACCATAAACCTAACACTCATCCTGACCCTCACCCAACCCTAACCCTACCCTAACCCTCACCCTAACCCCCACCCTAAACTTCACCCTAAACCCTAACTCTAACCCTAACCCTGAATCTCAACCTTACCCTCACCCTAATCCTTATCCTCACACTAAACCTAACCCTAACCGTGACCCTCACACTAAGCCTAACACTCAACCTAACCCTATGCCTCACACTCAACCTAATCGTCACCCTAAACATAACCCTAACCCTTACCTAACAGAAACGCACACCCTGAACCTCACCGTCACCCTAACCCTCAGCCTAACCATTACCCTAACCCTAATAGTAACCCTAAATCTTACAATCACCTTAAACCTAACCCTAACCCTAACCCTCACCGTCACCCTCCCACTCACGCTCACCCTCACACTAACCCGCACGCTCAACCACACCCTCACCTTAAACCTCACCGACACCCTAAACATCACCCTAACCCTAACCCTCACACTAACCATAACCCTCATCCTAACTCTAACCCTAAACCTATCCCTCACCCTAACCCTAACCCTAACCCTAAGCCTAACCCTAAACCTTACCCTAACCCTAACCCTTATCCTAACCCTAACCCTAACCCTAACCCTCACCCTAAAACTTATGCTAACCCTAACCCTCACCCTCACCCTGAACCTAACCCTAACCCTTTTCCACACACTCAACCTAACCCTCACCGTCACCCCTGCCCTCACCTTGAACCTAACCCTCACCTATACCCTCACCCTCACCCTCACCCAAAACATCACCCTAACTCTAACCCTCAAGCCTAACCCTAACCCTTACCCTCACCTTAAGCCTAAACCTCACCTTCTATGTCACCCTCACCCTAACCCTCACCCTAAACCTCACCTTCACCGTAGACCTCACCCTAAACCTAACCCTAACCCTAAACCTCACCCTCAACCTCATTCTCAACCTCAGCCTCACCCAAAGCCTAAACCTAATCCTAACCCTCACCCTCACCCTCACTATAACCCTAACCCTACCTAATGTTAACCCTAAACCTCACCCTCACCATAACCCTAATACTAACCCTCACCCTAACCCTAATGCTATACCTAACCCTAACTCTCACCCTAAGACTAATGCTAACCCTAATACTCAACCTCACCAGAAACCTCACCTTAAAACTTACCCTCAGCCTAACCCTCACCCTAACCTAAAACCTAAACCTAACCCTCAGCAAACACTCACCCTAACCCTTACACTAGCCCTATCCTTCACCCTCACCCTAACCCTCACCCTAACCCTTATCCTAACAATAAACCAAACCAGAACCCTAAGCCTCACACTAACCCTAACCCTCACCCTAAACCTAACCCTATATCTCACGCTAACCCTAACCCTAATCTCAAATCTAACCCTAATCCTCACCCTAACCCTAAACCTAACCCTCACCCAAACACTCACACTAACCCTCACACTAAACCTATCCCTAACCGTAACCCTAAAACTCACCCTAACGCTCACCCTCACACTAACCCTAACAATCACACTAAACCTAACCCTCACCCTAACCCTAACCATAATCCTCACCCTAACCCTCATCCTAACCCTAACCCTAAACCTCAACCTAACCCTAACCCTAAACATTACCCTAAACCTAATACTCACCCTCACCCTCACTCTCAGCCTAACACTAACCCTAACCCTAATCCTAATCCTAATGCTCACCCTCACACTCACCCTAACTTGAAGCCTAACCGAAAACCTAACCCTCACCCTAACCATAAACCTATCCCTAACCCACACCCTAACTCTAAACGTCACCCAAACCCTAACCCTAACCCTAACCCTAACCCTCACCCTCACCCTAACCCTCAACCTCACCCTAACTCTCACCTTAACCCTAAAGCTAACCCTAACCTTCACCCTCACCCTAAAACTTATCCTAATCCATAATCTCACCATAAACCTAAGAATAACCCTAACCCTAATCCTCACACTAACCCTTACTGTCACCTTAACCCTCACTCTAACATTAACCGTAACCCACACCCTAACACTCACACTCACCCGAAACCGAACACTCACCCTCACCCTAACCCTAACCCTAAACCTCACCCCAAACCAAACCCTAACACTTACCTAACCGAAACCCTTACCTTATCCCTCACACTCACTCTAACCCTAACCCTCACCGTAGCCCTCACCCAAAACCTAAACCTCACCCTAACCCTAAACCTAAACCTCACCCTAAACCTCACCCTAACCCGAACCCTCACCCTCACCGTCAACCTCACCGTAACTCTAACCCTAAACCTAACAATAACACTAAACCTAACCCTAACCCTAATCCGCATCCCCACCCTCACCCTCACCCTCAGCCTAACCTAAGCCTAAGGCTAAGGCTAACCCTAACCCTCAGCATAATCCTAACCCTAAGCCTAAACCTAAAAATAACCCTAACCCTAAACCTAACACTAAACCTAACCCTAATCCTTAGCCTCACCCTCACCCTTACCCAAACTCAAACCCTAAGCATAACTCTAACCTTAACCCTCACACTCACCCTCACCATAACCCTAATCCTAAACCTAACCACATCCCTAACCCTAACCCTCACCTAAAACCTCACCCTAAACCTAAACCTAATACTAACTTTCACCCTCACACTAGCCCTCACACTAACCCTAATTCTAACCCTCGCCTTCAACCTAACCCTGAACCTCAGCCTCGCCCTAAACCTCACACTAACCCTAAACCTAATACTCAATCTAACCTTCACCCTAACCCTAAACCTAAGCCTAAACCTAACCCTAACCCTCACCCCTATCTTAACCCACACCCTCAGTGTAAAGGTCACCATTACCCTTACCATCATCCTCACCCTGACCCTCCCCTAACCCTAAATCTCATCCTAACACTCACCCTAATCATAAACCTAACCATCACCCTAAGCCTAACCTTCACCATCAATCTCAAGCTCAACCCAACCCTAAGCCTAAGTCTAAGCCTTACCCTAACACTCACCCTCACCCTAACCCTCACCCAACCCTAAACCTAACCATCACCATAAACCTAATCCTCACACCCACCCTCACCCTAACCCTAAATCTAACACTAAACCTAAACCTAACCCTCACCCTCACCCTCAGCCTAACCCTAATCCTAAACTTAACCCTAACCCTAAACCTCAACCTAACCCTCACTCTAGCATTAACCCTAACACCAACCCTAACCCAAACCCTCTACCTAACCCTCCCTATAACCGGAAATCTAACCCTAAACCTCAACCTCACCCTAACCCTAACACTTACCTTAAACCTAAACCTCACCCTAACCCTCACCCTCACCCTCACCCTCACGGTAACTCAAACCTAACCCTAACAATAACACTAATCCTAAGCCTAACCCTAACCCTAACCCTAACCCTAATCCTAACACTCACGCTCACCCTAATCCTAACTCTCATCCTAGCCCTCACCCTAACCCTAAACCTAACCTTCACCCTAACCTTAAACTTAACCCGAACCCTAACTCTCAACCTAACCCTAACCCTAACCCTCACCCTAACCCTCACCATCAACCTAACCTTAAGCCTAACCCTAACCCTAAACCTAACCCTCACACTCACTGTAACCCTTAACCTAATCCTAATCCTAACTCTAAGCCTAACCCTCAACCTCAAACTAACCCTCACCCTAACCCTAAATCTAACACTAAACCTAAACCTAACCCTCACCCTCAGCCTCACTCTAACCCTAACTCTAACCCTAAACCTAACCCTCACCCTAACCCTAACCCTAACCCTAACCCTAAACCTCAGCTAACCCTAACCCTAAACCTCACCCTCACAATAGCCCTCACCCTAAACCTCATGTTAAACCTAACACTCATCCTAACCCTAACCCTAACACTAACCCTAACCCTAACTCTAACCCTAAACCTTACACACACCCTAAACCAAATTCTAACCCTAAACCTAATCCTAAACCGAATCCTAACCCCAACCGTAAGCCTCACCCTTACCTTCACCGTAACCCTAACGCTAACACTAAACCTAACTCTAACCCTAACCCTAACACTAACCCTCACCCTAACAATAACACTCACCCTAACACTAACCCTAACCCTCATGTTCAGGCTAAGCCTAAGCCTAAGCTTAAGCCTAACCCTAACCCTCACCCTCACCCTAACCCTAACCCTAACACTAACCCTAACTCCAACCCTAAACCTCACCCTCACCCTAACCTAACTCTAACCCCAAACCTAAATCTAAACCTCATCCTAACCCCAACCCTAACCGTCAACCTTACCCTCACCATAACCCTAACCCTCACACTAACCCTAACTCTAACCCTAAAACTAACCCTGAACCTCACTCTAACCATAACCCTCACCCTAAGACTAACCCGCATCCTAACATTAACCGGAACCCTAACAATAACCCTCACACCAACCCTAACCATCACTCTAACCCTAAACCTCACCCTAACAATAACCCTAACCCTCATCCTCACCCTAGCCCTCACCCTAACCCTAAACCTCATCCTCGGCCTAACCCTCAATTTTACCCTTACCGTCACCCCCACGCTAACCCTCACCCTAATCCTAACCCTCACCCTAACCCCCACCCTAACCCTAACTCTACCCCTAAACCTCACCCTCCCCCTAACCCTAAATCTAACCCTAACCCTAACACTAAACGTCAGCCTAACCCTAACCCTCACATTCACCCTCCACGTAAATGTAACCCCAAACCTAACCCTAATCATAAACCTCACCCTAAACCTAACCCTCAACCTAACAATTACCCTCCCCTAACACTAACCCTAACCCTCACACTAACCCTAACTCTCACCCTAATCCTAAACCTCACCCTAACCCTAACCCTAACCCTAACCCTCACCCTCACATTATCCATCACGCTAACCCTAATTCTAACCCTCACCCTCAGGCTAACCCTAATCCTCATCCTCACCCTAAACCTCACACTAACCCTAACCCTAATCTTCAATTTAACCCTCACCCTAAACCTAACCCGAACCCTTACCCAAACCCTCACCCTAAACCTAACCCTCAACCTTATCTTAACCCTCACCCTCAGCCTAACCCTCACTTTTACACTTAATATCACCCTCAACCTAACGCTCACCCTAACCCTAATCCTCATCCTAACCCTCACCCTCAGCTTAACCCTAAGCCTAAGCGTCACCCTAACCCTAACCCTCACACTCACCTTAACCCTAACGCAAAACCTAACCCCAACCCTAAATCTCAACCTAATCCTCACCCTAACCCTAAAGCTAACCCTAACCATAACCCTGACCCTAACCCTAACACTAACCTTAACCCTAACATTACACCTAACCCTAATCCTCTACCTAAAACTACCCTAACCATAAATGTAACCCTAAAACTCACCCTAACCCTAACCCAAATCCTAACCCTAACACTCACCCTACCCCTAAACCTCACTCAAACCGTAACCCTAACCCTCATCCTACCCCTAACCCTAATCCTAAACCTCACTCAAACACTAACCCTAGCCCTCACCCTCACCCTAGCCCTCACACTAAGCATAATCCTAACCCTAATCCTCATCCTAACCCTCACCATAACCCTAACCCTAACCCTCACCCTATCCCTAAACTTAACCTGAACCCTAAATTTCACCCTAACCCTGCCCCTAACACTCAACCTAACACTAACCATCACCCACACCCTCAGCCTAAACTTAAGCCTAAGCCTAACCCTAACACTAAACCTCACACTCACCCTAACCCTAATCCTAACCCTAACCCTAACCTTAAACCTAAACCTCAAGCTAACCCTCACCCTAAACTTAAACCTAACACTAACCCTAACCCTAAACCTCGACGTAACCCTCACCCTAACCCAAACTCTAACCCTAACCCTAACCCAACCCTCACGCTCAGCCTCACCCTAACCCTAATTCTAACCTTAAATCTCACATTCAACCTAACACTAACCCTAACCCTATCCCTAAATTTCACCTTAACTCTAACACGAAAACTCAACCTCACCCTGGCCCTCACCCTAACCCTCATCCTAATCTTCACCCTAACACTAACTCTAACCCTTACCCTCACACTCACCCTAACCCTAATCCTAACCCTAACCCTCAACCTAACCCAACCCTTACCCTGAATATAACCCTTACCCGAACCCTCAACCTAACCGTAAACTTAAACCAAACCCTAACTCTCACCCTAATCCTAACCCTAAACCTCACCCTAACCCTAACCCTAAACCTCACCCTCACCCTAGCCCTCACCCTAACCCTAATCCTAACCTTAACACTCATCCTAACCCTCCAACTAACCCTTACCCTAAACCTCACCCTAACCCTAACCCTCACCCTCAACCTCGCCCTCATCCTAAACCTAAGCCTAAGCCTAAACCTAACCCTATCACACACACTCAACTTAACCCTAAACCTAATCCTAAACCTAACCCTAACCCTAACCCTCCCACTAACTCTCACCCTAACCCTAACCCTAACACTAACCCTAACCCTAACCCTCAACCTAACCTTCACCCTAACCCTAATTTAAACCTAAACCTCACCCTCACCCAAAACCTAACTCTAACCCTAACGCAAACCCTAAAACTCACCCTAACCCTAAACTTAACCCTCACCCTCACCCTCACTGTAACCTTAAACATAAACCTATCCCTAACAATAACCCTAACCCTAATCCTAACCCTCAACCTAACCATAACCCTCATCCTAACCCAAACCCTGACCCTAACACTTACCCTCACCGTAACACTAACCCTAACTCCAACTCTAACCCTCACACTAACCCTAACCTCACCCTAACCCTAAACCTAACCTTCAACCTAACCCTAACCCTTAAGCTCAACGTAACCATAACCCTAACCCTAAACCTCACCCTTACCATAACCTTCACACTAACCCTAACCCTCATCCTAAAACTTACCCTCAGCCTAACACTAACCCTAACCCTAATCCTAAACCTCACCCTCACTCTCACCGTAACTGTAACCCTAAACGAAAGGCTAACAATAACCCTAATCCTAACCCGAACCCTCACCCTGACCATAACCCTCACCCTAAACCTAACCCCCATCCTAACACTTACCCTCAACTTAACACTAACCCTCATCCTCACACAAAACCTCACACTAACCCTAACACTTATCCTCAATCTAACCCTCACACTCACCCTAACACTAACCCTCACCCTAACACTAACCCTCACCATTATCATAACCCTAACTCTCAGTCTAAACCTCACCTTTACCCTTACCATCACCCCCACCCTAAACCTCACCCTAAACTTAACCCTCACCCTAACCCTAATTCTACCCCTAAACCTCACACTCACCCTAACCCTAAATCTAACCCTAACCCTAATACTAAAGCTCACCCTAACCATAACCCTAACCCTCACCCTAAACGAAACCCTCAGCCTAACACTAAGCCTAACCCTAACACTAACTTAACACTAACGCTCACACTAATCCTCACCGTCACCCTAACCCTAATCCTAACCCTAATCCTCATCCTAACCCTCATCCTAACACTAACCCTAACAATCACCCTAAATCTAATCCTCACTCCCACCCTCACCCTTAGCCTAACCCTAAGCCTAAGCCTATGCCTAACCCTAACCCTCACACTCACCCTCACCCTAACACCAATCCTAACCCTAACTCTAACACTAACCCTAAACCTCAACCTAAACCTAACCCTAACCTTAACCCTAAAACTAACCCTAACCCTAACCCTCGAACTAACCTTCCAACTAATCCTAAACCTAACCCTAAACCTAACCCTCACCCTAACCCTACTCCAAAGCCTAAACCTAAACCTCAACCTAACCCTAAACCTAACCCTCACCCTCACCATAACTCTAACCCTAACCCTAACAATAACACTAATTCTAACCCTAACCCTAACCCTAAACCTAACCCTAATACTCACACTCACCCTCACCCTAACCCTAATCCTAACCCTAACCTTCACCATAACACTAACCCTCACTCTCACTGTAACCCTTACCCTCATCCTAACCCTCCCCCTAAACCTAACCCTAAACTTAATGCTTACCCTAACACTAAACCTAATCCTCACTCTCATTCTAGCCCTCAACCTAACCCTAATCTTAACTTTAATCCTCATCCTAACCCTCACCCTAACACTAATCCTAACCCTCACCCTAACACAAACCCTAACCCTCAACCTAACCCTAACCCTAACCCTCACCGTAACCCTTACCCTAACCCTCACCCTAAACATAAACTTAACTCGAATCCTAACTCTCACCCTAAACCTAACCCTAACCCTCACCCTAAACCTAACCCTAAACCTCACCCTAACCCTAGCCGTCACCCTAACCCTAATCCTACCCCTAACTCTCATCCTAACCCTCCCTCTAAACCTTACCCTAACCATCACCCTAACCCAAACCTTCACCCTCAACCTCAGCCTCAGCCCAAACCTAAGCCTAAGGATAACCCTCACCCTAACCCTCACACTCACAATCACCCTAACCCTAATCGTAACCCTAACCCTATCCCTAAACCTCAACCTAACCCTCACCCTCACCCTAACCCAAACACTAACCCTAACCCTAATCCACACCCTAACCCTCCCCCTAAACCTAACTCTAACACTAAACCTCATCCTCAACCTAACCCTAACCATAAAACTAAAGCTAAAGCTCACCCTAAACCTCAGCCTAAGCCTAACCCTCACCCTCACCCTCAACCTAGTCGTAACTGTAACCCTAACCCTAACAATAACACTAAACCTAGCCCTAAACATAACCCTAACCCTCACCCTAACCCTATTAATAACCCTAACCATAAACCTCACCCAAACCCTCACCCTAACCCTCACCTTCACCCTCACTTTCACCCTCACCCTCACTGTAAGTCTAACCCTAACCCTAACAATAACACTAATCCTAACACTAAACTTAACACTAACCCTAATCTTAAAACTCACCCTCACCCTAACCCTAATTCTAACCCTCACCCTCACCCTATCACTAACCCTCATGTCACGGTAACCCTAACTCTCATCCTAACCCTCACCTTAAACCTAAAACTCACCCCAACAGTAAACCTAAACGTCACCATCACCCTAGCCCTCACCCTAACTCTAATCCAAACCCTAATCCTCATATGAACCCTCATCCGAACCCTAACCCTAAATCTCACCCTAACCCTCTCTTCAACCTTAACTCTAACCCTAAACCTCACACTCACCCCAACCCTAACCCTAACCCTAACCCTAAACCTCACCCTAAAAATCACCGTAACCTTAACACTCACACTCACCCTCAAACTCAGAATTACCCTAACAATAATCCTAACCCTAACCCTCACCCTAAACATAACCCTCACCCTTACCCTCACCATAAAACTAACCCTAACCCTAACACTAACCCTCACACTAACCCTAACCCTAACCCTAAACCTAAACCTCAACCTAACCCTCAAACTCACCATAACCCTAACCCTAACCCTCACCCTCATCCTAACCCTCCCCCTAACCCTATACCTAACCCTAAACCTCACCCTCACAATAACCCTAACAATAACCCTAAACCTAAACCTCACACTAACCCTAAAACTAACCCTCACCCCCACCCTCACCCTCAGAGTAACTCTAACCCAAACCCTAAAAATAACACTAACCCTAACCCTTACCATCCGCCTAACCCTAATCCTCACCCCCACCCTCACCCTCAGCTAACCCTCAGCCTAAGCATAACCCTCACCCTAACCCTCACACTCACCCTCACCTGAACCTTAATCCTAAACCTAAACCTAACCCTGAAACTCAAGCGAACCCTCATCCTCACCCTAACCCGAAACTTAAACCTCCCCCTAACCCTCCCCCTAACCCTAATTCTACCCCAAAACATCATCCTCACCCTAACCCTAACCCTAACCCTAAACCTCACTCTAAACCTCACCCTAACCCTAATCCTCACCCTCACCCTCAACCTACCCTTAACTCTAACTCTAACCCTAAATTTAACACTAACCCTAACCCTAAACCTAACCCTAACCATAACCCTCACCCTCAACCTCACCCTCACCGCAAACTTAACACTAACAATAAAACTAACAATAACCCTAAACCAAACAACAACCCTAACCCTAAATCTAACCCTAACCCTAACACTAACCCTAACCGTAAACCTCACCCTAACCCTGCCCCTAAACCTAACTCTAACCCTAAACCTCACCCTCACCCTAATCCTAAGCCTAACCCTAAAACTCAACCTAACCCTAACACCCAAGCTCACTGTAACCGTAACCCTAAACCTCACCCTAACCCTGTCCCTAAACCTAACGCTAACACTAAACCTCACCCTCACTATAACCCTAACCCTAACCCTAATCCAAAAGCTCACCCTAAACCTCACCCTAACCCTAACCCTAACTCTCACCCTAATCCTAAGCCTAACCCTAACCCTCAACCTATCCCTAACCCTCATGCTCACTGTAACCCTACCTAACCCTCACCCTAACCCTAAACTTAACCTGAAACCTAACTCTCACCCTAACCCTACCCCTAAACCTTACCCTAACCCTAACCCTCACCCTAATCCTAAGCCTAACCCTAACCCTCAACCTAAACCTAACAATCACGCTCTCAGTAACCCTAATCCTCACACTCACCCTAAGCCTTACCCTAATCCTAATCCTAACACTAAGCCTAACCCTCACCCTCACCCAAACCCTCCCTGAAACCCTATATCTAACACTAACACTGAACCTAAAACTCACCCTCAGCCTCACCCAAACCCTAACTCTAAACCTAAACCTCACCATCACCCTATCCCTAACCGTAACCCTAACCCTAAACGTCACCCTAACACTAACCCTAAACCTCACCCTCACCCTAGCCTTCATCCTAACCCTAATTCTAACCCTAAACCTCGTCCTAACCCTCACCATAATCCTCACCCTCAACCTAACCCTCACCTTAAGCCTAACCCTAACATTAATCCTAACCTAAACCCTAACACTAATCCTCACCCTAACACTAACCCTAAACATCACCCTAACCCTAAACTTCACCCTAACACTAACCCTATACCTCATCCTCACCCTAGAACTCACCCTAATCCTAACCCGCATCCTCACTCTAAACCTCACACTAACCCTAACACTAATCCTCAATCTAACCCTAACCCTCACCCTCACCCTAACCCTAACCCTATCCCTCCCCCTAACCCTAACCCTAACCCTTACCGTAAACCTCACCCTCAGCCTAACCCTCACCTTTACCCTTACCCTCACACCCAACCTAACCCTCACCCTAAGCCTAACCCTCACCCTAACCCTATCTCTACCCCTAAACCTCACCCTTACCCTAATCCTTACTCTAAATTTAACACTAACAATAACACTAACCCTAACCCTTACCATCAGCCTAACCTTAATCCTCACCCCCAACATCAGCCTCAGTCTAACCCTAAGCCTCACCCTAACCCTCATACTCACCCTCACCCTAACCCTAATCCTTAACCTAACCCTATCCCTAAACCTCAACCTAACCCTCACCCTCATCTTAACCCTAAGCCTAAACCTAACCCTAAACCTCCCCTTAACCTTAACTCTAACCCTAAACCTCACCCTCAACCTAACCCTAACCCTAACCCTAAACCTCAACCTAAAACTCACCATAACCTTAACACTCATCCTCACCCTCAACCTAAACTTAAATCTAACCCTAACCCAAACAATAACACTAACACTAACTATAACCATAACCATAACCATAACCCTCACCCGCAGCCTCACCCTCACCGCAAACTTCACCCTAACCATAACACTAACAATAACCCAAACCCTAACCCTAACCGTAAACCTCACCCTAACCTTAACACTAACCCTAACCCTAAACCTCACCCTAACCCTGCCCCTAAACCTAACTCTAACCCAAAACCTCACCTTAAACCTCACCCTAACCCTAACCATAACCTTAACCCTAATCCTAAGCCTAACCCTAACCCTCAACCTAACCCTAACCCTCACGCTCACCGTAACCCTAACCGTAATCCTCACCCTCACCCTAAACTTAACCAGAACCCTAAATCTCACCCTAACCCTACCCCTAAACTTTACCCTAACCTAAACCTCACCCTCACCCTCACCCAAACCCTTACCCTAATCATAATCCTCACATTAAGCCTAAACCTCACTCTCACACTAAACCTCACCATATCCCTAACTCTAACACTAACCCTAACCCTAACCCTCACCCTCAGCCTCAACCTAACCCTAACTCTAACCCTAAACCTCACCTTCACCCTATCCCTAACACTAAACCTAAACCTAAACCTCACCCTAACCCTAAACCTAAATCTCACCGTCACCCTAGCCTTCACCCTAAACCTAATCTGAACCCTAACGCTAATCCTAAGCCTAACCCTAACCCTCAACCTAACCCTAACCCTCATCCTCACTGTAACCCTTACCCTAATCCTCACTCTAACCCTAAACTTAACCGGAACCCTAACTCTCACCCTAACCCTAAACCTAAACCTCACCCTAACAATAACCCTCACCCTCACACTCACCCTCAGCCTAACCCGAAGCCTAACCATAACGCTAACCCTAAACCTCACACTCACCCTAACCCTAACCCTATTCCTAATCCTAACCCAAACTCTAAACCTCACCCTCACCCTAACCCTCACCTTAAGCCTAACCCTAACATTAATCCTATCCCTAAACCTAACACTAAACCTCACCCTAACACTAACCTAACCATAACCCTAACGCTAAGCCTCACCCTAACACTAACCATAACCCTCATCCTCACCCTAGACCTCACCATAATCCTAACCCATATCCTCACCCTAAACCTCACACTAACCCTAACACTTATCCTCAATCTAACCCTCACCCTCACCCTAACCCAAACCCTATCCCTCTCCCTAACCCTAACACTAACCCTTAGCGTAACCCTCACCCTCAGCCTAAACCTCACGTTACCCTTACCGTCACACCCACCCTAACCCTTACCATCACCATAACCTTAATCTGTACACCCACCATCACCCTCAGCCTAACCATAAGACTAAGCCTAAACCTCACCCTAACCCTCACACTCCCCCTCACCCTAACCCTAATCCTAAAACTAACCCTATACCTAAACCTCAACCTAACCCTCACCCTCATCCTAAACCTAACCCTAAATCTCACCCTAACCCTCTCTTCAACCCTAACTCTAACTGTAACCCTCACACTCACTCGAGCCCTAACCCTAACCCTAAACCTAAACCTCACCCTAAAAATCACCCTAACCCTAACACTCATACTCACCCTCAACCTAACCTTAATTCTAACCCTAACCCTAACAATAACACTAACACTAACCCTAACCCTAACCATCACCCTATCCCTAAGTTTAACCCGAACCCTAAATCTCAAACTAACCCTATCCCTAAACCTTAACCTATCCCTAACCCTCATCCTCACCCTCACCCTCACCCTCATGCTAACCCTTACCCTAATCCTAATACTAACACTAAGCCTAACCCTCACTCTCACCCTAACCCTCACCGTAAACCTAACTCTAACACTAACCCTAACCCTAACCCTCACCCTCAGCCTCAACCTAACCCTAACTCTAACCCTAAACCTCACCCTCACCCTATACGTAACCCTAAACCTAAACCTAAACCTCACCCTAACCCTAACCCTAAACCTCACCCTCACCCTAGCCCTCACCCTAAACCTAATCCAAACCCTAATCCTCATCCTGAACCTCACCCTAACCCTAACCCTAACCCTCTACCTAAAACGAACCCTCACCCTTACTGTAACCCTTACCCTAATCCTCACTCTAACACTAAACTTAAACCAAAACCTAACTCTCACCTTAACCCTAACCCTAACCCTCACTCTAACAATAACCCTCACCCTCACCCTCAGCCTAACCCTAAGCCTAACACTAACGCTAACCCTAAACCACACACTCACCCTAACCCTAAACCTATACCTAATCCAAACCCTAACCCTAAAACTCACCCTCACCCTAACCCTCACCTTAAGGCTAACCCTCACATTAATCCTAACCCTAAACCTAACACTTAACCTCACCCTAACACTAACCCTAACCATCACCCTAACCCTAAACCTCACTCTAACACTAACCCTAACTCTCATCCTCACCCTAACCCTAACCCGCATCCTCACCCTAAACCTCACACTAACCCTAACACTAATCCTCAATCTAACCCTAACCCTCACCTTCACCCTAACCCTAACCCTATCCCTCACCCTAACGGTAACCCTAACCCTTACCGTAAACCTCACCCACAGCCTAAACCTCACCTTTACCCTTACCGTCACCCCCACTCTAACACTCACCCTAAGCCTAACACTCACCCTAACCCTATCTCTACCCCTAAAACTCACCCTCACCCTAATCCTAACTCTAAACCTAACCCTAACAATAACACTAACCTTAACCCTTACCATCACCCTAACTTTAATCCTCACCCCCACCATCACCCTCAGACAAACCCTAAGCCTAAGCCTAACCCTCACCCTAACCCTCACACTCACCCTCATCCTAACCCTAATCCTAAACCTAACCCTATCCCTAAACCTCAACCTAACCCTCACCTTCATCCTAACACTAACCCTAAACCTCACCCTAACCGCCCCTCAAATCTAACTCTAACCCTAAACCTCACCCTCACCCTAAACCTAACTCAAACCTTAACCCTAAACCTCATCCTAAAACACACCCTAAACCTAACACTCACCCTCACCCTCAACCTAACCTTAACTCTAACCCTAACCCTAACAATAACACTAACACTAACCCTAATCATAACCATAACCATGACCCTCACCCACAGCCTCACCCTCACGGCAAACTTCACCCTAAACATAACACTAACAATAACCTTAACCCTAACCCTAAACCTCACCCTAACCTTAACACTAACCCTAACCCTCAACCTAACCCTACCCCTAAACCTAACTATAACTCAAACCTCACCCTACAACTCACCCTAACCCTAACCCTACCCCTCACCCTAATCCTAAGCCTAACCCTAACCTTCAACCTAACCCTAACCCTCACGCTCACCTTAACCCTAACCCTAACCCTCACCCTAACACTAAACTTAACCCGAACACTAAATCTCAAACTAACCCTACCACTAAGCCTTACCCTATCCCTAACCCTCACCCTCACCCTCACCCTAACCCGTATACTAATCCTAACACTAAGCCGAACCCTCACTCTCACCCTAACCCTCATCAAAACATAACTCTAACACTAACCCTAACCCTAACCCTCACCCTCAGCCTAAACCTAACCCTAACTCTAACACTAAACCTCACCCTCACCCTAACCCTAACACTAACCCTAACCCTGAATCTCACCCTCACCCTAGCCCTCACCCTAACCCTAATCCTAACCCTAACCCTAACACTAAACCTAACCCTCACTGTCACACTCACCCTAACCCTAATCCGAACCCTAACCCTCAACCTAACCCTAACCCTCACCCTCACCGTAACCCTTACCCTAACCCTCAACTTAACCCTAAACTTAACCCAAACCCTAACTCTCACCCTAACCCTAAACCTAACCCTCACCCTAACAATAACCTCAACTTCACCCTCAGCCTAACCCTAATCCTAACCTAACCCTCCTCCTAATCCTCACACTAACCTAACCCCAGCCATCACCCTAACCCTAATCCTCACCCCCAACCTCACCCTCAGCCTAACCCTAAGCATAAGCCTTACTCTAACCCTAACACTCACCCTTACCATAAACCTCAACCTAACCCTCAACCTTACCCTAACCCTAACACTAACCCTAACCCTAACCCTAAAAGTAACCCTCCCCCTAACCCTATATCTAAAACTAAAACTCTCCCTCACCCTTATCCTAATCCTAACCCTAACTCTAAACCTGACCCTAACCCAAACACTAATCCTCACCCTCACCCTCAACCTCACCCTCACCATAACTCTAAACCTAACCCTAAAAATAACACTAATCCTAACCCTAAACCTAACCTTAACCGAAATCCTAAACATAATCCTAACACTCACCCAACCCTAACACTAATCCTAACCCTAAACCTCAAGCTAACTCTAACCCTCACCGTAACCCTAACCCTCATCCTAACCCTCACCCGAATCCTAATCCTAACCCTAAACCTTACCCTAACACTAACCCTAACCCTCACTCTCACCCTAGTCCTCACCCTAACCCTAATCTTAACCCTCATCCTCACCCTAACCTTAAAATTAACCAAAACCTAACACTCACCCTAAACCTAACCGTAACCCTCACCCTAATCCTAACCCTCAACCTCACCCTCACCCTCAGCCTAACCCTAAGCTTAAGCCTAACCCAAACCCTAACCCTCACACTCACCCTAACACTAACCCTAAGCTTAATCCTAACCCAAACCCTAAACCTCACGCTAACCCTCACCCTAAACCTAAACTTAACAGTAACCCTAACCCTAACCCTAACCCTCACTCTCAGCCTCACCTTAACCCTAACTATAAACCTAAACCTCACACTCACCCTAAACCTAAACCTAACCCTAACACTAAACCTTACCCTCAACCTAACCCTAAACCTCATCCTCACCCTAGCCCTCACCCTAAACTTAAACCTAAAACTAACCCTAACCCTCACACTCACCCGTACCCTCACCCTCACCGTAACTCTAACCCTAACCCAACCACTAACCCTAAAGCTCACTCTAAACCTAACCCTAACCCTAACTCTAACACTTACCATCACCGTAACAGTAACACTAACCCTAAACCAAACCCTCCCCCTAACACTCTCCTAACCCTATATCTAACCCTAAACCTCACACTAACCCTAAACCTAACCCTAACCCTAACCCTAATGCTAACACTCACCCTCACCCTAACCCTAAACGTAACCCTAACCCTCACCCTAACCCTAAACCTCAAACTCACGGTAACCCTAACCTTCATCCTAACCCTCACCCTAAACCTAACCCTAACCTTAAACCTTACCCTAACACTAACCCTAATCCTAACCCTCACCCTAACCTAACTGTAACCCTCAACCTAACCCTAACCCTCACGCTAACCGTAAACCTAACCATAACCCTAACCGTAACCCTCACCCTAACCCTTAACTTAACCTGAACCCTAACTCTCAAGCTAACCCTAACCCTAAACCTCAACATAAAGCTAACCCTCACCCTCACCCTCTCCCTCAGCCTCACCCTAAGCCTAAGCCTAACCCTAACCCTAAACCTAACACTCACCCTAACCATTACCCTAATCCTAATCCTAACCCTAAGCCTAAACCTCACCCTCTCCTTAACCCTCACCCTAACCCTAACTCTAACACTAACCCTAAACCTAACCCTCAACCTCAGCCGCACCCTTACCCTAACTCTAACCCTAAACCTCACCCTCAGCCTAACCCTAATCCTAACCCTCATCCTAACCCTCACCCTAACACTAACCCTAATCCACACCCTCACCCTCACCCTAACGCTAATAACTAACCCTAACCCTCAAACTAACCCTAACCGTCACCCTCACCATAACCCTTACTCTAACCCTTACCCTAAACATAAACTTAACCTGAATCCCAACTCTCACCCTAACCCTAACCCTCACCCTAACCCTAACCCTAAACCTCAAACTCACCATAGCCCTCACCCTAACCATAATCCTAATCCTAACCATTATTCTAACCCTCCCCCTAACCCTTACCCTAACCCTCACCCTAACCCTAAACCTCACCCTCAACCTCACCCTCACCCTAACCCTAAGCATAAACCTAAGCCTAACCCTAACACACACACTCACCCTCACCCTAACCCTAATCCTAAACCTTACCCTCACCCTCACCATAACTCTCAGTGTAAACCTAAGTCTAATCCTAACACTAAACCTAACCCTCACACTCACCCTAACCCTTACCCTAATCCTAATCCTAACCCTAACCCTCACCCTCACCCGCAGCCTCACCTTAAACCTAACTCTAACCCTAAAACTCACCCTTACCTTAACCCTAACACTAACCCTAAACCTCACCCTCACCCTAGCCCTCACCCTAACCCTAATCCTAACCCTAACCCTCATCCTAACCCTCACCATAACCCTAAACCTCACCCTCACCCTAACCCTAACACTCACTCTCACCCTAACCCTAACCCTAATCCTAATACTAACCTTAACCCTAACCCTCACCCTCACCCTAACCCTCACCCTCACCCTAACCCTAACCCTAAACCTAAACCTCGTACTAACTCTCACCCCAACCCTAACCATAACACTAACCCTAACCTAACCCACAACCAAACCCTTACCCTAACCCTAACTCTAACCCTAAACCTCACCCTCACCCAAAACCTAACTCTAACCCTAACGGAAACCCTAACTTCACCCTAACCCTAACCCTAGCCCTCACCCTCATACTCACTGTAACCTTAATCCCAAACCTAACCCTAACAATAACCGTAACCATAATCCTAACCCTCAACCTAACCATAACCCTCACCCTATCCCAAACTCTGACCCTAACAATTACCCTCACCCTCACAGTAATCCTAATTGTAACCTCACACTAACCCTCATCCTAACAATTACCCTCACCATAACACTAACCCTAACCCTAACACTAACCCTCACACTAACACTAACCATCACCCTAACCCTAAACCTCACCCTAAAACTAACCCTAACCCTCATCCTCACCTTAGCCCTCACCCTAACCCTAACCCTCATCCTCACCCTAAACCTCACACTAACCCTAAAACTTTTCCTCAATCTAACCCTCACCTTCACTCTAACCCTAACCCTAATGCTCACCCTAACCTTAACTCTCACCCTTACAATAACCCTCACCCTCAGTCTAACCATCATCTTTACCATTACCGTAACCCCCACCCTAACCCCCACCCAAACCCAAACACTCACCCTAACCCGAACTCTACCCCTAATCCTCACCCTCAACCTCACCCTAACTCTAAACCTACCCTAACACTAAATCTCACCCTAAACCTAACCCTAACCCTTATCCTCAACGAAACGTTCAGCCTAACCCTAAGTCTAAGCCTAACACTTAACCTAACCCACACCCTCAACCTAGCACTCACCCTAACCCTAATCCTAAACCTAACCCTCATCCTAACCCTCACCCTAACCCTAACCCTAACCATCACCCTAACTCTAATCCTGAGCCCCACCCTCACCCTCAGTCTAAACCTAAGTCTAAGCCTAAGCCTAACCATAAACCTCACAATCACACTCACCCTAACCCTAATCCTAACACTAACTCTAAAACTAATCCTAAACCTCAACTTAACCCTCACCCTAAATTTAACCCTAAAACTAACCCTAACCCTAACTCTCGACCTAACCCTCCAACAAACCCTAAACCTAACCGTAACCCTCACCCTAACCCTAACCCTCAACCTCACCCTCACCCTCAGCCTAACCCTAAGCCTTAGCCTAACCCAAACCCTAACCCTCACACTCACCCTAACCCTAAACCTAAGCCTAATCCTAAGCCAAACCCTAAACCTCACCCTAACCCTCACCCTAAACCTAAACCTAACAGTAACCCTCACCCTAACCCTAACCCTCACCCTCAGCCTCACCTTAACCCTAACTCTAACCCTAAAACTCACACTCACCCTAACCCTAAACCTAATCCTAACACCTAACCTCACCCTAACCTTAACCCTAATCCTCACCCTTACCCTAGCCCTCACCCTAACCCTAACCATAAACCTAATCCTAACCCTAACCCTCACACTCACCTGCACCCTCACACTCACCGTAACACTAACCCTAACCCAACCCCTAACCCTAAAGCTCACTCTAACCCTAACCCTAACCCTAACTCTAACCCTCACCCTCACCCTAACCCTAACACTAACCCTAATCCAAACCCTCCCACAACCATCTCCTAACCCTATATCTAACCCTAAACCTCACACTAACGCTAACCCTAACCCTAACCCTAAACCTAACCCTCACCCTCAGCCTCACCCTCACCATCACCCTCAACATAAATCTAAAACTAACACTAAAATTAACACTAATCCTAACCCTAAACCTAAACCTAACCCTAACCCTAATGCTAACACTCACCCTCACCCTAAACCTAATCCTAACCCTAACCCTCACCCTAACCCTAAACCTCAAACTCACGGTAACCCTAACCTTCATCCTAACCCTCACCCTAAACCTAACCCTAACCTTAAACCTTACACTAACACTAACCCTAATCCTCACCCTCACCCTAGCCCTCAACCTAACCCTAATCATAACTATAATCCTCATCCTAACCCTCACCCTAACTCTAATACTAACCTTCACCCTAACCTAACTCTTACCCTCAACTAAACCCTAACCCTCACGCTTTCCGAAACCTTAACCCTAACCCTCACCCTAACCCTTAAATTAACCTGAACCCTAACTCTCAAGCTAACCCTACCCCCACCCTCAACCTAAAGCTAACCCTCACCCTCACCCTCTCCCTCAGCCTAACCTTAAGCCTAAGCCTAAACCTGACCCTAAACCTAACACTCATCCTAAACATTACCCTAAACCTAATCCTAACCCTAAGCCTAACCCTCACCCTCACATTAAACCTCACCCTAACCCTAACTCTAACACTAACCCCAAACCTAACCCTCAACCTCAGCCTCACCCTTACCCTAACTCTAACCCTAAACCTCACCCTCAGCCTAACCCTAATCCTAACCCTCATCCTAACCCTCACCCTAACACTAACCCTAACCCACACCCTCATGCTAATAACTAACCCTAACCCTCAAACTAACCCTAAACCTCACCCTCACCATAACCCTTACTCTAAACCTTACCCTAAATATAAACTTAACCTGAATCCCACTCTCACCCTAACCCTAACCCTCACCCTAACCCTAACCCTAAACCTCAAACTCACCATAGCCCTCACCCTAACCATAATCCTAATCCTAACCATTATTCTAACCCTCTCCCAAACCCTTACCCTCACCCTCACCCTAACCCTAAACTTTACCCTCAACCTCACCCTCACCCTAACTCTAAGCATAAACCTAAGCCTAACCCTAACACACACACTCACCCTCACCCTAACCCTAATCCTAAACCTTACCCTCACCCTCACCATAACTCTCAGTGTAAACCTAAGCCTAATCCTAACACTAAACCTAACCCTCACACTCACCCTAACCCTAACCCTAACCCTAATCCTAACCCTAACTCTCACCCTCACCCGCAGCCTCAACATAAGCCTAACTCTAACCCTAAAACTCACCCTCACCCTAACCCTAACCCTAACCATAAACCTCACCCTCACCCTAGCCCTCACCCTAACCCTAATCCTAACCCTAACCCTCATCCTAACCCTCACCATAACGCTAAACCTCACCCTCACCCTAACCCTAACACTCACTCTCACCCTAACCCTAACCCTAATCCTAATACTAACCTTAACCCTAACCCTCACCCTCACCCTAACACTCACCCTCACCCTAAACATAACCCTAACCCTAAACCTCCTACTAACTCTCACCCCAACCCTAACCATAACACTAACCCTAACCTAACCCACAATCAAACCCTCACCCTAACCCTAACTCTAACCCTAAACCTCACCCTCACCCAAAACCTAACTCTAACCCTAACGCAAACCCTAACTTCACCCTAACCCTAACCCTAGCCCTCATCCTCACACTCACCGTAACCTTAATCCCAAACCTAACCCTAACAATAACCCTAACCGTAATCCTAACCCTCAACCTAACCATAACCCCCACCCTATCCCAAACTCTGACCCTAACACTTACCCTCACCCTCACAGTAACCCTAACCCTAACCTCACACTAACCCTCATCCTAACAATTACCCTCACCATAACACTAACCCTAACCCTAACACTAACCCTCACACTAACCCTAACCATCACCCTAACCCTAAACCTCACCCTCACCTTAGCCCTCACCCTAACCCTAACCCTCATCCTCACCCTAAAACTCACACTAACCCTAAAACTTTTCCTCAATCTAAGCCTCACCTTCACTCTAACCCTAACCCTAATGCTCACCCTAACCTTAACTCTCACCCTTACAATAACCCTCACCCTCAGTCTAACCATCATCTTTACGATTACCGTAACCCCCACCCTAACCCTCTCCCTAACCCTAACCCTCACCCTAACCCTAACTCTACCCCTAAACCTTACCGTCAACCTCACCCTAACTCTAAACCTACCCTACCACTAAATCTCACCCTAAACCTAACCCTAACCCTTATCCTCAACGAAACGTTAGGTCTAAGCCTAACACTTAACCTAACCCACACCCTCAACCTAGCACTCACCCTAACCCTAATCCTAAACCTAATCCTCATCCAAACTTTCACCCTAACCCTAACCCTAACCATCACCCTAACTCTAATCCTGAGCCCCACCCTTACCCTCAACCTAAACCTAAGTCTAAGCCTAAGCCTAACCATAACCCTCACACTCACCCTCACCCTAAACCTAATCTTACACTAACTCTAAAACTAATCCTGAACCTCAACCTAACCCTCACCCTAAACTTAACCCTTAAACTAACCCTAACCCTAACCCTCGACCTAACCATCCAACTAACCCTAAACCTAACCCAAACCCTCACCCTAACCCTAACCCTCAACCTCAATCTCACCCTCAGCCTAATCCTAAGCCTAAGCCTAACCCAAACCCTAACCCTCACACTCACCGTAACCCTAACCCTAAGCCTAATCGTAACCCAAACCCTAAACCTTACCCTAACCCTCACCCTAAACCTAAACCTAACAGTAACCCTAACCCTAAACCTAACCCTCACCCTCAGCCTCACCTTAACCCTAACTCTAACCCTAAACCTCACACTCACCCTAACCCTAAAACTAACCCTAACACTAAACCTCACCCTAACCTTAACCCTAATCCTCACCCTCACCCTAGCCCTTGCCCTAACCCTAACCATAATCCTAAACCTAAACCTAACCCTCACACTCACCTGCACCCTCACCCTCATCATAAGACTAACCCTAACCCAACCCCTAACCCTAAAGCTCACTCTAAACCTAACCCTAACCCTAACTCTAACCCTCACCCTCACCCTAACCCTAACACTAACCCTAAACCAAACCCTCCCCCTAACCCTCTCCTAACCGTATATTAAACCCTAAATCTCACCCTCACCCTAACCCTAACCCTAACCCTAAACTTAACCCTCAGCCTCAGCCTCACCCTCACCATCACCCTCACCATAACTCTAAAACTAACCCTAAAATTAACACTAATCCTAACACTAAACCTAACCCTAACCCTAACCCTAATGCTAACACTCACCCTCACCTTATCCCTAATCCTAAACTTAACCCTCACCCTAACCCTAACCCTCAAACTCACGGTAACCCTAACCTTCATCCTAACCCTCACCCTAAACCTAACCCTAAACTTAAACCTTACCCTAACACTAACCCTAATCCTCACCATCAACCTAGACCTCAACCTAACCCTAATCGTAACCCTAATCCTCATCCTAAACCTCACCCTAACCCTAATCCTAACCCTCACCCTAACCTAACTGTAACCCTCAAACTAACCGTAACCCTCACGCTCACCGAAACCCCAACCCTAACCCTCACCCTAACCCTTAATTTAACCTGGACCCTAACTCTCAAGCTAACCCTAACCCTAACACTCAACCTAAAACTAACCCTCACCCTAACCCTCTCCCTCAGCCAAACCCTAAGCCTAAGCCTAACCCTAACCCTAAACCTAACACTCACCCTAAACATTACCCTAATCCTAATCCTAACCCTAAGCCTAAACCTCACCCTCAACTTAACCCTCACCCTAACCCTAACTCTAACACTAACCCTAAACCTAACCCTCAACCTCAGCCGCACCCTTACCCTAAATCTAACCCTAAACCTCACCCTCAGCCTAACCCTAATCCTAACCCTCATCCTAAACCTCACCCTAACACTAACCCTAACCCACAACCTCAACCTCACCCTAACCCTAATAACTAACCCTAACCCTCTAACCCTAACCCTCACCCTCACCATAACCCTTACTCTAACCCTTACCCTAAACATAAACTTAACCTGAATCCCAACTCTCACCCTAACCCTAACCCTCACTCTAACCCTAACCCTAAACCTCACCCTCACCCTAACCATAATCCTAATCCTAACCATTATTCTAACCCTCTCCCTAACCCTTACCCTAACCCTCACCCTAACCCTTAACCTCACCCTCAACCTCACCCTCACCCTAACCCTAAGCATAAACCTAAGCCTAACCCTAACACACACACTCACCCTCACCCTAACCCTAATCCTAAACCTTACCCTGACCCTCAACCTCACTCTCAGTGTAACCCTAAGTCTAATCCTAACACTAAACCTAACCCTCAAACTCACCCTAACCCTTACCCTAATCCTAATCCTAACCCTAACCCTCACCCTCACCCGAAGCCTCACCTTAAGCCTAACTCTAACCCTAAAACTAACACTCACCCTAACCCTAACCCTAACCATAAACCTCACCCTCACCCTAGCCCTCACCCTAACCCTATTCCTAACCCTAACCCTCATCCTAACCCTCACCATAACCCTAAACCTCACCCTCACCCTAACCCTAATCCTCACTCTCACCCTAACCCTAACCCTAATCCTAATCCTAACCTTTACCCTAACCCTCACCCTCAACCTAACCCTCACCCTAAACCTAACCCTAACCCTAACCCTAATCCTCCTACTAACTCTCAACCCAACCCTAACCATAACACTAACTCTAACCTAACCCACAACCAAACCCTCACCCTAACCTTAACTCTAACCCTAAACCTCACCCTAACTCTAAGCCTAATCCTAACCCTAACCCTAAGCCTCACACTCACCCTCACCCTAACCCTAATCCTAAACCTAACCCTATCCCTAACCTTAACCCTCACCCTAACCCTCACCCTAGCCCTCAACCTAACCCTAACTCTAACCCTTAACCACATCCTAAACCTGACACTAACCATAACCCTAACACTCACCCTAACCCGCACACTAAACCTCACCCTCATGCTCGGCCTAAGCCTAAGCCTAAGCCTAAGCCCAAGCCTAACCCTCACCCTAACCCTAACAGATACCCTAACTCTAACCTTAAAACTCACCCTCAACCTAACCCTAACTCTAACCCTAACCCTAACCCTAACAATAACCCTAACCCTCACCCTAACCATAATCCTCACCCTAACATTAAACATCACACTAACACTTAACCTCACCCTACCAGTAACCCTAACCCTAACACTAACCCTCACACTAACCCTAACCCTAAACTCACCCGAACCCTAACCCTAACCCTAACCATCAACCTAACCCTAACCCTCACGGTCCAGGTAACGCTAACCCTAACCCTGACCTGCACCCTAACCATAAACCTCACCCTAACCCTAACCCTCACCCTAACACTTACCCTCACCCTAACACTAACCCTAATACTAATCCTAACCCTAACCCTAACACTCACCCTCACAGTAACAGTAACCCAAACCATAATCCTAACAAATTTCCTAAACATAACCCTAACCCTCACCCTAACAATTACCCTCACCCTAAACCTAACCCTCACCCTAACAGTTACCCTCACCTTAACACTAACTGCAAACCGAACACTAAGCCTCACACTAACCCTAACCATCTCCCTAACCCTAAACCTCACCCTAACACTAACCCTAAACCTCAACCTAACCCTAGCCCTATCCCTAACCCTAACACTGATCCTCACAGTAAACCTCTCACTAACCCTAACACTAATCCTCAATCTAACCCTCACCCTCACCCTAACCCTAACCCTCACCCTCACCCTAACCCTAAACCTCACCCTTACCGTAACCCTCAACCTCAGCATAACCTTCACCTTACCCTTACTGTCAACCCCACCCTATCCCTCACCCTAAGCCTAACCCTCACCCTAACACTAACTCTACCCCTAAACCTCACCCTCACCCTAATCCTAACTGTAACCCTAAAACTAACACTAAACCTCACACTAACCCTAACCCTAACCCTCACCCTCAACGTCACCCTCACCATAACTCTAACCCTAACCCTAACAATAACACTAATCCTAACCCTAAACCTAACCCTAACCCTAACGATAATGCTAAAACTCACCCTCACCCTAACCCTAATCCTAACCCTAACCCTCACACTAACTCTAACCCTCACCGTAAATCTAAGCCTCATCCTAACCTGCACCCTAAACCTAACCCTAACCTTAAACCTTCCCCTAACACTAACCCTAAAACTCACCCTCACCCTAGCCTTCAACCTAACCCTAATCCTAACCCTAATCCTCATCCTAACCCTAACCCTAACCCAAATCCTAACCTTCACCCTAAGCCTAACCCTAACCCTCAAACTAACCCTAAACATCACCCTCACCGTAACCGTAACCCTAACCCTCACCCTAACCCTAAACTTAACCAGAACCCTAACTCTCAAGCTAACCCTAACCCTAACCGTCAATCTAAACCTAAACCTCACCCTCTCCCTCAGCCTAACCCTAAGTCTAAGCCTAACCCTAACCCTAAACCTCACACTCACTCTAAACATTACCCTAATCCTAAACCTAACCCTAAGCCTAACCCTCACCCTCACCTTAATCCTCACCCTATCCCTAACTCTAACACTAATCCTAACCCTAACCCTCAACCGCAGCCTCCCCGTTAACCTAACTCTAAACCTAAACCGCACCCTCACCCTAACCCTAACCCTAAACCTCACCCTAACACTAACTCTAAACCTCACCCTCAAACTAGCCCTCACCCTAAGCCTAATCCTAACCCTCATCCTAACCCTTACCCTAACACTAACTCTACCCCTAAACCTCACCCTAATCCTAACTCTAACCCTAACCCTAACACTAAAACTCACACTAACCCTAACCCTAACACTCAGCCTCAACCTCACGCTCAGCATAACCCTAAGCCTAAGCCAAAGCCTTACCCTAACCCTCACCCTCACCCTAGCCCTCACCCTAACAAAAATCCTAAACCTAACCCTAACCCAAAGCGTCACCCTCACAATAAATCTTACCCTAACCCTAACCCTCACCCTCACCCTAATCCTAATCTTAACCCTAAACCTCAAACTAAACCTAACCCTCAACCTCACCGTAACCATTAACCTAACACTCAGTCTAACCCTAAACTTAACCCGAATCATACTCTCACCCTAACCCTAACCCTAAATCTAACCATAACCCTAACATTAAACCTCACCCTCACCCTAAAACTCACCCTCACACTAACACTAACCCTAACCCTAACCCTAAAACTCACTAACAGTAACCCTTACCTAACCCTAATCCTCACCCTCATCCTAACCCTAATCTTAACACTAAACCTCAACCTAACCCTAATCCTCATCCTATCCCTCCCTGTAACCCTTAACCTAATCCTCACACTAACCCTAACCCTCACCCTCAACCTCACCATCAGCCTAACCCTAAGTCTAACGCTAAACCTAACCCTAACAAACACATTCAGCCTCACCCTATCCCTAATGCTAACCCTAAACCTCACCCTCAACCTCAACGTCAGTGTAACCCTAAGACAAACCCGAACCCTAACCCTAACACTGACATTCACTCTAACCCGTACGCTAATCCTAATTCTAACCCTAACCCTAACCCTCACTCTCAGCCTCAACTTAACCCTAACTCTAACCGTAAACCTCACCCTCACCCTAACCCTAAACTTAAACCTAACTCTAAACCGCACCCTAACCCTAAGCCTAAACCTCATCCTCACCATAGCCCTCACCCTAACCCTAATCCTAACACTAACCCTCATCCTAACCCTCCCCATAATCCTAACCCCAACCCACACCCTAACCCTAATCCTCACCCTCACCCTAACCCTCAGCCTGACCCTAACCCTAACCCTAATCCTAATCCTAAACCTAACCCTCACCCTCAGCCTAACCCTCACCCTCACCCAAGCCTAAACCTAACACTAACCCTAACCCAAAACCTCACCCTCAGCCTCACCCTAACCCTAACTCTAACCCTAAACCTCACACTCACCCTAACCCTAACCCTAACGCTAACCCTAAACTTCACCCTAACGCTAACCCTAAACCTCACCCTCACCCTAGACCTTACCCTAACCCTAATCCTAACGCTAACCCTCATCCTAACCCTACACCTAACCTTAACCCTCACCCTCAACCTCACCCTCAGCCTAAACCAAAGCCTAACACTAAACCTAACCCTAACACACAAACTCACCCTCACCCTAGCACTGTCCCTAACCCTAATCCTAAACCTAACCCTCATCCTAACCCTCACCGTAACCCTAACCATCAACCTCACCCTAATCCTCACCCCCACCCAGACCCTCAGCCTAACCCTAAGCCTAAGCTTAAAACTAACCCTAACCCTCACACTCACCCTCACCCTAAACCTAATCCTAAACCTAACCCTAAACCCCAAGCTAACCCTCACCCTAACTTTAACCCTAACACTAACCCTAACCCTCGACCTAACCCTCCCCCTAAACCTAAATGTAACCCTAAACCTCACCCTAACCGTAACCCTCACGCTCACCATAACTCTAACCCTCATCCTAACCCTAATGCTAACCGTAAACCTCACCCAAACACTAATGCTAACCCTCATCCTCACCCTAGCCCTCATATTACACCTAATCCTAACCCTAACCCTAACCCTCATCCTAACCCTTACCCTCACCCTAACCCTAAAAATAACCCTAACCCTAACGCTAACCAACACCCTAACCCTAATCCTCACACCCACCGTGACCCTCAGCCTAACCCTCAACCTAACCCTCACACTCACCCTTACACTAACCCTAGTCCTAAATGTAAATCTATCCCTAAACCTCAACCTAACCTTCACCCTCACCCTCACCCTAACCCTAACCCTAACCATAACCCTGTCCCGCAGCCTCACCCTCACTGCAAACTTAACCCTAACCATAACACTAACAATAACCCTAACCCTAAACATAACCATAACCCTAATCCTCACCCCCACCCTCACCCTCAGCCTAATCCTAACTTAACCCTAACCCTAACCCTAACCCTCACCATAACCATAACCCTCACACTCACCCTCACCCTAACTCAAATCCTAAACCTATCCCTGTCCTAACCCTAACCCTCACCCACACCCTCACCCTAACCCTCACCCTAAACCTAATCCTAACCCTAAACCTCATCCTAACACTCACGCTAACCCTAACCCTAAACCTCACCCTAACCTGAACCCTAAACCTCCCCCTCATGCTCGGCCTAAGCCTTAGCTTAAGCCAAAGCCTAACCCTAACCCTCTCCCTATCCCTAACTCTAACACTAAACCTAACTCTAACCCTAAAACTCATCCTCACCATCACCCTAACTCTAACACTAACCCGGAAGCTAAACCTCATCCTAAACCTAACACTAAGCCACACCCTCACCCTCACCGTAACCGTATAACCCTAACACTAACAATAACCCTAACCCTAACCCTAACACTCACCCTAACCATAACCCTCACCCTAACCCTGACCCTCACCCTAATATTTAGCCTCACCCTAACACTAACCCTAATGCTAACACTACAGCTCACACTAAACCTAAAAATCACCCTTACCCTAAACCTCACCCTAACACTAACCCTAAACCTCAACCTCGCCCTATCACTCACCCTAACCTTCACCCTCATCCTAACCCTAAAGCTAACCCTCACTCTAACCTTAACCCTCATCTTTACTGTAACGCTCACCCTCAGCCTAACTCTCATCTTTACCCTTACAGTCACCCCCACCCTAACCCTCACCCTAACCCTAACGCTCACCCTAACCCTAATTCTACACCTAAACCTCACGCTCACCCTAACCCTAACTCTAACACTAACACTAACACTAAACCAACCTCACTCTAACACTAACCCTAACCCTTACCCTCACCCTCAATGTAACCGTAACCCTAACAATAAACCTAACAATAATCATGACCCTAACCCTAACCCTCACCCTAACCATAACCCTCACCCTAACCGGAAACATCAACCTAACACTTACCCTCACACTAACACTAACCCTAACCCTAACACTAACCCTCACACTAACCTTAAACCTCACCCTAATTCTAAACCTAATCCTAAACCTAAACCTAACTCTAACACTAACCCTCAAACTAGCCCTCACCCTAACCCTAAGTCCTACCCTCACCCTCACCCTAACCCTAACCCTCATCCTCACCCTAAACCTCACACTAACCCTAACCCTAACCCTAATCCTCAATCTAATCCTCATCCTAAACATAACCCTAACCCTAACCCTCAAACTAACCCTATACCTAACCCTAACTCTAACCCTAAACCACACCCTCACCCTTACCCTTACCCTAACCTTAAAACTCACCATAACACTAAACTTCATCCTCACCCTCAACCTCACCGTAATACTAGCCCTAACACTAAAAATAACACTAACCCTAACCCTAACTCTAACCCTCACCCTCAGCATCACCCTCACCACAAAATTAACGCTAACCATAACACTAAAAATAACCCTACCCTAAGAATAACCCTAAACCTAAATCTAATCCTAACCCCCACCTTCACCCTGATCCTAAACCTCACACTAACCCTAAAAGTAATCCTCAATCTAAACCACACCCTCACCCTAAACCTAACCGTAACCCTCACCCTAACCCTAACACTCACCCTTACCGTAATCCTCACTCTCAGCCTAACCCTCAACTTTACCCTTACTGTCACCCTCACCCTAACCCTCACACTAACCCTAACCCTCATCCTAACCCTAACACTAACCCTCACTCCCTACTAAACCTCACCCTAACCCTAACCCTAACACTAAACCTAACCCTAACCCTAAACCAAAACCTCACCCTAACACTAACTATAACCCTAAACCTCACGCTGACCCTAACCCTAACCCTAATACTAAACCTCACCCTAAACCTAAACCTTACCCTAACACTTACCCTCAACCTAACAGTAACACTAATACTAACACTAACCCTCACACTAACGCTAACCATCACCCTAAACCTAACATCACCCTAACCCTAACCCTAAACCTAAAACTAACCCTCATCCTAACCCTCACCCTAACTGTAACCCTAAACATCACCCTAACCCTAATCCTCACCCTCACTTTTAGCCTCACCCTAACCATAAGCCTAAGCCTAAACCTAACCCTAAACCTCACACTCACCGTAGCCCTCACCCTAAACCTAATCCTAACTCTAACTCTCATCCTAACCCTCAACCTAACCATAACCAGAACCATCACTCTAAACCTAATCCTCATCCCCACCCTCACCTTCAGCGTAACCCTAACCCTAAGCCTAACCCTAACCCTAACACTCACATTCACCCTCAGCCTAACCCTAATCCTAACCCTAACACTAACCTTAAAAATAAGCCTCAACCTAACCCTCACCCTAACCCTAACCTTAACCCTAACCCTCACCGTCACTTTAGTCCTAACCCTACCCATCACCTCAAAACTAACCCACACCTTCACCGTAACCCAAACGCTAACACTGACCCTAACCCTACCCCTAACCCTAACACTAAACCTGACCCTAATCCTAACACTAACCCTCACCCTCACCTTAGCCCTCACCCTAACCCTAATTGTAACCCTAAACCTTATCCGAAACCTCACCCTCACCCTAACACTAAACCTCACGCTAACCCTAAACCTAATTCTAACCCTCACCCTAAACCTACCCGGATCCTCACAATAACCATAACCCTTAGCTCAACCTCACCCTCAGCCTAACACTAAGCCTAACCCAAACCCTAAACCTCAACCTAACACTCACCCTAACCCTAACCCTAACACTAACCCTAACCCTAACCCACACCCTAACCCTCTCCCTAAACATAATTCTAACCCTAAACCTCACACTCACCCTAATCCAAATCCTAACCTTGACCCTAAATCTCACCCTAACCCTAACCCTCACCCTTACCCTCACCCTCACCCTCACCATAACCCTAACCCTCACCCTAACCCTAACACTAAACCTCACCCTACCACTAATTCTAACCCTCACCCTCACCCTAGCCCTCACTCTAACCCTAATCCTAACCCTAATCCTCATCCTAACACTCACCCTAACCCTAACCCTAACCCTCACCCTAACCCTAATCCTAACCCTAACCCTCACCCACACCCTTACCCTCACCCTCACCCTCACCATAACCCTAAACCTCACCCAAACCCTAAACTTAAACCTCACCCTAACACTAACCCTAACCCTCACCCTCACCCTAGCCCTCACCCTAACCCTAAACCTAACCCTTACCCTAACCATAACCCTCACCCTCACCCTCACGGTAACTCTAACCCTAAACCTAACAATAACACTAATCCTAACCCTAAACCTAACCCTAACCCTAATCCTATCCCTAATCCTCACCCTCAGCCTCACCCTCACTGCAAATGTAACCATGCCCATATCACTAACAATAATCCTAACCCTAAACCTAATCCTAACAATCACCCTCACCCTAACCCTAATCCTAAACCTAACCCTCACTCTAACTCTAACCCTAACCCTCACCGTAACCCTAACCCTCATCCTAATCCTAACCCTCACCGTAACCCTAATCCTCATCCTAAACCTCACCCTAATCCTAAACCTCACCCTAACACTAACCCAAATCCTCACCCTCAACCTAGCCCTCACCCTAACCACCATCCTAAACCTAATCCTCATCCTAACTCTCACCCTAACCCTAATCCTAACCCTCACCCTAACCCTAATAGTAACCCAAACCTTCAACCTAATGCTACCCCTCACCTTCACTGTAACCCTAACCCTAACCCTCACCCTAACGCTAAACTTAACCCGAACCATAATTCTCACCCAAATGCTAACCCTAAGCGGAAAACTTACCCTAACCCTCACCCTCACCCTCAGCTTATTGCTAAGCCTAACCCTAACAATAAGCCTAACACAAGCACTCACCCTAACACTAACCCTAATCCTAATCCTAACCCTAACCCTAACCCTCACCCTCATCCTAACCCTCACCCTAACCCTAACACTAACACTAACCCTAACCCTAAACCTAACACTAACACTAACCCTCACCCTAACCCTCACCCTAACGGTAACTCTAACCCTAAATCTCAACCTCACCCTCAACCTAAACCTCACCCTCACCCTCACCCTCAGCTTAACCCAAAGCCAAAGCCTAACACTAACCCTAACCCTCACCCTCACACTAGCCCTCAACATAACCCTAACTGTAACACTATCCCTAACCCTAACACTAACACTAACCCTCACCCTAACCCTCACCCTAACCGTAACTCTAACCCTAAATCTCACCCTCACCCTCACCCTAACCCTCACCCTTACCCTCACCCTCAGCTTAACCCAAAGCCAAAGCCTAACGCTAACCCTAACTCTCACCCTCACAATAGCCCTCAACATAACCCTAAATGTAACACTAACCCTAAACCTAACACTCACACTAACTCTAACCCTAACCCTAACTCTAACCCTAAACCTCACCCTGACCCTAACCCTAACCCTAACTCTAAACCTCATCCTAACCCTAACCCTAACCCTCAACATCACCCTCACCCTTACCCTTACCTTAACCTTAACCCTAACCCTAGCCCTAAGAATAACCCTAACCCTAAACCTAACCCTAAACCTCACCCTCACCGTAACTATAACCCTAACACAAACCCACACACTAACCCAAACTTTGACACTAAACCTAACGCTAAACGTCACCCTAACCCTAAAATTAACCCTAACCCTAACCCTAGCACATACCCTAACCCTAATCTTAACCCTAACCCTCACTCTAACCCTCACTCTAAACATAAACCATACCCTAACCCTAAATCTAACCCTCAACTTCACCCTCAGCCTCAGCCTAACACTAACCCTAACCCTAACCCTCACACTCACAGTCACAGTAACCCTAATCCTAACACTAACCCCAAACCTAACCCTAAAACTAACCCTAAACCTAACCCTGACCCTAAACCTCACTCTAAAACTAACCCTAACCCTAAACCTCACCCTCACCCAAACCCTAATCCTAACCCTAACCATAACATTAACACTCACCTTAAACTTAATCCTAATCCCAACCCTAACCCTAACTGTAACCCTAACTATAACCCTAACCTTAACACTAACACTAACCCTAATCCTCAACCCTACCCTCACTCTCAGCCTAACCCTAAGCCTGTCCCTAAAACTAACCCTAACTCTAACCCTAAACCTCACCCTCACCCTAACCCTATCTCTAAACCTAACACTAAACCTCACCCTGACCCTAACCCTATCCCTCACCTGCAACCTCAGCCTCACCGTAACTCTAACCCTAACCCTAACAATAAAACTAACCCTAAACCTAACGATCACCCTAAAGCTAATCCTCACCCCCACCCTCACCCTCAGCCTAACCCTAAGCCTACCCTAACCCTAACACTAACCCTCACTCTCACTCTCACCCTAACCCTAACACTAAGCCTAAGCCTAAGCCTAACCCTAACCCTAACCCTAACCCTCACCCTAACCTAACCCTAACCCTAAAACTAACTCTGACCCTAACACAAAACCTAACCCTAGCCCTAAACCTAACCCTAAACCTCATCCTAACCCTCACCCTAAACCTAACCCTAATCCTCACCCTAACCCTAACCCTACCCTCACCCTCACTCTGGGCCTAAGCCTAAGCCTAAGCCTAAGCCTAACCCAAACTCTAAACCTCATCCTAACCCTCACCTTATACCTAACCCTAACACTAACCCTAACTCTAACCCTTAACCTCACCATCACCCTAACCCTAACTCTAACCCTAAACCTAAAACTAAACCTCACCCTAAACCTAAACCTAACCCTCACCCTCAACCTCACCTTAAACCTAACCCTAACCCTAACAGTAACCCTAACACTAAACCTAATCCTCACCCTAACCATATCCCTCAACATAACTCTAACCCTTAATCTAACCCTCACCCTCACCCTAACCCTAACCCTAACCCTCACCTTAACCCTATCGCTAAACGTAACCCTTACCCTCACCTTAACCCTCAGCCTAATCCTAAGCCTAAACCTAACCCTAACCCTCACACTCATCCTCATCATAACACTAATCCTAAATCTAAGCATAACCCTAACCCTAAACCTCAACCTAACCCTCCCCCTAAATCTAACCCTAACAATAACCCTAGCCCTAACCCTCAACCTAACCCTCCCCCTAACCCTAACTCTAACTCTAAACCTCACCCTCATCCTAACCCACACCCTAACCCTAAACCTCGCCCTAACCCTCACCTTCACAGTAACCCTAAACCTAACCCAAACCCGAACCCTACCCCTAACCCTAACCCGAACCCTAAACCTCACCCTAACCCTAAACCTAACCCTCACCCTCAACCTCACCCTAACCGTAAACTTAAGCTTTACCATAACACGAACAATAACCCTAACCCCACCCCGAATCCTAACCCTCACCCTCACCCTAAACTTAACCCTCACCCAAACCCGAACCCTCACCCTAACACTTACCCTCATCCTAACACTAACACTAACCCAAACACTAACCCTAACCCTAAACCTCAACCGAATCCTCACCCTCACCCTATCCCTAACAATAACCCTAAACCTAACCTTAACCCTAACACTCCCCCTACCGCTATATCTAACCCTCAACCTCACCCTCACCTCACCCTAACTCTAACACTAACACTAACCCTAACTCTAACCCTAAACCTCACCCTAACCCTAACACTAACTCTAACCCTAACCTGAAACCTAAACCTAAACCTAACCCTAACCCTCACCCTCACCCTCACCCTCAACATAACCCTAACCATAAAAATAACCCTAACCCTAACCCTCATCCTAACCATAACATTCACCCTAACCCTAACACTTACCCTCACCCTAACTCTAACCCCAACCATAACACTAACCCTCACACTAACCCTAACCATCACTCTAACCCTAAACCAAACCCTAACCCTAACTCTCACCCTCACCCTAGCCCTCAACCTAACCCTAACCCTCTTCCTCACCCTTAACCTCACACTAACCCTAACACTAATCCTGAATCTAACCCTCACCCTCACCTTAATCCTAACCCTCACTTGTACCTTAACCCTCACCATCAGCCTAAACCTCACCTTTACCCTTACGGTCACCCTCACCCTAACCCTCACCATAGCATAAATCCTCATCCTAGCCCTCACCCTAACGGCAACCCCAACCATCACCCTAACCCTAACCCTCACCCTCACCCTCAGCCTAAGCCTAACGCTAAGCCTGAGCCTAAGCCTAACCCTAACCCTCACCCTCACCCTAGCCCTCACCCTAACCGTAATACTAACCCTAACCCTCATCCTAACCCTTAACCTAACCATAACCCTAACCATCATACTAAACCTAATCCTCATCCCCACCCATACCCTCAGCCTATCCGTAAGCCTAAGCCAAACCCTAACCCTAACACTCACATTCACCCTCCACGTCAACGTAATCCTAAATCTAACCCTAACCCTAATATTAAAACTCAACCTAACCCTCACCCTAACCCTAACACTAACCCTAACCCTAACACTCAAGCTAACCCTCCCCCTAAACTTAACTCTAACCCTAAACCTCACCCTCACCCTAACCATAATCCTAACCCTAAACCCCATCCTAACCCTGATCCTAACCCTCACCCTCACCCTCACCCTTACTGTTACTCTAAATCTAACCTTAGCTATAACACTAACCCTGAACACTAACACTAACCCTGAACCTCACCCTAACTCTAACCCTAACACCAACCCTCACCCTAATCCTAAACCTAACCCTCAGCCTCACCTTAACCCTAACCCTAATCCTAACCCTAAACCTCACCCTCACCATAACCCTAACCCTAACACTAAACCTCACCCTAACGCTAACCCTAAACGTCACCCTAACTCTACTCCTCCCCCTAACCCTAATGCTAGCCCTAAACCTCATCCTAACACTCACCCTAACCCTAAAACAATAACACTAACCCTTACCCTCACACTCAAGCTCTGCCTAAGCCTCCGCCTCAGCCTAAGACTAACCCTGACCCTCACACTCACCCTCACCCTAACCCTAACCCTAACAATAACCCTAACCCTCACTCTAACGCTAACTATAAACTTTAACCTCACCGTCAACCTAACCCTAAATCTCACCCTGATCATCACCCTCTGCCTAACATTAAGCCTAACCCTAACCCCAAACCTAACCCTAACACTAACCCTAACCCTCACCCTACCCCTCACCCTAACCCTAACCCTCACCCTCACCCTAGCCCATACACAAACCCTAAGCCTAAGCCTAACCCTCACCCTAATCCTCACTCTAACTCTAACCCCAACACTCACTCTAACCTTAACCCTCAACCTCACCCTAACTCTAATTCTAATCCTAACCCTAACCCTAACCCTCACACTCACACTCACACTCACCCTAACCCTAATCCTAACCCTAACACTAATCCTCAACCCCACACTAAACCTCACCCTATCCCCAACTCTAACCCTAACACTAACTCTAACCCTCACCCTATCCCTCACCCTAACCCTAATCCTAAACCTCACCCTCAACCTAGCCCATACCCAAATCCTAAGCCTAAGCCTAACCATCACACTAACCCTCACTCTAACCCTAACCCCAACACTCACCCTAACCGTAAACCTCACCCTGACCCTCGCCCTAACTCTAACCCTAACCCTAACCCTAACCCTAACCCTCACACTCACCCAACCCTAACCCTAACCCTAATCCTAAACCTCACACTAAACCTAAACCTTACCCTAACACTTACCCTCACCCTAACACTAACACTAAACCTAACACTAACCCTCACACTAACGCTAAAAAATCACCCTAAACCTAAACCTCACCCTAACCCTAAAGCTAACCCTCACCTTCACCCTAGCCCTCAACCTAACCCTAACACTAACCCTAATCCTCACCCTAAACCTCACACTAACCCTAACACTAATCCTCAACCTAAACTTCACCCTCACCCTAACCCTAACCCCGACCCTCACCCTAACCATAACCCTCAGCTCAATCTCACCCTCAGGCTAACACTAAGTCTAACCCAAATGCTAACCCTAAACCTCACACTCAAACTCACCCTAACCCTAATCCTAACACTAACCCTAACCCTAACCCTAAAACTCAACCTAACCCTCCCCCTAATCCTAACCCTAACAGTAAACCTATCCCTAACCCTCACGCTAACCCTCCCCCTAACCCTAACTCTAACCCTAAACCTCACACTCACCCAAACCCAAATCCTAACCCTGACCCTAAACCTCACCCTAACCCTAACCCTAACCCTCACCCTTACCCTCACCCTCACCATAGCTCTAACCATAAACCTAACAATAACACTAATCCTAACCCTAAACCAAACCCTAACAATAATCCTATCCCTAACCCTCACCCTCAGCCTCACCCTCGCTGCAAAGGTAGCCAGAACAATAACACTTACAATAATTCTAACCCTAACCCAAATCCTAACCCTCACCCTCACCCTAACCCTCATCCTAACCCTAACCCTCACCCTAACCCTAACCCTCACCCTTACCATAAACATAACCCTCACCCTAACCCTAACCCTAACTCTCACCCTAACACTAACTCTAACCCTAAATCTCACCCTCACCCTCACCCTAACCCTCACCCTCACCCTGAGCCTCAGCTTAACCCAAAGCCATAGCCTAAACCTAACCTTAACCCTCACCCTCACACTAGCCCTCACCATAACCCTAAATGTAACAGTAACCCTAACCCTAACACTCACACTAACCCTAACCCTAACCCTACATCTAACCCTAAACCTCACCCTGACCCTAACCCTAACCCTAACCATAACTCTAAATCTCATCCTAACCCTAACCCTAACCCTCAACATCACCCTCAACCTCACCCTTACCTTAACCTTAACCCTAACCCTAACCCTAAAAATAACCCTAACCCTAAAACTAACCCTAAACCTCACCCTCACCCTTACTCTAACCCTAACCCAAACCCTCACCCTAACCCTAACTCTGACACTAAAATTAACGCTAAAATTCACCCTAACCCTAACCCTAACCCTAACCCTCATGCTAGCACACACCCTAACCCTAATCCTAACATTAACCCTAACTCTAACGCTCACACTCACCCTCTCCTTAACCTTAAACCTAATCCTAACCCTAACCCTTACCCTAACCCTACCTCTAACCCTAACCCGAACCCTAACCCTAACCCTAATCTTCAACCCCACCCTCACCCTCAGCCTAACCCTAAGCCTGTCCCTAACACTAACCCTAACGCTAACCCTAAACCTCACCCTTACCCTAAACCTATCTCTAAACCTAACCCTAAACCTCACCCTGACCCTAATCCTAAACCTCACCCCCACCCTCAGCCTCAATGTAACTCCAACCCTAACCCTAACAATAACACTAACCCTAACCCTAACAATCACCCTAACCCTAACCCTCACCCCCACCCTCAACCTCAGCCTAACCCTCAGCCTAAGGCTAACACTAACACTAACCCTCACCCTCATTCTCACCCAAACCCTAATCCTAACCCTAACCCTATCCCTAAACCTCAACCTAACCCTCACCCTTACCCTAATGCTAACACTAAACCTAACCCTCACCCTAACCATCCCCCTAACCCGAACTGTAACCCTAAACCTCAACAGCACCCTAACACTAACCCTAACCCTAACCCTAAACCTCACCGTAAAACTCACCCTAATCCTCATCCTCACCCTCACTCTCACCAAGCCCATAACTATAACCCTAACCCTAACAATAATAGTAACCCTAACCCTAAACCTAACAATAACCATAAACTTCAACCTGTGCCTCACCCTCACCGCAAATGTAACACTAACCATAACACTAACAATAACCCTAAACATAACCCTAAGCCTAAGCCTAAGCCTAAGCCTAACCCTCACCTTAAGCCTAACCCTAACCCTAACCCTAACCCTAACACTAAACCTAAACCTAACCCTAACCCTAAACCTCATCCTAGCACTCATCCTAAATCTAAACCTAACCCTAACCCTCACTCTTGGCCTAAGCCTAAGCCTAAGCTTAAGCCTAACCCGAACTCTAAACCTCAACCTAACCCTCAACTTAACCCTAACCCTAACACTAACTCTAACTCTAACCCTAAATCTCACCATCACCCTAACCCTAACTCTAACCCTAACCCTAAAACTAAACCTCACCCTAATCCTAAACCTAACCCTCACCCTCAACCTCACCGTAACCCTAACCCTAACCCTAACAATAACCCTAACACTAAACCTAACCCTCACCCTAAACATAACCCTCCATATAACCCTAACCCTCAATCTAACCCTCACCCTCACCCTAACCCTAAACGTAACCCTAAACCTCACCGTAACCCTCACCCTAACCCTAACCATAATCCTAACCCTAACCCTAATTCTAAACCAAAACCTAACCCTAACCCTAACCATCACCCTAAACCTATTCCTCATCCCCACCCTCACCCTGAGCCTAAACCTAAGCCTAAACCTAACCCTAACCCTAACCCCCACACTTACCCTCACCCTAACCGGAACACTAACACTAACCCTAACTCTAACCCTAAACCTCACCCTCACCCTAACCCTAACTCTAACCCTAACCTGAAACCTAAAACTCATCCTAACTCTAACCCTCACCCTCACCCTCAACATAACCCTAAACCTAACCCTAACAATAACCCTAACCCTAACACTAACCCTCATCCAAACCATAGCCTTCACCCTAACCCTAACCCTCACTCTAATACTTACCCTCACCCTAACACTAACCCTAACCATTACACTAACCCTAACCATCACCCTAACCCTAAACCTCACCCTAACCCTAACTCTCACCCTCAACCTATCCCTCAACCTAACCCTAACCCTCATCCTCACCCTTAACTTCACACTAACCATAACACTAATCCTGAATCTAACCCTCAACCTCACCCTAACCCTAACCCTCACCTTACCATAAACCTCACCCTCAGCCTAACCCTCACCTTTACCCTCAGCCTCAACCTAAACCTAAGCCTAAGCCTAAACCTAACCATAACCCTCACCCTCACCCTAGCCCTCACCCTAACCCTAATCCTAACCCTAACACTCATCCTAACCCTTAACCTACCATAACCCTAACCATCATTCTAAACCTAATCCTCATCCCCACCCATACCCTCAGCCTAACCATAAGCCTAAGCCAAACCCTAACCCTAACCCTCACACTCACCCTACCGTCAACCTAACCCTAACCCTAATCCTAACCCTAACATTAAACCTCAACCTACCCATCACCCTAACCCTAACACTAACCCTAACCCTAAAACTCAACCTAACCCTCCCCCTAACCCTAATTCTAACCCTAAACCTCACCCTCACGCTAACCATAATCCTAAAACTAAACCTCACCCTAACCCTGATCCTAACACTCACCCTCACCCTCACCCTTACTGTAACTCTAACCCTAACCTTAACTATAACACTAACCCTAAACCTAACCCAAACCCTGAACCTCACCGTAACTCTAACCCTAACACAAACCCTCACCCTAATCCTAATCCTAACCCTCAGCCTCACCTTAACCCTAACCCTAACCCTAACCCTAACCCTCACTCTCAACATAACCCTAACCCTAACCCTGAACATCACCCTAACGCAAACCCTAACACTCACGCTAACTCTAGCCCTCTCCCTAAACCTAATTCTATACATCATCCTAACACCCTAACTCTAAAACCCTAACACTAACCCTTACCCTCAACCTCACGCTCCGCCTAAGCCTCCGCCTCAGCCTAAGACTAACCCTGACCCTCACACTCACCCTCACCCTAACCCTAACCATAACACTAACCCTAACCCTAACCTTCACACTCACCCTCCCCCTAACCCTAACTCTTACCCTAAACCTCACACTTACCCTAACCCTAATCCTAAACCTGACCCTAAATCTCACCCTAACCCTAACCCTAACCCTCACCCTTACCCTCACCCTCACCCTCACCGTAACTCTAACCCTAACCCTAACAATAACACTAATCCTAACTCGAAACCTAAACCTAACCCTAATCCTATCCATAACCATCACTCTCAGCCTCACCATCACTGCAAAAGTCACCAGAACCATAACACTAACAATAATCCTAACCCTAACCCTAATTCTAACTATCACCCTCACCCTAACCCTCATCCTAACCCTTACCCTAACAATAACCCTAAACCTCACCCTCACCCTAGCCTTCACCCTAACCCTAATCCTAACCCTATCCCTCACACTAACCCTAGCCCTAAACCTCACCATAAACCTCACACTAACCCTAACCCTCATCCTCACCCTTACCCTCACCCTAACACTAACCCTCACCCTCACCATAACCCTAAACCTCATCCTAATCCTCGCCCTAACCCTAACTCTAAAACTAAACCTCACCCTAACAATAACCCTAACCCTCACGTCACCCTAGCCCTCACCCTCACCCTAGCCCTCACCCTAAACCTAATCCTAACCCAAATCCTCATTCTAACACTCACCCTAACCCTAACCCTAACACTCACCCTAACCCTAATCCTAACCCTTACCCTCAACCTAACCCTAACCCTCACCCTCACTGTAACCCGAACCCTAAACCTCATCCAACCGTAAACTAAACACAAACCCTAACACTCACCCTAACGCTAACCCTAACCCAAACCCTAACCCTAAAACTCAACCTTAACCTCACCCTCAGCTTAACCATTAGACTAACTCTAACCCTAAGCCTAACCCAAACATTCACCCTCATGATAACCCTAATCCTAATCCTAACCCAAACCCTAACCCTCACCCTCATCCTAACCCTCACCCTAACCCTAACACTAACCCTCACCCTAACCATCACCCTAACCCTAAATCTAACTAAACCTCACCCTCACCCTAACCCTAACCTAACCCTAAACCTAAACCTCACACTAACCTTAAACCCTACCCTCACCCTCACCGTCAGCATAACCCTCACCCTAAACCAAACCCTCACCATAACCCTAACCCTAACTCTAACCCTAAACCTCACCCTAACCCTAACCTTAATCCTCATGCTCAGCCTCACTCTCACTGTAAACTTAACCCTAACCATAACACTAAAAATAACCCTAACCCTAACCCTAATCTAACCCTCACCTTCACCCTCACCCTCAACATAACCCTAACCTTAACCCTAACAATAAACCTAAACCTATCCCTAACCCTCATCCTAACCATAACCTTCATCCTAAACCTAACCCTCACCCTAACATTTACCCTCACCCTAACACTAACTCTAACCATAACACTAACCCTAACCATCACCCCAACCCTAAACCTCACCCTAACACTAACTCTCACCCTCAACCTAGCCCTCAACCTAACCCTAACCCTGATTCCCACCCTGAACCTCACACTAACCCTAACACTATTACTGAATCTAACCCACACCCTCACCCTAACCCTAACCCTCACCCTTACCGTAACCCTCACCCTCAGCCTAACCCTCACCTTTACCCTTACGGTCACCCTCACCCTAATCCTCACCATAACCTAAATCCTCATCCTAACCCTCACCGTAAAGGCAAACCCAACCATCACCCTAACCCTAACCCTCACATCACCCTCAGCCTCAACCTAACCCTAAGCCTAAGCCTAACACTAACCCTAAACCTAAACCTCAACCTAACCCTCCCCCTAACCATAACTCTAACCCTAATCCTCACCCTCACCCTAACAATAATCCTAACCCTAAACCTCACCCTAACCCTGATCCTAACCCTCACGCTCACCCTCACCTTATTGTAACTCTAATCCTAAACTTAACTATAACACTAACCCTAAACCTAACCCAAACCCTGACCCTCACTGTAACTCTAACCCTAATCCTTACCCTCAGCCTCACCTTAACCTTTACCCTAACCCTAACCCTAAATCTCACCCTAACGCTAACCCTAACCCTCACCCTAACTCTAGCCCTCACCCTAACCCTAATACTAACCCTAATCCTCATCCTAACACTCACCCTAACCCTAAAACCCTAACCCTACCCCTCACCCTCACCCTCACGCTCTGTCTAAGCCTCCGACTCAGTCTAAGACTAACCCTGACCCTCACACTCACCCTCATCCTAACCCTAACAGTAACACTAACCCTAACCCTAACCCTCACACTAACCCTTACCCTAACGCTAACTCTAACCCTAAACCTCACCCTCACCCTAACTCTAACCCTCACCCACACCTTCCCCATCCGCCTAACATTAAGCCTAACCCTGACCCCAACCCTAACCCTAACACTAACCCTACCCCTTAACCTACCCCCCACCCAAACCCTAACCCTCACCCTCACCCTAGCCCATACCCAAACCATAAGCCTAAGGCTAACACTCACCCTAACCCTCACTCTAACCCTAACCCCAACACTCACCCTAACCGTAACCCTCACCCTCACCCTAACTCTAAACCTAACCCTAACCCTAACCCTAACCCTAACCCTAACCCTCACACTCACCCTCACCTTAACCCTAACCCTAATCCAAACTAACACTAACCCTCAACCCCACACTAAAACTCACCCTATCCCTAACCCTAACCCTAACACTAACCCTTACCCTCACCCTACCCCTCACACTAACCCTCCCCCTCAACCTAGCCCATACCCAAACCCTAAGCCTAAGCCTAAACCTCAACCTAACCCTCATTCTAACCCTAACCCCAACACTCACCCTACCCGTAACCCTCACCCTCACCCTCACCCTAATTCTAAACCTAAACCTAACCTTAAACCTAACCCTCACACTCACCCTCATCTTAACCCTAACCCTAATCCTAACCCTAACACTAACCCTCACACCCACACTAAACCTCACCCTAACTCTAACCCTAACACTAACCCTAACCCTAACCTTAAACCTCAGCCTCACCCTAACCCTAACTCTAACCCTAAACCTCACCCTCACCCTAACCCTAACCCTAACGCTAATCCTAAACCTCACCCTAAACCTAAACCTTACCCAAACAGTTACCCTCACCCTAACATGTACACTAACCTTAATACTAACCCTCACACTAACGCTAACAATCACCCTAAACCTAAACCTCATCCTAACCCAAACCCTAACCCTCAACTTCACCCTAGCCCTCACCCTAAACCTAACACGCCTCCTCACCCTAAACCTCACACTAACCCTTTACACTAATCCTCAATCTAAACCTCACCCTCACGCTAAACCTAACCAGAACCCTCACCCTTACAATAACCCTCACCCTCAGCCTAACCCACACCTTTACTCTGTCACCCTCATCCTAACCCTCACCCCAAAGCTAACCCTCATCCTAAACCTCACACTAACTGTAACCCTAACCATCACCCTAACCCTAACCCTCACCATCGACTTCAGCCTCAGCCTAACCCTAAGCCTAAGCCTAACCCTAACCCTCATCCTAACTCTCAACCTAACCATTAAGGAACCATCACTCTAAACCTAATCCTCATCCCCAACATCACCCTCAGCCCAACCCTATTCCTAAACCTAACCCTAACCCTAAACCTAAACCTCAACCTAACCCTCACCCTAACCCTAATCCTAACCCTCACCCTCACTTTAGTACTCAACATAACCCTCACCTCAAACCTAACCCACACCCTCAATGTAACCCGAAACTTAACCCTCCCCCTAAACCTAAACCTCACCCTAACCCTAACACTAAACCTCACACTCACCCTAGCCCTCACCCTAACCCTAATTTTAACCCTAAAACTCATTCTAACCCAAACCCTAACCCTAACCTTAAACCTCAACCTAATCCTAAACCTAATTGTAACCCTCAAACTAATGCTAACCCTGACACTCACTGTAATCCTAACCCTAAACCTCAAACTAACACCAACCCTCACACTCACCCTCGCCCTCAGCCTAAACCTAAGCCAAACCCTAATCATAACCCTAACCCTCATACTCACCCTCACCCTAAACCTAATCGTAACCCTGATACTAAACCTCACCCTAACCCTAACCCTAACCCTCATGCTTACCCTCACCCTCACCTTCACCGGAACTCTAACCCTAACCCTAACAATAACACTAATCCTAACTCGAAACCTAAACCTAACCCTAATCCTATCCCTAACCCTCAACCTCAGCCTCACCATCTCTGCCAAGGTAACCAGAACCATAACACTAACAATAATCCTAACCATAACCCTAATCCTAACCCTCACCCTCACCCTAACCCTCATCCTCAACCTAACTCTCACCCTAACCCTAACCCTCTCCCTCACCATAACCCTAAACCTCATCCTAACCCTCACCCTCACCCTAACCCTAACCCTTAACCTCTCCCTAACAATAACCCTAATCCTCACCCTCAACCTAGCCATCGCCCTAACCCTAATCCTAAACCTAATCCTCATCCTAACACTCCCCCTAATCCTTAACCGAAAACCTAATTCAAAACCATCACCCTAACCCTAAACTTAACCTGAACACTAACTCTCACCCAAATGCTAACCCTAACCTGAACCCTAAACCTAACACTCACCCTCACCCTCATCTTAATGCTAAGCCTAATCCTAACCCTAAGCCTAACCCAAGCACTCACCCTAACACTACCCCTAAGCATAATCCTAACCCTAACCCTAACCCTCACCCTCATCCTAACCCTCACCCTAACCCTAACCCTAACACTAACCCTTACCCTAACCCTCACCCTAACCCTAACACTAACACTGACCCTAACTCTAAACCTCACCCTAACCCTAACCCTAACCCTCAAGCTCACCCTAACCCTAACCCTAACACGAACCCTCACACTCACCCTCAACTTAATCCTAATCCTAATCCTAACCCTAATCCTCACCTTCACCCTAACCCTCACCCTAACCCTACCCCTAACACCAACACCAGCCCTAACCCTAACCCTAACTCTCACCCTAACCCTAAGCCTAACCCTACCCCTAACCATAACTCTCACACTCACCTTCAATCTAAACCTGATCCTAACCCAAACCCTCACCTTTACCCTTACTCTCACCCTCACCCTAACCCTACCCCTAACACTATCACTAACCCTAACCCAATCCTCACCGTAACCATAAACCTGAACCTCACCCTAACCCTCACACTCACGTTCGGTCTAAGCCTAAGCCTAACCATAAGCTTAAGCCTAACCCTAACCCTCACACTGACCCTCACCCTAACCCTAACACTATCACTAACGCTAACTCTAACTCTAACTCTAAACTTAACCCTCACCCTAAACCTAACTCTAACACTAACCCTAAACATAAACCACACCCTGACCCAAACCCTAACTCTCACCCTCACCGTAAATGTAACACTAACCCTGACCTAACAATAACCCTAACCCTAACCCTAACCCTCATTCTAACCATAACCCTCACCCTAAACCTAACCCTCAAACTAACTCTTACCCTCACCCTAACACTAACCCTAACCCTAACAATAACACTCACACTAACCCTAACCATCACCCTAACATTAAACCTCACCCTTAGCCTAACCCTAACACTCACCCTCAACCTACCCTCACCCTAACTCTAACCCTCATCCTCATTCTAAACCTCACACTAACACTAAACTTAATCATCAATCTTAACCTCACCCTCACCCTAACCCTAACCCTCACCCTAACCCTAGACCTTACCTTAATCCTCACACTCAGCGTAACCCTCAGCTTTACCCTTACCATCACCCTCACCCAAATCCCTCACCCTAACCATAACACTCATCCTAACCTTCACCCTGACCATAATCCTAAGCATCACCCTAACACTAACACTGACCCTCAACCTCACCATCAGCCTAACCCTAAAGCCTGAGCCTAACCCTAACACTAACCGTCACCCTCACCCTAGCCCTCACCCTAACCCTAATCCTAACCCTAAACTTAATCATAACCCTAAACCTAACACTAACACTAACCATCACCCAAAACCTAATCCTCATCCCCACTCTCACCCACAGCCTAACTCTAAGTCTAAGCCTAACCCTAACCCTAACCCTCACACTCACACTCACCATAACCCTAATCCTAAACCTAACCCTAACCCTAACCCTAAACCTCAACCTAACCCTCACCCTCACCCTAACCCTAACACAAAACCTAACCCCAACCCTCACCCTAACTATCTCCCTAACCCTAATTCTAAACCTAAACCTTACCCTCACCCTCAACCTAAACCTCAAACTCACCCTCACCCTCACCATAACTCTAACCCTAATCCTAACAAAAACCCTAACCCTAACACTAAACCTAACCCTAACCTTCACCCTAACTCTCCCCCTAACCCTAATTCTAACAATAAACCTAACCCTCTCCCTAACCCTAAACCTCACCCTCACCCTCACCCTCACCATAACTCTAAAGCTAACCCTAACAATAACCCTAACCCTAACACTAACCTTAACCCTCACCCTCACCATAACCCTAAACCTAACCCAAGCCCTCACCCTAACCCTAACCCTAACCCTAACACTCACCTTCAGCCTCACCCTCATTGAAAACTTAACCATAACACTAACAATAACCCTAATCGTAACCCTAATCCTAACCATCACCCTCACCCTAAACCTAACCCTAACCTTCACCCTAATTCTTAACCTCAACCTCACAGTAACCCTAATCCTAACACTCACCCTAGCCCTAAACCTAATCCTAATCCTAAACTTTGCCATAATGCTAACCCTAACCATCACACACACCCTTGCCCTCATCCTAACCCTAATCCTAACCCTAAACCTCATCCTATCACTCACCCTAATCCTAACCCTAAACCTCTCCCTAACCCTAACCCTCACCCTCACCCTCAGCCTAACCCTAAGCCTAACCCTAACCCTAACCCTCACACTCAACCTCATCCTAACCCTAATCCTAATCCTAACACTAACACTAACCCTAACACTAGCCCTCCCCCTAACCCTCCCCCAAACCTAACTCTAAACCTAAACCTCACCCTCAACCTAACCCTAACCCTCAACCTCATCCTCACCCTCAGCCTAACCCTAAGCCTAACCCTAAACATTAGCCTACCCCTCACCCTAACCCACCCACTAACCCTAACTCTAAACCTAATCCTCACCCTCAACCTAACCCTAACCCTAAACCTCACACTAAATCTCAACGTAAGCCTAACCCGCACCCTCACCCTCACCATAACTCTAACCCCAACCCTAACAATAACACTAACCATAACCCTAACCCTAACCATAAATCTCACCCTCAGCCTCACCCTCACAGCAAACTTAAACCTAAACATAACACTAATATTAACCCTTACCCTAACCCTAACCCTAACACTAACTCTAACCCTAACCCTAACCCTAATCCTCACCCCACCCTCACCCTCAGTCTAACCCTAAATCTAACCCTAACCCTAACCCTACCTTTAACCCTAAACCTCACCCTCACCCTAACCCTATCTCAAACCTAACCCTAAACCTCAGCCTAACCCTAACCCTAACCCTACCCGCACACTCACCCTCATGGTAATTCTAACTCTAACCCTAACAATAACACTAACCCTAACTGTAACCATCACCCTAACCCTAATCCTCACCCACAGCCTCACCCTCAGCCTAGCTTTAAGCCTAAGCCTAACCCTAACCCTCACCGTCACCCTAACCGTAATTGTAACAATAACCCTATCTCTAAACCTCAACCTAACTCTCACCCTCACCCTAATGCTAACACTAAACCTAACCCTAACCCTCACACTCACCCTCACTCTCACCCGAATTATAACCCTAAACCTCACGAGCACCCTAACCATAACCCTAACCCTAACCCTAAACCTCACCCTAAAACTCACCCAAACCCTCACCCTCACTCTCACCATGACCTTAACTCTAACCCTAACCCTAACAATAATACTAACCCTAACACAAACCCTAACCCTAACACTAACCTTAAACCTCACCCTGAGCCTCACCCTCACCGCAAACTTAACACTAACCATAACACTAACAATAACCCTAACCCTAACGCTAAACCTAAACCTCACCCTAACCCTAAACCTTACCCTTAACCTCACCCTCAACGTAACCTTAACCCTAACCCTAACCTTAACAATAACCCTAAAACTAACACTAACCCTAACCATAACCATAACCCTCACCATAAAACTAACAATAGTCCTAACACTAACCCTCACCATAACCCTAACCCTCATCCTCACCCTAAACCTCACTCTAAACTTAACACTACTCCTCAATCTAATCCTCACCATCACCCTAACCCTAACCCTAATCCTCACCCTAACCCTCAACTTGACCCTTAATGTCACCCTCACCCTAACCCTAATCCTCATCCTAACCCTCACCCTAACCATGACCCTAACCATCATGCTAACCCTAACCCTCAACCTCACCCTCAGCCTCAGCCTAACACTAAGCCTATGCCTAACTCTACCCTTATCCTCACCCTCACCCTAGCCCTCACCCTAACCCTAATCCTAACCCTGACTCTCATCCTAACCCTAACGCTAACCCTAAAAATAACCCTAAACCCTAACCATCATGCTAACCCTAACCCTCATTCTAAACATAAACCTCACCCTAACACTAACTCTCGCCCTAACACTTACCCTCACACTAACCCTAACAATCACCCTAACATTAACACTCACCCTAACCCTAAACCTAACCCTCATCCTCACCCTAGACCTCAACTTAATCCTAACCCTCATCCTCACTCTAAACCTCACACTAAACCCAAAAACGAATCCTCAATCTAAACCACACCCTAACCCTAACCCTAAACCTCACCCTAACCCTAACCCTCACCCTTACTGTAATCCTCATTCTCAGCCTAACCCTCACCTTTACCCTTACTGTCACCCTCACCCTAACTCTCACAATAACCCTAACCCTCATCCTAACCCTCACTCTGATCATAACCCTAAGCATCACCCTAATCCTAACCCTCACCCACAACCTAACCCTAACACTCACTCTCACACTAACGCTCAAATTAACACAAACTCTAACCCTAAACCTCACCCTCACCTTAACCCTAAACCTCAACCTCCCACTCACCCTTAGCCTAACCCTAAACCTAACCCTAAGCCTCACCCTAACCCTCACACTCACCCTCACAGTAACCCTAAACCTAATCCTAAACATAACCTTAACCCTCACCCTAACCTTAACACTAACCATAACTTTAACCCTAACACTAATCCTAACCCTAACCCTCACCCTAACACTAACTCTAAAATTGAACCTCACCCTCAACCAAAACCTAACCCTAAACCTCACTATAAACCTAACCCTAAACCTCACCCTCACCCTAGCGCTCAGCCTAACCCTAATCCTAAACCTAACTGTCACCCTAAACCTCACCCTAACCCTCACCCTAACCCAAACCCTAAACCTAATTCTAACATTCATCCTAAACCTAAACCTCACCCTCAACCTCACCCTCATCCTAACCCTAAGCCTAACCCTTAACCTAACCCTAAACCACACACTCACCCTCACCCTTACCCTAATCCTAACTCTAACCCTACCCCTCACACTAACCCTCATCCTAACCCTAACCTAGCACTAACCCTAACCCTAACCGTCAACCTAACCCTCACCCTAAGCCTATCAAACCCTAAACCTCACCCTACCCCTAATCCTAAGTCTAACTCTAATCCTAACCCTAAACCTCACACTAACCCTAACCCTAACCCTCACCCTCACCCTCACCCTCAACGTAACCCTAAACCTAAAATTAAAAATAACCCTAACACGAACCCTAACCCTCAACCTAACTGTAACCCTCACCCTAACCCTAACCATCACCCTAACACTAACCGTAACCGTAACACTAATCCTCACTGTAACCCTAACACTCACACTCACCCTCACCCTAAACCTCACCCTAACCCTAACCCTAACCCTAAACATCAACCTCACCCTAGCCCTCACCCTAACCCTAATTCTAACGCTTACCCTCACCTAACCCTCAACGCTTATCCTCACCCTAAACCTCACACTAACCCTAACCCTAATCCTCAATCTAACCTCCCCCTCCCCCTAACCCCTAACCGTCACACTTACCCTAACCCTCACCCTAACCCTCACACTTATCTTAACCCTCACCTACAGGCTAACCCTCAACTTTACCCTTACCTTCACCCTCACCTTAACACTCAATGTATCCCTAAACCTCATCCTAACCTTCAAGCTAACCATAACACTAACCATCACCCTAACCCTTCCCCTCACCCTCAATCTCACCCTCACCCTAACCCTAATCCTAACCATAACCCTAATCCTAACCCTAACCCTCACCCTCAGCCTCATGCTCACTCCAAAAGTCACCTTAACCATAACACTAACAATAAACCTAACCCTAACCCCAATCCTAACCCTCAACCTCACCCTCACCCTAACCCTAACGCTCCCCCTCACTGTAACTCTAATCCTCATCCTAACCCTCACACTAACCCTAATCCTCACCCTCAGTGTAAAACTAACCCTCACCCCCAACATCACCCTCAGCCTAAGCCTGAGCCTAACCCTAACCCTAACCCTAACCCTCACACACAACCTCACCCTAACCCTTATCCTAACCCTAAACCTATCCCTAAAATTCAACCTAACCCTAACCCTCAACCTAACCTTCCCAATAGCCCAAACTCTAAACCTAATCCTCACTCTCAACCTAACCCTAACCTTAAACCTTACAATAAATCTCACCGTAACCCTAACCCTCACCATCACCCTCACCCTCACCAAACTCTAACTCTAACCCTAACAATAACACTAACCATAACCTTAACCCTAACCATAAACTTCACCCTCAGCCTCACTCTCACTGCAAACTTAAACCTAACCATAACATTAATATTAACCCTTACCCTAACCCTAACCCTAACCCTAACACTCACCCTAAACCAAATCCTCAACCCCAGTCTCACCCTCAGCTTAACCCAAAGCCTAAGCATAACCATAACCCTCACCATCACCCTCACCCTAACCCTAATCCTAACCCTAACCCTATCCCTAAACCACAACCTAACCCTCACCCTCACCCTAATACTAACACTAAACCTAACCCTAACCCTCACCCTAACCCTCCCCCTCCGCCTAACTCTAACCCTAAACCTCACCAGTACCCTAAACCTAACCCTAATCCTAACCCTAAACCTCACCCTAAACCTCACGCTAACCCTCACCCTCACTCTCACCATGACCGAGACTCTAACCCAAACCCTAATAATAATACTAACCCTAAACCAAACACTAACACTAACCATAACCCTCACCCTGAGCCTCACCCTCGCCGGAAACTTAACACAAACCATAACACTAACAATAACCCTAACCGTAACCCTAAGCCAAACCCTAACCCTTACCCTAACCCTAACCCTCACCCTAACCCTAACCCTAACCCTAATCCTAACCCTAAAACTAACCATAACCCTAAACCTAACCCTAAACCTCATCCTAAACCTCACCCTAAACATAACCCTAACCCTCACCCTAAAGCGAACCATAACCGTCACTCTAACCCACACCCTAACCCTCACACTAACCCTAACCCTAACACTAACCCTAACTCTAACCTTAAACCTCTCCATCACCCTAAACCTAACTCTAACCCTAACCCTAAACCTAAACCTCACCCTAACCCTAACCTAACCCTCACCCTTACCTTCAGCTTAACCGTTACCCAAACCCTAAAATAACCCTAACCCAAACCCTAACCCTAAACCTCACCCTCACCGTAACCCTAACCCTAACCCAAGCCCTCACCCTAAACCTAACCTTAAACCTAACCGAAACCTCACCATAACCCTAACCCTAAACCTCACCCTGAGCCTCACCCTCACCTTAAATTTAACCTTAATCATAACACTAACAATAACCCTAACCCTAAACCTAATCCTAACCCTCACACTCACCCTAACACTAAACCAAACCCTAACCCTCACCCTAACCCTAAACCTAACCCTAATCTTAAACCTCGCCATAATTCTAACCCTAACCCTCACCCTCACACTTGCCCTCATGCTAACCCTAATCCTAACACTAAACCTCATCCTAAACCTCACCTTAATCCTAACACTAACCCAATCCCTCACCCTAACCCTAATGCTCAACCTCACACTCAGCCTAACCCTAACACTAACCCTCACACTCAACCTCACCCTAACCCTAATCCTAACACTAAACCTAACCCTAACGCTAACCCTTACAGTCACCTTAATGCTCACCCTAACCCTAACTCTAAACCTAAACCTCACCCTCACCCTAACCCTACCTCTAACCCCAACCCTAAACCTAAGCCTCACCCTAATCCTAACCCTTACCCTCACCCTCACCTTCACCGTAACCTTAACGCTAACCCTAACCCTAACAATAACCCTAAACCTAACACTAACCCTAAGCCTAACAATAACCCTCACCCTAACTCTTCCCCTAACCTTAACTCTATCCCGAAACCTCACCATCACCCTAATCCTAAACCTCACCCTCACCTTCACGCTCACCATATCTCTAACCCAAACCCTAAAAATAAACCTAACCCTAACACTAACCCTAACCCTCAACCTCACTGTAAACCTAACCCTAACCCAAGCCCTCAACCTAACCCTAAACCTCAACCTCACCGTAACCCTAACCCTAACACTCACCCTAACCCTAAACCTAACCTTAATCCTAAACCATGCCATAATGCCAAAACAAACCCTCAAACTCACCCTTGCCCTCAACGTAACCCTAATCCTAACCCTAAACCTCATCCTAACCCTCATCCTAACCCTAAACCTCATCATAACCCTAACCATAACCCTAACCATCATGCTAACCCTAACCCTCAACCTCACCCTCATTCTCAGCCTAACCCTAACCCTAACCCTAACACTAACCCTCACACTAACACTAACTCTAACCCTAAAACTCTCCCAAACCCTCAACCTCACCCTAACCCTCAACCTAACCCTAAGCCTAACCATAACCCTAACCGTCACACTCACCTTCACCCTCACCCTAAACCTAATCCTAACCATAACCCTAACACTCAACCAAACACTAACACTAAACCTAACCCTAACCCAAACACTAACCCTAACCCTAACCCTCACCCTAACCCTAACTCTAAAATTAAACCTCACCCTCACACTAACCCTAACCCTACAACTCACCCTAACCCTAACCCAAAACTTCACCTTTACCCCAGCAACCACCCTAACCCTCATCCTCTCCCTAACCCTCATCCTAACCCTCATCCTAACCCTAATCCTAACACTCACCCTAAACTTAAACCTCACCATCAACCTAATCATCAGCCTAAACCTAAGCCTAACCCTAAACCGAACTCTAACCCACACACTCACCCTCACCCTAACCCTAATCCTAACACTAACCCTAACTCTAACCCTAACCCTCACACTAACCCCCACTCTAACCGTAACATAACACTAACCCTAACCCTAACCCTCACACTAACCCTCACCCTAAGCCTAACTCTAACCCTAAACCTCACCCTAAACCTAACCCTAACTCTAACACTAATCCTAACCCTAAAGCTCACCCTAACCCTAACCCTAACCCACAACCTGACCTCACCCTATATGTAACCCTAAACCTAAAATTAAAAATAACCTTAACACTAAAACTAAACCTCACCCTAACTGTAACCCTCACCCTAACCCTAACCCTCACCCTAGCACTTACCCTCACCCTAACCCTAACCCTAACCCTAACACTAACCCTCACACTAACCATAACACTCACCCTAAACCTAAACCTCACCCTAACCCTAACCCTTACCCTAACCCTCACCCTCACCCTAGCCCACAACCTAACCCTAATTCTAACCCTTATCCTCACCTAACCCTAACCCTCATCCTCATCCTAAACCTCACATTAAACCTAACCCTCATCCTCACCCTAACCCCTAACCCTCACACTTACCCTAACCCTCACCCTAACCCTAACCCTCACCCTTATCTTAACCCTCACCCACACCTTAACCCTCAACTTTCCCCTTACCATCACCCTCACCCTAACACTCACCCTATCCCTAAACCTCATTCTAACCTTCAAGCTAACCGTAACCCTAACCATCAACCTAACCGTAACAATCACCCTCAATCTCACCCTCAGCCTAAACCTCAGCCTAAGCCTAACCCTAACACTAACCCTCACCCTCACCATAGCCCTCACCCTAATGGTAACCCTAAACCTCATCCTAACCGTCACTTTAATTCTAAACCTAACTATCACCAAACACTAATCCTCACACCCACCCTCACCCTCGGCCTAAGCCTAAGCGTAACCCTAACCCTCACACTCACCCTCACCCAAACCTAATCCTAAACCTAACCCTAACCCTAAACCTCAAACTAACCCTCACCCTTACCCTAACCCTAACACTAACCCTAACCCTAACCCTGACCCTAAACCTAACCATAACCCTAACACTAACCCTCACACTAACCCTAACCCTCACCCTAAACTTAAACCTCACCCTAAACCTAACCTTAACCCTCAACCTCACCCTTAACCCTCAACCTCACCCTAACCCTAATCCTAACCCTAACCCTCACCCTCACTTCAAAGGTAACCTTAACCATAACACTAACAATAACCCTAACCCTAACCCTAAGCTAACCCTCACTCTCACCCTAACCCTAATCCTAACCCTAACCCTCACCCTAACCCTAAACCTTACCCTCACCATAACACTAACCCTCATCCTAACACTCACCCTAACCCTAATCCTCACCCTCAACATGACACTAACCCTAACCCCCACCCTCACCCTCAGCCTAACCCTAAGCCTAAGCCTAACCCTAACCCTAACCCTCACACTCACAGTCACAGTAACCCTAATCCTAACCCTAACCCTAACCATAAACCTCACCCTCAGCCTCACTCTCACTGCAAACTTAACCCTAACCATAACACTAACAATAACCCAAACCCTAACCCTAACCCTAACCCTAACCCTAACCCTAACTCTAACCCTAAACCTAACCCTAACCCTAATCTTCACCCCCACCCTCAGCCTCAGCCTAACCCTAAGCCTAACCCTAACATTAACCCTAACTCTAATCCTAAACCTCACCCTCACCCTAACTCTATCTCTAAACATAACCCTAAACCTCACCTTAACCCTAACCCTAAACCATCACCCTAACCCTAATCATCATTCCCATCCTCACCCTTAGCCTAAGCCTAAGCCTAAGCCTAAACCTAACCCTCACCCTCACACTGACCCTAACCCTAACCCTAACCCTAACCCTATCCCTGAACCTTAACCTAACCCTCACCCTCACCCTAATGCTAACACTAAACCTAAACCTAACCCTCCCCTTAACCCTAACTCTAAACCTAAACCTCACCAGCACCCTAACCCTAACCTTAAACCTAAACCTCACCCTAAAACTCACCCTAGCCCTCACCCTCACCCTCACTCTCACCGTGACCGTAACTCTAACCCTAACCCTAACAATAACACTAACCTTAAACCTAACCCTAACCATAACCCTCAAATGAGCCTCACCCTCACTGCAAAATTAACACTAACCATAGCACTAACAATAACCCTAACCTTAACCCTAAGCCTAACCCTAAAACTAACCCTCACCTTAACCCTAACCGTAAACCTAACCCTAACCCTGAAAGTAACACTAACCCTAACCATAACCAAAAACCTCATCCAAACCCTCACCTTAAACCTAAGGCTTAACCCTCACCCTAAACCTAACCCTCACCTTGACAATCCGCATAAGCCTAACCCGAACTCTAACCCTCACCCTAACCCTCACCCTAAACCTAACCCTAACAATAACCCTAACTCTAACCCTAAACCTCACGATCAACCTAACCCTAACTCTAACTCTAACCCTATACCTAAACTTCAACCTAAACCTAACCCTAACCCTCAGATTAACCCTCACCCTAACCCCAACCTAACACTAACCCTAACCCTACCCTCACACTAACCCTCACTCTAAGCCTAAACCTAACCCTAACCCTAACCCTAACCCTCACCCTCACCCTCAACATAACGCTAGACATAAAATTGAAAATAACCCTAGCAGGAACCCTAACCCTCAACCTATCTTTAACCCTAATCCTAAACCTAACCCTCACCCTAACCCTCCCCTTAACCCTAACTCTAAACCTAAACCTCACCAGCACCCTAACCCTAACCTTAAAACTAAAGCTCACCCTAAACCTCACCCTAACCCTCACCCTCACCCTCACTCTCACCGTGACCATAACTCTAACCCTAACCCTAACAATAACACTAACCTTAACCCTAAACCTAACCCTAACACTAACCATAACCCTCAACCTGAACTTCACCCTCACTGCAAAATTAACACTAACCATAACACTAACAATAAACCTAACCTTAACCCTAAGCCTAACCCTATCCCTAAACCTCCCCTTAACCCTAACCATAAACCTAAACCTAAAACTAACCCTAACCCTAAAAGTAACATTAACCCTAACCATAACCAAAAACCTCATCCAAAACCTCACCCTAAACCTAACGCTAACCCTCACCCTAATCCTAACCCTCACCCTCACAATCCGCCTAAGCCTAACCCTCACACTAATCATCACCCTAAACCTAACCCTAACACTAACCCTAACTCTAACCCTAAACCTCACAATCAACCTAACCCTAACTCTAACCCTAACCCTATACCTAAACCTCAACCTAAACCTAACCCTAACCCTCACACTAACCCTCACCCTAACCCTAACCTAACACTAACCCTAACCCTATCCCTCACACTAACCCTCACGCTAAGCCTAACTCTAACCCTAAACCTGACCCTAACCCTAACCCTAACTCTAACCTAATCCTAACCTTAAACCTCACCCTAACCCTAACCCTAACCTTCACCCTCTCCCTCACCCTCAGCGTAACACTAAATTTAAAATTAAAAATAATCCTAGCAGGATACCTAACCCTCAACCTATCTGTAACCCTAACCCTAAACCTAACCCTCACCCTAACACTTAACCTCACCCTAACCCTAACCCTAACTCTAACCCTAATCCTAAACCTAAATCTCTCCCTAACCCTAACACAAACCCTCACCCTCACCCTCAATCTCACACTCACCCTAACCCTAATCCTAACCCTAACCCTAATCCTAACCATAAACCTCACCCTCAGCCTCACCCTCACTCCAAAAATAACCTTAACCATAACACTAACAAAAAACCTAACTCTAAACCTAATCCTAAACCTCACCCTCACCCTAACCCTAACCCTAATCCTAACCCTAACCCTCACACTAAACCTAACCCTCACCCTCACTGTAACCCTAACCATCATCCTAACCCTCACCCTAACTCTAATCCTCACCGTCACTGTAACACAAACGCTCACTCCCACCCTCACCCTCAGCCTAACCCTAAGCCTAAGCCTAACCCTAACCCTAACCCACACACTCACCCTCACCCTAACCCTAATCCTAAGCCTAACCCTATCCCTAAAAATCAACCTAACCCTAACCCTCACCCTAACCCTCCCACTAACCCTAACTCTAAACCTAATCCTCACCCTCAACCTAATCCTAACCCTAAACCTCACTCTAAATCTCACCTAAACCTCACCCTCACCCAAACCTTAACTCTAACCCTAACTCTAACAATAACACTAACCATAACCCTAACCCTAACCATAAACCTCACCCTCAGCCTCACCCTCACTGCAAATTTAAACCTAACACTAACCATAACACTAACATTAACCCTTACCCTAACCCTAACCCTAACCCTAACCCTAACTCTAACCCTAACCCTAAACCTAACCCTAATCCTCACGCCCACGCTCAGCCTCATTCTAACCCTAAGCCTAACCCTAACATTAACCCTAACTTTAACCCTAAACCTCACCCTCACCCTAACCCTATCTCTAAACCTAACCCTAAACCTCAGCTTAACCCTAACCCTAACCCTACCCGCACACTCACCCTCACTTTAACTCTAACCCTAACCCTAACAATAACACTAAGCCTAACCCTAACCATCACCCTAACCCTAATCCTCAACCCCAGCCTCACCCTCAGCCTAACCCTAAGCCTAAGCCTAACCCTAACCCTCACCCTCACCCTAAACCTAATCCTAACCCTAACCCTCACCCTCACTCTCACAATGACAGTAACTTAACCCTAACCCTAACAGTAATACTAACCCTAACCCAAACCCTAACACTAACCATAACCCTCACCCTGAGCCTCACCCTCACCGCAAACTTAACACTAACCAAAACACTAACAATAACCCTAACCCTAACCCTAATCCTAAACTTAACCTTAACCCTAACCCAAACCCTCACCCTAACCCTAACCCTAAAACTAACCCTAATCGTAACCCTAAAACTAACCCTAACCATAACCATATCCACAAACCTCATCCTAACCCTCACCCTAAACCTAACCCTAACCTTCACCCTAAACCTAGCCCTAACCCTCACCCCCACGCTCGGCCTAAGCCTAAGCCTAAGCCTAACCCGAACTCTAACCCTCACCCTAACCCTCACAAACCCTCACCCTAACCCTAACTCTAACACTAACCCTAACTCTAACCCTTAACCTCACCCTCACCCTAACCCTAACTCTAACCCTCACCCTAACCCAAAACCTCAACCTCACTGTAACCCTAGCAGTAACCCTCACCCTAACCATAAACCTAACTCTAATCCTAAACCTCACCATAATGCTAACCCTAACTCTCACACTCACACTTGCCCTCATCCTAACCCTAATCCTAACCTTAACCTCATCCTAAACCTCACCCAAATCCTAAAGCTATCCCTCACCCTCACACTCAGACTAACCCTAACCCTAACCCTAACCCTAACCTCACCCTAAATCTAATCCTAACACTAACCCTAACCCTAACCCTAACCCTCACCTTAACCCTCCCCCTAACACTAAGTATAACCTGAACCTCACCCTCACCCTAAACCTAACTCTAACTCTAACCCTAAACCTAAACCTCAACCTAACCCTAAACCTTAACCTCACCCTCACCCTCACAGTAACCTTAACCCTAACCCTAACCCTAACAATAACCCTAAACCTAACACTAACCCTAACCCTAACCATAACCCTCACCCTAACGCTAACCCTCACCCTAACACTTACCCTAAATCTCACCCTCAACGTAACCTTAACCCTAACACAAACAATAACCCTAAAGCTAACACTCACCCTAACCATAACCATAACCCTCACCCTAACGCTATAACTCACCCTAACACTAACCCTCACCCTAAAACTAATCCTAGTCCTAACACTAACCCTCACACTAACCCTAATCATCACCTTAACCCTAAACCTCAACCTAAACCTATCCCTAACCCTCACCCTCACCCTAGCCCTCACCCTAACCCTAACTCTCATTATCATCCTAAAACTCACTCTAACCTTAACACTATCCTCAATCTTATCCTCACCCTCACCCTAACCCTAACCCTAATCCTCACTCTAACCCTCATCTTGACCCTTACTGTCACCCTCAACTTAAACCTCACCCTAAACCTAACCCTCATCCTAATCCTCACCCTAACCATGACCCTAACCATCATGCTAACCCGAACCCTCAACCTCACCCTCAGCCTCAGCCTAACCCTAAGCCTAAGCCTAACCCTAAACCTAATCCTCACTCTCACCCTAGCTCTCACGGTAACCCTAATCCTAACCCTGACCCTCATCCTAACGCTAACCCTAACCCTAAAAATAACCCTAAACCTAACCCTCATTCTAACCATACCACTCACCCTAACCCTAAACCACACCCTAACACTTACCCTCACCCTAACACTAACCCTAACCCTCACACTAACCCTAACGATCACCCAAAACCTACCACTCACCCTAACCCTAATCCTCACCCTCATCCTCACCCTAGCCCTCAACCCAACCCTAAACCTCATACTCACCCTAAACCTCACACTAACCCCAAAAACGAATCCTCAATCTAAACCATACCCTAACCCTAACCCTAACCCTAACCTTCACCCTAGCCCCAACACTCACCCTTACCGTAATCCTCACTCTCAACCTAACCCTCAACTTTACCCTTACTGTCACCCTCACCCTAATCCTCACAATAACCCTAACCCTCATCCTAACCCTCACCCTGACCATAACCCTAAGCATCACCCTAATCCTGACCCTCACCCACAACCTAAACCTAACACTCACTCTCACACTAACCCTCACACTAACACTAACTCTAACCCTAAACCTCAACCTCACCCTAACCCTAACCCTCACCCTCATCATCACCCACAGCCTAACCCTAAGACCAACCCTAACCCTCACCGTAAACCTCACACTCACCCTCACAGTAACCCTAAACCTAATCCTAACCATAACCCTAACCCTCACTCTTACCCTAACACTAACCCTAACCCTAACCCTCACCCTAACACTAACTCTAAAATTAAACCTCACCCTCAACCTAAACCTAACCTTAAACCTCACCCTAACCATAAACCTAAACCTCACCCTCACCCTAGCCCTCAGCCTAACCCTAATCCTAACCCTAACCCTCACCCACCCTCACCCTAACCCTAATCCTAACACTCACCCTAAACCTAACCCTCACCTTCAACCTCACCCTCAGCCTAATGCTAAGCCTTATTCTAAACCTAAGCCTAGCCCACACACTCACCCTCACCCTAATCATAATCCTAACCCTAACCCTAACTCTAACCCTAACCCTCACACTAACCCTCACCCTAACCCTAACCCTAACTCTAACCCTAATCCTAACCCTAATCCTCACACTAACCCTAACCCTCACCCTCACCCTCAACCTAACCCTTAACCTAAAATTAAAAATAACGCTAACATGAACCCTAACCCTCAACCTAACTGTAACCCTCACCCTAACCCTAACCATCACCCTAACACATACCCCCACCCTAACACTAACCATAACCCTAACACTAACCCTCACACTAACCATAAAACTCATCCTAACCCTAAACCTCACCCTAACCCTAACCCTAACCCTAACCCCCAGCCTCACCGTAGCCCTCACCCTAACCCTAATTCTAACTCTTATCCTCACCTAACCCTAAACCCTTATCCTCACCCTAAACCTCACACTAACCCTAATCCTAATCCTCAATCTAACCCTCACCCTCACCCTAACCCCTAACCGTCACACTTACCCTAACCCTCACCCTAACCCTAACCCTGACCCTTTTCTTAACCCTCACCCATAGCCTAACCCTCAACTTTACCCTTACCTTCACCCTCACCCTAACAATCAATCTATCCCTAACCCTCATCGTAACCTTCAAGCTAACTGTAACACTAAACGTCACCCTTACCCTAAACTTCACCCTCAATCTCACCCTCACCCTAACACTAATCCTAACCCTAAACCTAATCCTAACCCTAACCCTCACCCTCAGCCTCACACTCACTCCAAAAGTAACCTTAACCATAAAACTAAAAATAAACCTAACTCTAACCCTAATCCTAACCCTCACCCTCACCCTAACCCTAATCCTAAACGTACCCCTCACCCTAACCCTAACCCTCACCCACACTGTAACCCTAACCCTCATCCTAACCCTCACCCTAACTCTAATCCTCACCGTCACTGTAACACAAACGCTCACTCCCACCCTCAACCTCAGCCTAACCCTAAGCCTAAGCCTAACCCTAACCCTAACCCTCACACTCACCCTCGCCCTAACCCTAATCCTAACCCTAACCCTATCCCTAAAAATCAACCTAACCCTAACCCTCACCCTAACCCTCCCACTAACCCTAACTCTAAACCTAATCCTCACCCTCAACCTAGCCCAAACCCTAAACCTCACCCTAAATGTCACCTAACCCTAACCCTCACCCTCACCCTCACCGTAACTCTAACCCTAACCCTAACAATAACACTAACCATAACCCTAACCCTAACCATAAACCTCACACTCAGCCTCACCCTCACTGCAAACTTAAACCTAACACTAACCATAACACTAACATTAACCCTTACCCTAACCCTAACCCTAACCCTAAATCTAACCTTAACACTAACCCTAACCCGAATCCTCACGCCCACGCTCAGTCTCATTCTAACCCTTAGCCTAACCCTAACATTAACCCTAACTTTAACCCTAAACCTCACCCTCACCCTAACCCTATCTCTAAACCTAAACCTAAACCTCAGCTTAACCCTAACCCTAACCCTACCTGCACCCTCACCCTCACTTTAACTCTAACCCTAACCCTAACAATAACACTAACCCTAACCCTCACCATCACCCTAACCCTAATCCTAACACTAACCCTATCCTTAAACCTCAACCAAACCCTCACCTTCACCCTAATGGTAACACTAAACCTAACCCTAAACGTCACCCTAATACTCCCCCTCACCCTAATTCTAACCCTAAACCTCACCAGCACCCTAACCCTTACCCTAACCCTAAACCTCACCCTAAACCTCACCCTAACCCTCACCCTCACTCTCACCATGACCGTAACTCTAACCCGAACCCTAACAATAATACTAACCCTAACCCAAACCCTAACACTAACCATAACCCTCACCCTGAGCCTCACCCTCATCGCAAACTTAACACTAACCATAACACTAACAATAACCCTAACCCTAACCCTAATCCTAAACTTAACCCTAAACCTAACCCAAAACCTCACCCTAACCGTAACCCTAAAACTAACCCTAATCTTAACTCTAAAACTAACCCTAACCATAACCACAAACTTCATCCTAACCCTCACCCTGAATCTAACCCTAACCCTCACCCTAAACCTAACCCTAAACCTCACCCCCACGCTCAGCCTAAGCCTAAGCCTAAGCCTAACCCGAACTCTAACCCTCACCCTAACCCACACACTAACCCTCACCCTAACTCTAACCCTAACACTAACCCTAACTCTAACCCTAAACCTCACCCTCACCCTAACCCTAACTCTAACCATCACCCTAACACTAAACCTCACCCTCACTGTAACCCTAACAGTAACCCTCACCCTAACCATAAACCTAACCCTAATCCTAAACCTCACCATATTGCTAACCCTAAACCTCACCCTAACATCTGCCCTCATCCTAACCCTAATCCTAACCTTAACCTCATCCTAAACCTCACCCAAATCCTAAACCTAAACCTCACCCTCACCGTCAGACTAACCCTAAGCCTAACCCTCACACTCAACCTCACCCTACCCCTAATCCTAACACTAACCCTAACCCTAACCCTAACCCTCACCCTAACCCTCCCCCTAACACTAACTCTAAACCTCACCCTCACCCTCACCCTCACCCTAACCCTAACTCTAACCCTAACCTTAAACTTAAACCTCAACCTAACCCTAAAACTTACCCTCACCCTCACCCTCACCGTAACCTTAACCCTAACCCTAACCCTAACAAAAACCCTTAACCTAACACTAACCCTAATGCTAACCATAACCCTCACCCTAATGGTAACCCTCACCCTAACAATTAACCTCACCCTCACCCTCAACGTAACCTTAACCATAACCCAAACAATAACTCTAAAGCTAACACTAACCCTAACCCTAACCATAACACTAACCCTAACACTATAAGTCACCCTAACACTAACCCTCACCCTAAAATTAACCCTAGTCCTAACACTAACACTCACACTAACCCTAACCATCACCTGAACCCTAAACCTCAACCTAACCCTATCCCTAACCCTCACCCTCACCCTAGCCCTCGCCCTAACCCTTACCCTCATCCTAACTCTAAACCTAACCCTCACCCTAACCTTAACGCTAAACCTCACATTAACCCTAACCCTCATCCTCAACATCAACCTCAGCTTAACCCTAACCCTAACCTTAACCAAACGCAAACCCTCACCCTCACTCTCACCCTGACTCTAAACCTAGCCCTAAACAAAACCCTCACGCTAATCCTAAACCTATCCCTGACCTTCACCCTAACCCAAACCCTAATCCTACCCCTAACCCTCACCCTCACCCTAAACTTTACCCTCACCCTAACCCTAAACCTAACCCTCATCCTAACACTAACCATAACCCTAAACCTCACACTAACCTTAACCCTAATACTATCCCTCACCAAAACCTTAACCCTCAACCTCACCCTCAACCTCACCCTAACCCTCACCCTCACTCTCACCCTAAAAATAACCATAAACCTAACCCTCACACTAAACCTAACTCTGACACTCACCCTCACCCTCAACCTAAGCCTAAGCCTACACCTAAGCCTAATCCTAAACCTAACTCTCACTCTCACCCTCACCCTAAACCTAAACCTTACTTTAACCCAAAACCTAACCCTAGTACTCACCCTAACCCTTACACTCATCGTAACCCTAACCCTAACCCTAACCCTCGCCCTAAACCTAACCCTAACCCTAACCCTCACCGTAACCCTAACACTAACCCTAACTCTCACCGTAAACCTATCCTTAACCTTAATGCTATCCCTAACCCTCACCCTTCCGCTAAACCTCCCTCTAACCCTTACCCTCACCCTATCCTTCACCCTAACCCTAACACTAACACTAAACCTAAACCCCATCCTCACCCTAAACCTAACCCTAAGTCTCACCCTCAACCTCAACCTCACCCTAACCCTAACCCAAACCCTCAACTGAACTGTCACCCTAACGCTCACCCTAACCCTCAACTTAACCCTAACCCTCACACTCACCCTAACCCTCACCTTAAGCCTTACCCTCACCCTAAACCTAACCCTAAACCTAACGATAACCCTCACCCTCACCTAACCTAACCTGGATCCTAACCCTCACCCTAAACCTCAACCTAACTCTAACGCTATACCTAAACCTCACCCTCAAACTAAACCTCATCCTAACCCTTACCCTGACTATAACCCAAAACCTAACCCTAATCCTCACCTTAACCCTCACCCTAAAACTCACCGTAACCCTAACGCTAACACTAAACCTCACTCTCATCCTAACCCTCACACTTATCCTTATCCTCACACTAACCCTAACCCTAACTCTAATCCTCACATTAACCCTAACCCTCACACTAACCCTAACCCTACACCTCACACTACCCCTCACCCTCACCCTAACCCTAACACTAACCCTCACCCTAACTCTAACGTTATCCCTAAACCTCACCCTCACCCTAAACCTCATCCTAACCCTTACCCTCACTATAACCCTAACCCTAACCCTAACCCTAATCCTCACCATAACCCTAACCCTCACCCTAACCCTCACCGTCACCCACACCATAAAACTCACCCGAACCTGAACCCGAACCCTCACCCTAAACCGATCCTAAACCTCACCCTAACCCTAACGCTCAATCTAAACCTAACTCTAACCCTCATCCTCTTACTAAAACAAACCCTCACCTTAACCTTCACACTAACCCTCACCCTAACCCTAACGCTAACCCTAAACCTCACTCTCACCCTAACCCTCACTCTTATCCTTATCCTCACACTAACCCTAACCCTAACCCTAATCCTCACATTAATCTTATACCTCACCCTAACCCTACCCATACCCCCTCAACTTACCCTTCACCCTAACCCTAACCCTAAGCCTAACTCTGACACTAACCCTATCCCAAACCCTCAACTTCACCCTAACCCTTACCGTCACCGTCACCCTAAACCTCACCCTAAACCTAACCCTCAACTACACCTCACCCTAACCCTAACCCTAACCCTAACCCTCACCTTAACCCTCACCCTAATCCTAACCCTATCCCTAACCCTCACCCTAACCCTAAACCTAACCCTAAACCTAACCCTCACCCTCACCCTAACCTTTACCCTCACCCTAACACTAAAACTAACACTCGGCCTAACTATCATCCTAACCCTCACACTAACCCTAAACCTCACCCTAACCATAACCGTAACCCTCAGCCAAACCCACTTCTTAAACCTAACCCTAACCCTCAACCCAACCCTAACCCTAGCCCTAACTCTAACCCTCATCCTAACCCTAAACCTCACCCTCACCCTCAGCCTAAACCTAACCCTAAACCTAAACCTAACCCTAACCCTCACACTCACCCTCACCCTAACTCTAACGCTAACCCTAACCCTGACCCTGACCCTAACCCTAACCTTATCACTAACCTCACCCTAAACCTAAACCTCACTCTCACCCTAACCCTAACCCTAACACTCACCCTAAACCTAAGCCTTAAACTAAACCTCACCCTCACCCTAAACCTCACCCTAACCCTTACCCTCACCTGAACCCTAAACCTAACCCTCAGCCTAACCCTCATCCTAACCCTAACCCTAAACCTAACCCTCACCCCAACCTTAACGCTATTCCTAACCCTAACCCTCACATTAACCCTAACCCTCAACCTCACTCTCAACCTCACCCACATCCTAACCCTAACCCTACCCCTAATCTAAACACTAACTCTAACCCTCACCCTAACTCTAAACCAAACCAAAACCCTCACACTAATCATAAATATAACCCTAAACCCTCACCCTAACCCTAACCCTAATCCAAAACCTAACCCTCACCCTCACTGTAACCTTTACCCTCACTCTAAACCTTACCCTCACCCTAACCCTAAATGTAACCCTCAGCCTAACCCTCATCCTAACCCTAACCGTCACCCTAACATTAACCCTAACCGTAAACCTGACCCTCACCTAAACCCTAACCCTCAACCTCACCCTCAACCTCACCCTCATGCTCACACTAACCCTCACACTAACCCTCACTCTAACCCTAACCCTAACCCTAATCCTCACCCTAAACCTAACTCTAACCCTCACCCTCATACTAACACTAAACCTCAACTTAACCCTCATCCTAAACCTAACCCTAACCCTAACGCTAACCCTAACCCTCACTCTCACCCTAACCCTCACCCTAACACTTATCCTCACAGTAACTCTAACCCTAACCCTAACCTTCACCCTAACCCTAACCGAACCCTCCCCCTCACCTTTACCCTAACCCTCACCATCACCCCAAACATCACCACCACCCTAACACTCACCTACACCCTCACAATCACTCTCAGGCTCACCCCCACCCTAACCATCACCCTCACCCTAAACATCACTCTAACCCTAACCCAAACACTAACGTTAACCCTAATCCTCACCCTAACCCTAATCCTCAACTTAAACCTCACCCTCACCCTAATCCTCAACCTAACCCTAACCCTGAGCCTTTCCTAAGCAAATCCCTCACCCTCACTCTAACCCTAATCAGAACCCTAACCCTAATCCTAAACCTAACCCTAATGCTAACCTTAAACCTCAACCTCTCCATAACCCTCACCCTAACCCTTACCCTCACACTAAACATAACCCTAATCCTAACCCTCACCCTCACCCTAACCGTAATACACACCCTAAACCTAATCCTCAGCCGAAACCTAACCGTCAGCCTAAACATCATCGTAACTCTAACCTTCAACCTAACCCTCACACTCACCCTAACCCTAACCCTAATCCTAGCCCTAACTCTAACACTAACCCTAAACCTCAACCTAACCCTCACCCTAACCTTAACCCTAAAACTAACCCTAACCCTAACCCTCAACCTAACCCTCAAACTAACCCTAAACCTAACCCTAAACCTCACCCTCAGCCTCACCCTAATCCTAACCCTAAAACTAAACCTCACCCTAACCCTAAACCTAAGCCTCAACCTCACCCTCACCCTCACCATAACTCTAACCCTAACACTGACAATAACACTAATCCTTACCCTAAACCTAACCCTAACCCTAACCATAATGCTAACACTCACCCTCACCCTAACCCTAATGCTCACCCTAACCCTCACCCTCACAGTAACCCTAACCCTCATACTAACTCTCACCCTAAACCTAACCCTAACCTTAAACCTTACCCTAACACTAACCCTAATCCTCACCCTCATCCTAGCCCTCAACCTAACCCTAATTGTAACCCTAATCCTCATCCTAACCCTCACCCTAACCTCAACCCTAACCCTCACCCTAACCCTAAACCTAACCCTAAACCTCACCCTAACCCTAAACCTAATCCTCACCCTCACCCTTACCCTCAACATCACTCTAACCCTAACACTAACAATAAACCTATCACTAAACCTAACCCTAAACTTCGCACTCACCTTCAGCCTTACCTGAATCATAACCCTAAACCTAACCCTTACCCTAACCCTCCCCCTAACTCTCACCCTAATACTAACCCTAACCCTAACACTAACCCTAACCCTGACCCTCACCCTAACGCTAACTCTAACCCTAAACTTCAACCTCACCCTAAACCTAACTCTAACCCTAACCCAAACCCTAAACCTAACCCTAACAATAACCCTAACACAAATCCTAACCCTCATCCTAACCATAAACATCACCCTAACCCAAAACCTCACCCTAACACTTACACTCACACTAACACTAAACCTAACCCTAAAACTAACCCTCACACTAACTCTAACCCTAAGCCTAACCCTAAACTTCAATGTAACCCTCACCCTCACCCTAACCCTAACACTAACCCTATCCCTAAAGCTCACCCTCACTCTCCCCCTAACACTATATCTAACCATAAACCTCACCCTCACCCTCACTCAAACCCTAACCCTTAACCCCACCCTAACCCTAACCCTAACCCTCACCGGAACCCTCACGCTCACTGTAACTCTAACCCTACCCCTAACAATAGCATTAACCCTAACCCTAACCATCACCCTAACCCTAATCCTCACCCCAACCCTCACTCTCAGCCTAATCCTAAGCCTAAACTTAACCCTCACCCTAACCCTCACACTCAACCTCACCCTAACCCTAATCCTAAACTTAATCCTATCCCTAAACCTCAACCTAACCCTCACCATCACCCTAACCCTAACACTAATGATATCCCTAAACCTCACCCTAATCCTCCCTCTAAAATTTACTCTAACCCTAAACCTCACCCTCACCCTAACCCTAAACCTCACCCTAAACCTCACTCTAACCCTAAACCTCACCCTCCACCTCACCATAACTCGAACCCTAATCCTAACATTAACACTAACCCTAACAGTAACACTAACCCTAACCGTAACAGTAACCCTAAGGGTAACCATAAACCTCACCCTCAGCCTCATCCTCAGCCTAACCCTAAGCCTAAACCTAACCCTAACCCTCACCATAAACCTAACCCTAACCCTAACCCTATACCTAACCTTAACACTAAACCTAACCCTGACACTAAACCTAACCCTAATCCTCAGCTTCACCCTCACCCTAATGCAAACCCTAATCAGAACCCTCATCCTAACCCTAAGCCTAACCCTAACCCTAATCCTAACCTTCAAACAAACTCTACCCTAAACCTAATCCTAAACCTAACCTTATCCCTAAACCTAACCCTCACTGTAACCCTCAACCTAGCCCTCACCCTAACCCTAATCCTAACCCTAAACCTCATCTTAACTCTCACCCTAACCCTAACCCTAACCCTCACCCTCATGCTCGGCCTAAGCCTAAACCTAAAACTAACCCTAACCCTAAACCTCACCAGAACCCTAAACCTACCACTAACCCGAACTCTAACCCTAAACCTAACTCTCACGCTAACCCTAAATCTAACCCTAACCCTAAACCTCATCCTAACCCTCACCCTCAACCTAACCTGAAACATAACCCTAACCCTAACCCTAACAGTACCCAAAACCCTAACAGTAACCCTCACCCTAACAATAACCCTCACCCTAACACTAATCCTAACACTCACACTAACTCTCAAACTAACCCTAACCATCACCCTAACCCTAAAACTCACCCTAACCCTAACACTAACCCTCACCCTCACACAAGCCCTCACCTTAAACCCTAAGCCTCATCCTCAACCTAAACCTCACCCTAATCCTAACACTAATCCTCAATCTAACCCTCACCCTACCCCTAACCCTCACCCTAACCCTAACTCTAGCGAGAAACATCACCCTCACCCTAACCCTAACTATAACCCTAACCCTAACACTAAACTTCACCCTAACCCTAACACTAACCCTCACATTAACCCTAACACTCACCCTCACTCTCACCCTCAGCATTACCCTAAGCTTAAGCCTAACACTAACCCTAACCCTCACACTAACCCTAAACCTAACACTAACCTTAACCCTAACCCTCAACTTCAACCTCACCCTCAGTCTAACCCTAAACTGAACGCTAAATCTAACCCTAATACACACACTCACCCTCACCCTAATCCTAATCCTAACGCTAACCTTAACCCTAACTCTAACCATCCCCCTAACTCTCACCCTAACCCTAACGCTATCACTAACCCTAACCCTAACCCTCAACCTAACCCTCATCCTAACCCTACTCTAACCCTAAATCTCACCTTCAGCCTAACCCTAACTCTAACCCTAACCCAAACCTTAAACCTCAACCTAACCCTAATCCTAAACCGCATCCTTACCCTCACCCTCACCCTACCCTTAACCCTAAACCTAACCCTAACAATAAACCTAACCCTATTCCTAACCCTTACCCTAACCATAAACCTCACCCAAAACCAAACCCTCAACCTAAAACTTACCCTCACCCTAACACAAACTCTAACCCAAAAACAAACCTTCACCCTAACCCTCCCCCTAACCCTATATCTAACCCTCAACCTGACCCTCACCCTCACCCTAACCCTAACCCTAAACCCCACCCTAACCCTAACCCTAGCACTCAACCTCATGTTCGGCCTAAGCATAAGCATAAGCATAAGCCTAACCCTAACCCTAACCCTCACCCTAACCCTAATACTAACACTAACCCTAACTCTAACCCTAAACCTCACACTCACCATAACCCTAAATATAACCCTAACCCGAAACCTAAACCTAAGCCTAAACCTAACCCTCACCCTCACCCTCACCATAACCCTAACCCTACCCCTAACCCTAACAATAACCCTCATCCTAACCATAACCTTCACCCTAAACCTAACCCTCACCCTAACACCCACCCTCACACTAACCCTAACCATCACCCTAACCCTAAACCTCACCCTAACCCTAACCCTCACCCTCAACCTAGCCCTCAACCTAACCCTAAACCTAACCATCATTCTAAACCTAATCCTCATCCCAACCCACACGCTAAGCCTAACCCTAAGCCTAAGCCAAACCATAACCCTAACCCTCACATTCACCCTCACTGCAAACCTAATCCTAAACCTAGCCCTAACTCTAATATTTAACCTCAACCTAAACCTCACCCTAATTCTAACTCTAACCCTAACCCTAACCATCCGCCAGACCCTCCCCATAACCCTAACTCTAAACCTAAACCTTACCCTCACCTTAACCATAACCCTAATCCTAAACCTCACCCTAACCCTGATCCTAAACCTCACCCACACCCTCACCCTCACTGTTACTCTAACCCTAACCCTAACTGTAACACTAAGCCTAAGCCTATCCCAAACCATGACCCTCACTGTAACTCTAATCCTAACCCAAACCCTCACCCTAACCCTAATCCTAACCCTCACCCTCACCCTAACCCTCACCCTCACTGTAACCCTAACCCAAATCCTAACCATAAACCTCACCCTAACGCTAACCCTAACCCTCACCCTAACTCTAACCCTCACCCTCACACTAATGCTAATCCTAAACCTTATCCTAACACTCACCCTAACCCTAAAACCCTAACCTTAACCCCCACCCTCACAGTCACACTCAGCCTAAGCCTTAGCCTAAGCCTAAGGTGAACCCTAACCCTCACACTCACCCTCACCTTAACCCTAACCATAACACTAACCCTAACCCTAACCCTCAGACTAACCCTCACCCTAATGCTAAATCTAACCCCAAACCTCACTCTCACCCTAACCCTAACCCTCACACTCAGCCTCAACCTCTGCCTAACATTAAGCCTTACCCTAACCCCAACATTAACACTAACACTAACCCTAACCCTCACCCTACCCCTCACTCTAACCCTAACCCTAACCCTCACCATCAGCCTAGCCCATACCCAAACCCTAAGCCTAAGCCTAACCCTCACTTAACCGTCACTCTAACCCTAACCCAAACACTCATCCTAACCATAACCCTCACATTCACGCTCACCCTAACTCTAATCCTAACCCTAACCCTAACTGTAACCCTCATACTCACCCTTACCTTAACCCTAACCCTAATCCTAAACCTAACACTAACCCTCACCCCTACACTAAACCTCACCCTAACCTTAACGCTAACAATAAACCTAACCCTAAGCCTAACCCGAAACCACACCCTAACCCTAACTCTAACCCTAAACCTCACCCTCACCCTAACCCTAACACTAACCCTAATCCTAAACCTCACCCTAAACCTAAACTTTACCCTAACACTTACCCTCACCCTAACACTAACAATGAACCTAACACTAATGCTCACACTAATGCTAACCATCACGCTAAACCTAAACCTCACCCTAATCCTAACCCTAACCCTCAACTTCACCCTAGCCCCACCTAAACCTAACACTCATCCTCACCCTAAACTTCACACTAATGCTAACACTAATCCTCAATCTAACCCTCACCCTCAACCTAACCGTAACCCTCGCGCTAACAATAACCCTCATCCTCACCCTAACCCTCATCTTTACTATTACTGTCACCCTCATCCTAACCCTCAGCTTAAACCTAACCCTCATCCTAACCCTCACCCTAACCGTAATCCTAACCATCACCCTGACCTTCAGCCTCAGCCTAACCCTAAGCCTAAGCCTAAAACTAACCCTAAACCTCACAATCACCCTAGCCCTCACCCTAACACTAATCCTAACCCTAACCCTCATCCTAACCCTCAACCTAACCATAATGAGAACCATCACTCTAAACCTAATCCTCATCCCCACCCTCACCATCAGCCTAACCCTAAGCCTAAGCCTAACCCTTAAACTAAACCTCACACTCACCCTCAGCCTAACCCTAATCCTAACCCTAACCCTAACCCTAACCCTAACCCTAACCCTAAACCTAAACCTAAACCCCAACCTAACCCTCACCCTAACCCTAACCCTCACCCTCACTTTAGTCCTCACCCTAACCCTCAGCTCAAAACTAACCCACACCTTCACCATAACCCGAATCCTAATACTCACCCTAACCCTACCCCAAACCCTAACCCTCACCCTAACCCTCACCCTCCACCTAACACTAAGCGTAACCCTAAACCCAACCCTAACCCTAACACTAAACCTAACCCTAACACTAACACTAAACATAAACCTCACCCTGAGCATCACCCTCACTGCAAACTTAAAACTAACCTTAACACTAACAGTAACCCTAACCCTAACCCTAACCCTAACCCTAACCCTCACCCAAACCCTAACCCTAACCCTAAACCCAAACCTAACCCTAATCCTAAACCTAAACCTAACCCTAAGCTTAACCATAAACCTCATCCTAACACTCACCCTAAACCTAACGCTAACCCTCACCCTAACCCTAAACCTAACCCTCACTATCATGCTCGGCCTAAGCCTAAGCCTAAGCCTAAGCCTAACCTGAACTCTAACCCTCACCCTAAACCTAACCCTAACTCTAATCCTAAACCTCACCATCACCCTAACCCTAACTCTAACCCTAACCCTAAACCTCACCATCAACCTAACCCTAACTCTAACCCTAACACTAAACCTAAACCTCACCCTAACCCTAACCCAAACTTCACCATCAACCTCACCTTAACCGTAACCCTAACCCTAACCCTAACAATAACCCTAAAACTAAACCTAACCCTCACCCTAAACATAACCCTCAACATAACCCTAAACCTCAATCTAAACCTCACCCTCACCCTAACCGTAACCCTCAACCTCACCCTAACCCTCAGCCTAACCCTAACCCTCATCCTCACCTTAACCCTCACCCTAATCCTAACCCTCAACTTTACCCTTACCGTCACCCTCACCCTAAACCACCCCCTAACCCTAACTCTCATCCTAACCCTCACCCTAACCGTAACCCTAACCATCACCCTAACCCTAACACTTACTCTCCACCTCAGTCTCAGCCTAACCCTAATCCTAAGCCTACCCTTAACCCTAACCCTCACCCATACCTTAGCCCTTACCATAACCCTAATCCTAAACCTAACCCTCACCCTAACCCTCAACGTAACCATAACCTTAACCATCACTCTAAACCTAATCCTCATCCCCACACTCACCATCAGCCTAACCTAAGCATAACCATACCCCTAAACCTAAACCTAACCCTCACTGTAAACCTAACCCTAACCATAACCCTACCCCTAATCCTCACCCTCACCCTCACCCTAAACCAAATCCTAACCCTAACACTACCTTCATCCTAACCCTCACCCTAACACTAATCCTCACCCTCACCATAACACTAACCCTCACACCCACCCTCACCCTCAGCCTAACCCTAAGACTAAGCCTAAGCCTATCCCTAACCATCACACTCACACTCCACCTAACCCTAATCCTAACCCGAACACTATCCCTAAACCTCAACCTAACACTCACCCTCACCCTAAGAATAACACTAACTCTAAACCTAACCCTCACACTAACTGTACCACTAACCCTCACTGTAACCCTCAACCTAACCCTAACCCTAAACCTCACCCTCACCCTCAACATAACTATAACCCAAACCCTATCAATAACAGTAACCCTAACCCTAACCCTAAACCTAACCCTAACCATAAACCTCAACCTCAAACTCACCCTCACTGCAAAATTAACCCTAACCATAACACTAACAAAAAATCTAACCCTGAAGCTAACCCTCACCCTAATCCTCACCTCCACCCTCACACTCAGCCTAACCCTATCTCTAACCCTAACCCTAAACCTCACCCTAACCCTAACCCTAACCCTCACCTGCAACCTCACCCTCACCGTAACACTAACCCATACCCTAACAATAACACTAACCCTAAACCTATCCATCAACCTAACCCTAATCCTCACACCCACACTCACCCTCAGCCTAACCGTAACCCTAAGCCTAACCCTAACCCTAACCCTCACCTCAATCTCACGCTAACCTTAATCCTAACCCTAACCCTATCCCTAAACCTCAACCTAACCCTCACCCTCACCCTAATGCTAAAACTAAACCTAAATCTAATTCTTTCCCTAACCCTCCCCCTATCCCTAACTCTAAACCTAAACCTCACCAGCACCCTAACCCTAACCCTAACCCTAAACCTCACGCTAAACCTCACCCTAACCCTAAACCTCACCCTCACTCTCACCCTGACCGTAACTCTAATCCTAACCCAACAATAATGCTAAACCAAACCCTAAACCTAACACTAACCATAACCCTCACCCTGAGCCTCACCCTCACCCAAAACTTAACCCTAAACATAACACTAAAAATAACCCTAAACCTAACCGTAACCCTCACTGTAACCCTAACCCTAACCCTAACCCTAACACTAACCCTAACCATAATCCTCACCCTCACCCTCACCCTAACCCAAACCCTAACCCTAACCCTCACCCTATCCCTAACCCTAATCCTAAACCTAACCCTAACCCTAAACCTAACCCTAACACTAACCCTAACCCTAACCCTAAACCTCATCCTAACCCTCAAACTAAACGTAACCCTAAACCTAACCCTAACCCTCACCCTCATGCTCAGCCTAAGCCTAAGCCTAACCTGAACTCTAACCCTCACCCTAACGCTCACCGTAACCCTAACCCTAACACTAACCCTAACTCTAACCCTAAACCTCACCCTCACCCTAACCCTAACTCTAACCCTAACCCTAAACCTAAACCTCACCCTAACCTTCACCCTGACCCTCACTCTCACCCTCACCTTAACCGTAACCCTAACCCTAATGCTAACAATAACCCTAAACCTAAACCTAACCCTTACCCTAAACATAACCCTCAACATAACCCTAACCCTCAATCTAACCCTCAACCTCACCCTAACCCTAAGCCTAACACTCACCCAAACCCTCACCCTAACACTAACCTTAATCCTAGTCCTCACCCTAAAGGTAACCCTAACCATCACTCTAAACCTAACCCACACCCTCAGCCTCAGCCTCAGCATAACCCTAATCCTAAACCTAACCCTCACCCCAAACCTCACCCTCACCTTAGCAGTCACCGTAACCCTAATCCTAACACAAACCCTCACCTTAACACTCAATGTAACCATAAGCCTATCCATCATTCTAAACCTTAACCTCATCCCCACCCTCACCATAAACCTAACCCTAAGCCTAAGCCTAAACCTAACCCTAACAATAACCCTAACCGTCACTCTAACCCTAACCCTAACCCTCACCCTAACACTAACACTAACCCTAATCCTCAACCTCACCCTCACACTAAACCAAACCCTAACCCTAACCCTAAGCCTAAGCCTAATCCTAACCCTAACCCTAACCCTCAGACTCACCCTCAACCTAACCTTAATCCTAAACCTAGCACTATCCCTAACCCTAACCCTCACACGAAACGTCACCCCAGCACTCACCCTAACCATAATCCTAAACCTAACCCTCATCCTAACCCTCAACCTAACCCTAAGCCTAACGCTCACTCTAACCCTAACCCTCACCCTCAACCTCACCCTTAGTGTAAATCTAAGCCTAACCTTAACCTAACCCTAACCCACAGACACACCCTCACCCTAACCCTAAACTTAACCCTAACTCTAACCCTAACCCTCACTCTAACCCTCACCCTAACCCTAACATTAACCCTAACCCTAACCCTCAAACTAACCCTCACCCTAAGCCTAACTCTAACACTAAACCTCACCCTCACCCTCAACCTAACCCTAACTCGAACCCAAATCTTAACCCTAAACCTCACCCTAACCCTAACCCTAACCCTCAACCTCACCCTCACCCTAACCCTAACCCTAACCCTAACCCTCACCCACACGCTAACCCTAATGCTAACCCTAACACTCACCCTCACTGTAACCCTAACACTAACTCTCACCCTAAACGTAACCTTAACTCTAATACTATCCATAACCCTAACCCTCACCTTAAACCTCACTCTAACCCTTACCCTAACCCTAACCCTCACTCTAACCCTAACCCTAACACTAACACTAAACCTCACCCTAACCCTCACCCTATCCCTAAACCTAAACCTAACCCTCACCCTAACCCTTAACCTAAACCTAAACCATACCCTCCCCCTAGCACTCACTCTAATGTTAACCCTAACCCTAACCCTCACCCTAAATTTAACCCTAACCCTAACCCTCACACAAACCCTAACCGTCACACTTACCCTCAACCTCAGCTTCACCCTCACCCTAACCTTCACCCTCAACCTTACCCTAACCCTAACCATAACCCTAACCCTCACACTAAACCTAACTCTGACACTCACCCTCATCCTCAACATAAGCCTAAACCTACACCTAAGCCTAATCCTACACCTAACCCTCACCCTCACTCTCACCCTAAACGTAAACCTTACCCTAAGCCTAAACCTAGCCCTCACCCTAAACCTAATCCTAACCCTAACCCTCACCCTAACTCTAACCCTAACCCGAATGCTAACCCTAACACTCACCCTCACCATAACCCTAACCCTAACCCTCACCCTAAACCTAACCTTAACCCTAATACTATCCCTAACACTCACCCTTACCCTAATCCTCAATCAAACCCTTACCCTAACCCTAACCCTCACCCTAAACCTAACCTGAACACTAACACTAAACCTCACCCTAACCCTCACACTATCCCTAAACCTAAACCTAACCCTCACCCTAACGCTCACCCTAACCCTCACCTAAACCTATACTACAGCCGCACCCTAACCTTCACCCTAAAACTTACCCTCACCCTAACCCTAACACTAACCCTAACCCTAATCCTCACCGAAACCCTAACCCTGAACCTCACTCTAATCCTCACCTTCACCTTAACCCTCACCCTAACCCTAACCGTCACTCTCACCCTAAAACTCACCCTCTCCAGAACCCAACCCTCACCCTAACCCTACCTTAAACCTCACCCTAACCCTAACCCTCACCCTAAACCTAACTCTAAACCTCACCCTCATACTAACCCAAAACCTCACCATAAACCTCACCCTAACCCTCACCCTTAACCCTAAGGCTAACCTAACTCTCACTCTCACCCTAACCCTCACACTAAACCTTATCCTCTCACTTATCCTAACCCTAAGCCTCAAATTCACCCTAATCCTCACTCTAACCCTAACCCTACCCCTCACCCTACCCCTCACCCTAACCCTAACCCTAACCCTCAGCTTAGCCCTATCCCTAACCCTCCCCTTCGCACTACCTTCAATATCACCCTCACCCTCACCTTCACCCTCACCCTAACCCATACCCTCAACCTAAACGTTACCCTAATCCTAACCCTCACCCTAAACCTAACCGTAATCCTCACCCTAATACTAATGCTCACCTAAAAGCTCAGCCTAATCCTCACCCTCACACTAACCCTAACCCTAAGCCTTTCCTAACCCAAACCCTCAACCTAACCCTCACACTAAACCTCACCCTCACCCTAGCCCTCACGCTAAAAATATCCCTAAACCTAATCCTCACCCTAAACCTCACCCCCCCCAGTTTAACCCTAAACCTAATCCTAACACTAACCCTAACCCTCACCCTGAACCCCACTCTAACCCTAAACCTAACCCTAACCCTAATGCTAACACAATCCCTCACCCTCACCCTAACCCTAATCATAACCCTAACCCTCACCCTAACCCTAAACCTAACCCTAATTCTAACACTAAACCTCAAACTCACCCTAACCCTCATTCTAACCCTTACACTCACCCTCAACCTCAGCCTCACCATAACTTTAACCCTAAACCTAAACCTCACCCTAACCCTCAACCTAATCCTAACCCTAACCCTCCGCTTAACCCTCACCCTAAACCTAACCCTAACCCTAATCCTCAAGGTATCTCTAACCATAACCCTAACACTCACCCTAAACCTCTCCCTCACCATAACCCAAATGCTAACATTAATCCTCAACCTCACACTAAACCTCGCCCTAACCCTTACACTCACCTTAACCCTATCACTTACCCACACACTAACCCTCACCCTAACGCTTCCCCTCACCCTAACCCTCACTCTAACCTTAACCCTAACCTTCACCGTAACCCTCACCCTAACACTAACACTCAACTGCACCCTCACCCTAACCCTCACCCTCACCCTTAACCTCACCCTAACCCTTACCATCACACGAACCCTAACTCTCACCCTCAGACAAACCCTCATCCTAAACCTAAACCTAACCCTAACCCTCACCCTAACCTTAACTCTAACCCTCACCCTAACCCTCACCTTAACCCTAACCCTCGCCCTCACCCTCAACCTCACCCTGAGCCTAACCCTAACCCTAACACTAATCCAAACACAACCCCTCAACCTTACCCTAACTCTAAACCTAACCGTAACCAAAACCCTCACCCTAAACCTAACCCAATTCCCCACCCTCATCCTTAGCCTAACCCTAATCCTAAACCTAACCCTCACCCTCACCCAAACCCTTACCCTCACACTAATCCTAACCTTAACCCTCAGCCTAACCCTCATCCTAACACTAACACTAAACCTCACCTCAACCCTCACCCTAAACCTAAACCTAAACCTAACCCTCATCCTAAAGCTCACCTAACCCTCACCTAACCATAACACTAACCCTAACTCTAACCCTCACCTTCACCCTAATCTAACCCTCACCCTAACCCACACCCTAACTCTAACGCTATCCCTAAACCTCAGCCTCACCCTAAACCTCATACTAACCCTTACCTCACAATAACCCTAAAACCAACCCGAACACTAATCCTCACTGTAACCGTAACCCTCACCCTCACCCTAACCCTCAACATCACCTTAACCCTCATCCTAACCCTAAATGTCACCCACACCCTAAAACTCACACTAACCGAACCCTCACCCTCACCCTAACCCTACCCTAAACCTCACCCTAACCCTCATCCTCACCCTACCCTCACCCTAAAACTAACCTTAACCCTAACCTTCACACTTAACCTCAACCCCACCCTCACCCTCACCATCACCCTCAGCCTAATCCTCAAACTATCCCTAAAACTAAACATTACCCTATCCCTAACACTCACCCTCAGCCTCACCCTCTCCCTTAACCCTCATCATCACCCTAAACCTAACACTAACCCTAACCCTCACTCTAATCCTTAACCTCACCCTAACCCTATCCCTTACCATTACCCTAACCATCACCCTAATCCTGACATTCACCCTAATCCTAAACCTACCCCTTATCCTAAACCTCATACTAACACTAAACCTAACGCTCACCCTCACCCTAACACTAATCCTAACCCTAACCCTAACCCTCAAAAACACCCTAACCCTCACCCTAACCCTAATGCAAACCCGAACCCTAAAACTCACCCTAACCCTAACCTTAACCCTAAACCTCACACTAACCCTAACCATCACTCTAACCCTAAACTTCATCCTATCCCTGACCCTCACCCTAATCATCACCCTAACCCTAATCTTAACCCTTATCTAACCGAAAAGCTCACCCTCACCATCACCTTCACCATAAGCCTCAACCTCAGATTAGACCTCACCATAAACCTTACCCTAAACCTAACAATAACCCTCAAACTAACCCTCAAATTCACCCTAAACCTAACCCTAAGCCTTAGCCTCATCCTAGCCCTAACCCTAACTCTAACGCTCACACTAACCCTAACCCTCACCCTAACCCTAAACCTAACTCTAACCCTCAAACTAACCCTAACCCTCATCCTAACCATCACTCTAACACTTATCCACAACCTAACCCTAACCCTAACCCTAACCCTCACACTAACACTCACCCTAACCGTAACATTAACCCTCCCCCTCAGCCTAACCCTCACACTAACCCTAACCCTCACCTTAAACCTAAACCAAACCCTCACCCTCACCCGCAAGCTCACCCTCAGCTTAACCCTAACGCTAACACTAATCCTAAAACTAACCCTCACCTACACCCTCACCCTCACCCGAACCATAATCCTAACCCTCAACCTCATACTCAGCCTCACCCTAAAACTCACCCTCACCCTAACCCTAACCTTAAACCTATCCCTATCGCTCACCCTAACCCTAATGCTAACCCTAACCCTCACCCTCACCCTAACCCTAATGCTAAACCTAACACTCAACCTCACCCTAAACCTAACACTAAAACTAACACCAACCCTAACCCTCACTCTCACCTTCACCCTCACCCTCACCCTAACCTAACCCTAACCCTCACCCTCATCCTAACCCTAATGCTAACCCTAACCCTCACCCTCACCCTAACCCACTCACCAACCATAACCCTCATCCTAAAACTAACCCTAACCCTAACCCTCACATGCAGCCTAACCCTCACCCTAACACAAAACCTCACCCTAACCATATCCCTAAACCTAACCGTCACTTCACCCTAATCATCACCCTAACCGTTATAGTCACCCTCACACTAACAATCACACTAACACTAACCCTCAACCTAACCCCAACCCTAACACTCACCTCACCCTCACCTCAGCCTAACAAAAACCCTAACCCTAAACCTCACACTCACCCTCACCCTAACCCTAACCCAAACCCGAACACTCACCCTAACCCTCATCATAAACCTAAGCCTCACCCTCACCCTAAACCTAAACCTAACCTTCACCCTAACCATCACGCTAACCTTAACCATAACCCTAAACCTAACCCTCACCCGAACCCTCAACATAACCCTAAACCTCACCCTCTCCCTAACTTTCACCCTAAACTTTACCCTCAACCTAACCCAAACCCTAACCCTAAACCTAACACTCACACCAACCATAACCCTCACCCTCAGCCTAACCCTAATACTAACCCTTAACCTAACAGTAACCTTCATGCTAACCCTAACCCTAACCATAAACCTCACCCTCAACAGCCCCTTCCGCCTCAGCCTTACCCTAACCCTAACCCTAATCCTAACCCTAACCCTCAACCACACCCTCACCCTAACCCTAACCCTAACCAAAACGCTAACACTCACCCTTACCCTCACCTAACCCTATTCCCAACCCTAACAATAACCCTAACCCTAACATTAAAACTCACCCTAACCTAATCCTAACCCTTACCCTCACCCTCACCCTCACCCTCATTCTAACACTCACACTCATCCTGACCCTCATCATCACACTAACCCTCCCCCTCCCCCTAACCCTCACACTAACCCTAACCCTCACCTTAAACCTAAACCAAACCCTCACCCTCACCCTAACCATAATCCTAACCCTCAACCTCACACTCAGCCTCACCCTAAACCTCACACTAACCTGATACCTCACCCTAACCCTAACCCTAAACCTAACCCTAACACTAACCCTAACCCTAACCCTAAACCTCATCCTAACCCTCAAACTAAACGTAACCCTAAACCTAACCCTAACCCTCACCCTCATGCTCAGCCTAAGCCTAAGCCTAACCTGAACTCTAACCCTCACCCTAACGCTCACCGTAACCCTAACCCTAACACTAACCCTAACTCTAACCCTAAACCTCACCCTCACCCTAACCCTAACTCTAACCCTAACCCTAAACCTAAACCTCACCCTAACCTTCACCCTGACCCTCACTCTCACCCTCACCTTAACCGTAACCCTAACCCTAATGCTAACAATAACCCTAAACCTAAACCTAACCCTTACCCTAAACATAACCCTCAACATAACCCTAACCCTCAATCTAACCCTCAACCTCACCCTAACCCTAAGCCTAACACTCACCCAAACCCTCACCCTAACACTAACCTTAATCCTAGTCCTCACCCTAAAGGTAACCCTAACCATCACTCTAAACCTAACCCACACCCTCAGCCTCAGCCTCAGCATAACCCTAATCCTAAACCTAACCCTCACCCCAAACCTCACCCTCACCTTAGCAGTCACCGTAACCCTAATCCTAACACAAACCCTCACCTTAACACTCAATGTAACCATAAGCCTATCCATCATTCTAAACCTTAACCTCATCCCCACCCTCACCATAAACCTAACCCTAAGCCTAAGCCTAAACCTAACCCTAACAATAACCCTAACCGTCACTCTAACCCTAACCCTAACCCTCACCCTAACACTAACACTAACCCTAATCCTCAACCTCACCCTCACACTAAACCAAACCCTAACCCTAACCCTAAGCCTAAGCCTAATCCTAACCCTAACCCTAACCCTCAGACTCACCCTCAACCTAACCTTAATCCTAAACCTAGCACTATCCCTAACCCTAACCCTCACACGAAACGTCACCCCAGCACTCACCCTAACCATAATCCTAAACCTAACCCTCATCCTAACCCTCAACCTAACCCTAAGCCTAACGCTCACTCTAACCCTAACCCTCACCCTCAACCTCACCCTTAGTGTAAATCTAAGCCTAACCTTAACCTAACCCTAACCCACAGACACACCCTCACCCTAACCCTAAACTTAACCCTAACTCTAACCCTAACCCTCACTCTAACCCTCACCCTAACCCTAACATTAACCCTAACCCTAACCCTCAAACTAACCCTCACCCTAAGCCTAACTCTAACACTAAACCTCACCCTCACCCTCAACCTAACCCTAACTCGAACCCAAATCTTAACCCTAAACCTCACCCTAACCCTAACCCTAACCCTCAACCTCACCCTCACCCTAACCCTAACCCTAACCCTAACCCTCACCCACACGCTAACCCTAATGCTAACCCTAACACTCACCCTCACTGTAACCCTAACACTAACTCTCACCCTAAACGTAACCTTAACTCTAATACTATCCATAACCCTAACCCTCACCTTAAACCTCACTCTAACCCTTACCCTAACCCTAACCCTCACTCTAACCCTAACCCTAACACTAACACTAAACCTCACCCTAACCCTCACCCTATCCCTAAACCTAAACCTAACCCTCACCCTAACCCTTAACCTAAACCTAAACCATACCCTCCCCCTAGCACTCACTCTAATGTTAACCCTAACCCTAACCCTCACCCTAAATTTAACCCTAACCCTAACCCTCACACAAACCCTAACCGTCACACTTACCCTCAACCTCAGCTTCACCCTCACCCTAACCTTCACCCTCAACCTTACCCTAACCCTAACCATAACCCTAACCCTCACACTAAACCTAACTCTGACACTCACCCTCATCCTCAACATAAGCCTAAACCTACACCTAAGCCTAATCCTACACCTAACCCTCACCCTCACTCTCACCCTAAACGTAAACCTTACCCTAAGCCTAAACCTAGCCCTCACCCTAAACCTAATCCTAACCCTAACCCTCACCCTAACTCTAACCCTAACCCGAATGCTAACCCTAACACTCACCCTCACCATAACCCTAACCCTAACCCTCACCCTAAACCTAACCTTAACCCTAATACTATCCCTAACACTCACCCTTACCCTAATCCTCAATCAAACCCTTACCCTAACCCTAACCCTCACCCTAAACCTAACCTGAACACTAACACTAAACCTCACCCTAACCCTCACACTATCCCTAAACCTAAACCTAACCCTCACCCTAACGCTCACCCTAACCCTCACCTAAACCTATACTACAGCCGCACCCTAACCTTCACCCTAAAACTTACCCTCACCCTAACCCTAACACTAACCCTAACCCTAATCCTCACCGAAACCCTAACCCTGAACCTCACTCTAATCCTCACCTTCACCTTAACCCTCACCCTAACCCTAACCGTCACTCTCACCCTAAAACTCACCCTCTCCAGAACCCAACCCTCACCCTAACCCTACCTTAAACCTCACCCTAACCCTAACCCTCACCCTAAACCTAACTCTAAACCTCACCCTCATACTAACCCAAAACCTCACCATAAACCTCACCCTAACCCTCACCCTTAACCCTAAGGCTAACCTAACTCTCACTCTCACCCTAACCCTCACACTAAACCTTATCCTCTCACTTATCCTAACCCTAAGCCTCAAATTCACCCTAATCCTCACTCTAACCCTAACCCTACCCCTCACCCTACCCCTCACCCTAACCCTAACCCTAACCCTCAGCTTAGCCCTATCCCTAACCCTCCCCTTCGCACTACCTTCAATATCACCCTCACCCTCACCTTCACCCTCACCCTAACCCATACCCTCAACCTAAACGTTACCCTAATCCTAACCCTCACCCTAAACCTAACCGTAATCCTCACCCTAATACTAATGCTCACCTAAAAGCTCAGCCTAATCCTCACCCTCACACTAACCCTAACCCTAAGCCTTTCCTAACCCAAACCCTCAACCTAACCCTCACACTAAACCTCACCCTCACCCTAGCCCTCACGCTAAAAATATCCCTAAACCTAATCCTCACCCTAAACCTCACCCCCCCCAGTTTAACCCTAAACCTAATCCTAACACTAACCCTAACCCTCACCCTGAACCCCACTCTAACCCTAAACCTAACCCTAACCCTAATGCTAACACAATCCCTCACCCTCACCCTAACCCTAATCATAACCCTAACCCTCACCCTAACCCTAAACCTAACCCTAATTCTAACACTAAACCTCAAACTCACCCTAACCCTCATTCTAACCCTTACACTCACCCTCAACCTCAGCCTCACCATAACTTTAACCCTAAACCTAAACCTCACCCTAACCCTCAACCTAATCCTAACCCTAACCCTCCGCTTAACCCTCACCCTAAACCTAACCCTAACCCTAATCCTCAAGGTATCTCTAACCATAACCCTAACACTCACCCTAAACCTCTCCCTCACCATAACCCAAATGCTAACATTAATCCTCAACCTCACACTAAACCTCGCCCTAACCCTTACACTCACCTTAACCCTATCACTTACCCACACACTAACCCTCACCCTAACGCTTCCCCTCACCCTAACCCTCACTCTAACCTTAACCCTAACCTTCACCGTAACCCTCACCCTAACACTAACACTCAACTGCACCCTCACCCTAACCCTCACCCTCACCCTTAACCTCACCCTAACCCTTACCATCACACGAACCCTAACTCTCACCCTCAGACAAACCCTCATCCTAAACCTAAACCTAACCCTAACCCTCACCCTAACCTTAACTCTAACCCTCACCCTAACCCTCACCTTAACCCTAACCCTCGCCCTCACCCTCAACCTCACCCTGAGCCTAACCCTAACCCTAACACTAATCCAAACACAACCCCTCAACCTTACCCTAACTCTAAACCTAACCGTAACCAAAACCCTCACCCTAAACCTAACCCAATTCCCCACCCTCATCCTTAGCCTAACCCTAATCCTAAACCTAACCCTCACCCTCACCCAAACCCTTACCCTCACACTAATCCTAACCTTAACCCTCAGCCTAACCCTCATCCTAACACTAACACTAAACCTCACCTCAACCCTCACCCTAAACCTAAACCTAAACCTAACCCTCATCCTAAAGCTCACCTAACCCTCACCTAACCATAACACTAACCCTAACTCTAACCCTCACCTTCACCCTAATCTAACCCTCACCCTAACCCACACCCTAACTCTAACGCTATCCCTAAACCTCAGCCTCACCCTAAACCTCATACTAACCCTTACCTCACAATAACCCTAAAACCAACCCGAACACTAATCCTCACTGTAACCGTAACCCTCACCCTCACCCTAACCCTCAACATCACCTTAACCCTCATCCTAACCCTAAATGTCACCCACACCCTAAAACTCACACTAACCGAACCCTCACCCTCACCCTAACCCTACCCTAAACCTCACCCTAACCCTCATCCTCACCCTACCCTCACCCTAAAACTAACCTTAACCCTAACCTTCACACTTAACCTCAACCCCACCCTCACCCTCACCATCACCCTCAGCCTAATCCTCAAACTATCCCTAAAACTAAACATTACCCTATCCCTAACACTCACCCTCAGCCTCACCCTCTCCCTTAACCCTCATCATCACCCTAAACCTAACACTAACCCTAACCCTCACTCTAATCCTTAACCTCACCCTAACCCTATCCCTTACCATTACCCTAACCATCACCCTAATCCTGACATTCACCCTAATCCTAAACCTACCCCTTATCCTAAACCTCATACTAACACTAAACCTAACGCTCACCCTCACCCTAACACTAATCCTAACCCTAACCCTAACCCTCAAAAACACCCTAACCCTCACCCTAACCCTAATGCAAACCCGAACCCTAAAACTCACCCTAACCCTAACCTTAACCCTAAACCTCACACTAACCCTAACCATCACTCTAACCCTAAACTTCATCCTATCCCTGACCCTCACCCTAATCATCACCCTAACCCTAATCTTAACCCTTATCTAACCGAAAAGCTCACCCTCACCATCACCTTCACCATAAGCCTCAACCTCAGATTAGACCTCACCATAAACCTTACCCTAAACCTAACAATAACCCTCAAACTAACCCTCAAATTCACCCTAAACCTAACCCTAAGCCTTAGCCTCATCCTAGCCCTAACCCTAACTCTAACGCTCACACTAACCCTAACCCTCACCCTAACCCTAAACCTAACTCTAACCCTCAAACTAACCCTAACCCTCATCCTAACCATCACTCTAACACTTATCCACAACCTAACCCTAACCCTAACCCTAACCCTCACACTAACACTCACCCTAACCGTAACATTAACCCTCCCCCTCAGCCTAACCCTCACACTAACCCTAACCCTCACCTTAAACCTAAACCAAACCCTCACCCTCACCCGCAAGCTCACCCTCAGCTTAACCCTAACGCTAACACTAATCCTAAAACTAACCCTCACCTACACCCTCACCCTCACCCGAACCATAATCCTAACCCTCAACCTCATACTCAGCCTCACCCTAAAACTCACCCTCACCCTAACCCTAACCTTAAACCTATCCCTATCGCTCACCCTAACCCTAATGCTAACCCTAACCCTCACCCTCACCCTAACCCTAATGCTAAACCTAACACTCAACCTCACCCTAAACCTAACACTAAAACTAACACCAACCCTAACCCTCACTCTCACCTTCACCCTCACCCTCACCCTAACCTAACCCTAACCCTCACCCTCATCCTAACCCTAATGCTAACCCTAACCCTCACCCTCACCCTAACCCACTCACCAACCATAACCCTCATCCTAAAACTAACCCTAACCCTAACCCTCACATGCAGCCTAACCCTCACCCTAACACAAAACCTCACCCTAACCATATCCCTAAACCTAACCGTCACTTCACCCTAATCATCACCCTAACCGTTATAGTCACCCTCACACTAACAATCACACTAACACTAACCCTCAACCTAACCCCAACCCTAACACTCACCTCACCCTCACCTCAGCCTAACAAAAACCCTAACCCTAAACCTCACACTCACCCTCACCCTAACCCTAACCCAAACCCGAACACTCACCCTAACCCTCATCATAAACCTAAGCCTCACCCTCACCCTAAACCTAAACCTAACCTTCACCCTAACCATCACGCTAACCTTAACCATAACCCTAAACCTAACCCTCACCCGAACCCTCAACATAACCCTAAACCTCACCCTCTCCCTAACTTTCACCCTAAACTTTACCCTCAACCTAACCCAAACCCTAACCCTAAACCTAACACTCACACCAACCATAACCCTCACCCTCAGCCTAACCCTAATACTAACCCTTAACCTAACAGTAACCTTCATGCTAACCCTAACCCTAACCATAAACCTCACCCTCTCCCTAACTTTCACCCTAAACTTTACCCTCAACCTAACCCAAACCCTAACCCTAAACCTAACACTCACACCAACCATAACCCTCACCCTCAGCCTAACCCTAATACTAACCCTTAACCTAACAGTAACCTTCATGCTAACCCTAACCCTAACCATAAACCTCACCCTCAACAGCCCCTTCCGCCTCAGCCTTACCCTAACCCTAACCCTAATCCTAACCCTAACCCTCAACCACACCCTCACCCTAACCCTAACCCTAACCAAAACGCTAACACTCACCCTTACCCTCACCTAACCCTATTCCCAACCCTAACAATAACCCTAACCCTAACATTAAAACTCACCCTAACCTAATCCTAACCCTTACCCTCACCCTCACCCTCACCCTCATTCTAACACTCACACTCATCCTGACCCTCATCATCACACTAACCCTCCCCCTCCCCCTAACCCTCACACTAACCCTAACCCTCACCTTAAACCTAAACCAAACCCTCACCCTCACCCTAACCATAATCCTAACCCTCAACCTCACACTCAGCCTCACCCTAAACCTCACACTAACCTGATACCTCACCCTAACTCTAACCCTAAACCTCACCCTCAATTTCATCCTCACCCTCAGCCTAACTCTAACCCTAATCCTAACACTAACCCTCACACTCACCCTAAACCTAACCATAACTCTCACCCTCACCCTCAGCCTCACACGCACCCGCACCCTCACCCTCACCCTCACATTAATCCTCAACCTCACCCTAAACATCACCCTAACCCTAACCCTCACACTAACCCTAAACATAACACTCACCCTAAACCTAAATTTCATCCTAAACCTCACCCTAACCCTAAAGCTAAGCCTAACGCTCACCCTCACACTAAACCACACCCTAACTCTTATCCTCATACTAACCCTAACAATAACCCTAACCCTAATCTTCACACTAAACCTAACCCTAACCCTATCCCTACACCTCACCCTGACTCTCATCCTAAACCTAACCCTCACCACACCCTAATCCTCACCCTCACCAGAACCCTCACTCTCACACGAACACCCACCCTCACACGAACACTCACCCTCACAAAAAATATCACCCTAAACATAACTCTCGCCTAACCCTAACCCTAACCCTCACCCTAACCCTAAGCCTCAACATAAACCTAACCTTCACCCTGACTCTCACCCTAAGCCTAACCCTCACCCTAACCCTCACCCTAAACCTAAACCTCACCCTCACACTAACCTTAACCCTCATCCTAACCCTAAACCTCACCCTCACCCTCTCCATAACCCTAAACCTCATCCTAATCCTAACCTTATACCTAATGCTAACCCTAAACCTCACCCTCTCCCTAACCCTTACCCTCACCCTAACCCTATCCCTAACCAACACACTAAACCTAACCCTCACCCTAACCCTAACCCTAAACCTCACACTAAACCTAACACTCAACCCTAACCCTAACCCTACCCCTCAGCCTAACCCTAAACCTAAATCTAACTGTAACCCAAATCCTCACCCTATCCCTAACTTTAACCCTAACCTTCACCCTCAACCTCCCCTTCCCCCTCAGCCTTACCCTAACTGTAACCCTAATCCTAACCCTGAACCTAACCCTCACCCTAACCCTAACCCTCAGCATCACCCTAACCCTCACCCTAACATTTACCCTCAACCTAACCCAAATCCTAACCATAAACCTAACAATCACACTAACCGTAACCCTAACCATCACCCTATCCTTTATACTAACCCTAAACCTAACCCTAACCCTCAACCTAACCTGAACCCTCACACTACCCTAAACCTAAACCTAACCCTCACTCTCTCGCTAACCCTAAACCTCACCTTCAACCTAACTCTCACCCTCACCCAAACTCTCACTCTAAACCTTACCCTCACCCTAACCCTATCCCTAACGCTAACCCTAACCCTAACTCTCACCCGAACACTCACCCTCAACCTAACCCTCACACTCACACTAAACATCACCCTAAACCTAACCCTCACACTACCCCTAACCCTAACCCTCACCCTAACCATAACCCTCACCGTAACCCTAACCCTCACACTAACCCTATGCCTAACCCTCACCCTCACCCTCACCCTAACCCTAACCCTCATCCTAACACTAACCCTCACCCTCACCCTCACCCTAACCCGAACCCACAAACTCACCATAATCCTCACCCTAAACCTAACCCTAAACCTTACCTAACGGAAAACCTCACCCTCACCCTTACCCAAACCCTCAACCTAGCCCTCCCCCTCACACTCACACTCACCCTAACCCTGAACCTAACCCTAACGCTCACCCTAACCATAATCCTCACACTAAGCCTAACCCTCACCCTAACCCTAACCATAACTCTCAGACTAACCCTCACCTTAACCCTAACTCTAACCCTCACAATACCCATAACCCTATCACTAACCCTCACATTAACCGTAACCCTAATACTGAACCTAACCGTCACCCTCTCCCTCACCATTACCCTAACACTCACCCTAACCCTAACCCTAACCCTAGTCCTCACAATAATACTTACCCTCACCTTCACCCTAACCCTAAACCTCAACCTCACCCTAACCCTCACCCTAAGCCTTACCCTCACCCTAACTCTAATCCTAACCATAACCCTAACCCTCAACCTAACCCTAAACCTATCCCTAACTCTCACCCTAACCCTAACTCTCACCCTACTTCACACTCACCCTAAACATCACCCTAACCCTTACTGTCACCCTAACCCTAACCCTAACCCTCACACTAAACCTAACCCTCACCCAAATTCTAATGTTACCCCTCAACCTAACCCTCACCCTCGACCTAACCCTAACCCTATTCCTCAACCTATCCATAACCTTAACCCAAAACTTCACACTAACCCTCACCCTCACCCTCACCCTAATGCTAACCCTAAACCTCAGCCTCACCCTAACCCTCACCGTAACACTTACCTTCACCCTAAACCTCACCCTCACCCTAACCCTAATCGTAAACCTCACCCTAATACTAACCTTCACCCTCTCTTTCACCCTAACCCTAACACTCATCCTAACCCTAATGCTAAACCTAATGCTAACCCTAATCCTCACACTCACCCTAAACCTCACCCTAACCCTTACCGTCACTCTAACCCTAACCCTAACCCTAACACTAAACTAAACCCTCACCCTAACCCTAAGGCTACCATTCTGCCTAACACTCACCCTAAACCTAAACCTAAACCTAATCCTCACCCTATCTTTAACCTTAACCCAAACCCTCACCCTAACCCTCACCCTCACCCTAACCTTAATGCTAACCCTAACCCTCACCCTCACCCTAACCGTCACCCTAACCATAACCCTCACACTCACCCTAACCGTCACCCTAAACTTTACCCTTACCCTAACCCTAAACCTAACCCTCACACTAAGCCTAACACTAACCCTCAGCCTAACACTTATTCTAACCCTAAACCTAGCCCTAAACCTCACCCTAACCCTAACCCTAACCCTCAGCCTAACCATCATCCTAACCCTTACCCTAATCTTAACCCTCACCCTAACCCTAACCCTCACTCTCACCCTAAACCTCACCCTAACCCTTACCCTCAACATAACCCTAACCCTAACACTAATCCTCACACATAAACTCACCCTAACCATAACCCTAAAGCTCACCGTAACCGTAACCCTCACCCTCACCCTCACCCCAACCCTAACCCTGTCGCTAACCCAACCTCTAACCCTCACCCTCACCCTAACATTAACCCTAACACTAATCCTCACCTAAACCTTCACCCTCACCCTCACCCTCATCCTAACCCTCACCCTCACCCTAAACATAAACCTAACCCTCACCCTAACCCTAACACTAATCCTTCCCCTTACACTAATCCTCACCCTAAACCTAACCCTCACCCTAAACATCACCCTAATCCTAACCCTCACCCTAACCGTAACCCTCACCCTCACCCTAACCCTCACCGTCACCTTAAACCTCACCCTAACAATAACCATCAAATATACCCTAAAACTCACCCTCATCCTAACCCTCACCCTCACCCTAACCCTAATCCTAACCCTAACCCTAACACTAAACCTAAACCTAATGCTAACACTAAACCTCAACCTCACCATAACCCTCACGCTAATCCTTACCCTCACCCTCAACCTCACCCTAACCCTAACCCTAACATTAACCCACACCCTAACCCTCACCCTAACACTAACCCTAACCCTTACCCCTCAGCCTCACTGTCACCCTAACCCTAACCCTAACCCTAATCCTCACCCTATCCCTAACCCTAACACTAACCTTCACCCTAACCCTCACCCTCACCGTACCCCTAATGCTACATTAACACTCAGCCTCACCCTAAGCCTCGCTGTAACCCTTACCCTCACCTTAACCCTATCCCTCACCATCATCCTAAACCTCACCCTTACCCTTACCCACACCCTAACGCTCAATCTAACACCAAAGCTAACCCTAAAACTAAACCTCACCCTAAACGTCACCCTAACCCTAAGCCTAACCCTAACTCTCACTCTCACCCGAACCCTTACCCTTACCCGAAACCTAACCCTAACCCTCAGCCTAACCCTCATCCTAAATCTAAACCTAACACTAACCTTCACCCTAATCGTCACCCTCACCCTCACCCTCAACCTCACACTCAGCCTAACCCTAACCCTAATCCAAAACCTAAACCTAATTTTCAACCTCAACCTAACTCTAAACCTAACCCTAACCAAAACCCTCACCCTAAAATTAACCCTAACCCTAATCCTAACCCTCACCCTCACATTAACCCTTACCCACACCCTAACCCTAAACCTAACCCTCACCCTAACCCTCATCCTAACCCTAACCCTAACCCTCAACCTAACATTAACCCAAACCCTAAACTTAACCTTCACCCAAATCCTAACCCTCACCCTCACTCTCAATCTCACCATCAAGCTCACCGTAACCCACACACTCACACTCACCCTAACCGCAACCATAAGCCTATCCCTCCCCCTAAACCGAACCCTCACCCTCACCCTCACCATCACCCTCACCGTAACCCTCATCCTCACCCTAACCCTATCCATAAACCTAACCCTCACCCTAAACTAACTCTGACCCTCACCCTCACTCTCACACTAAATCTAAACCTCACCCTAACCCTAAACCTAACCTTAGCCCTCATCCTAACCCTAACCCTCACATAAACCCTAACCCTCACCCTCACCCTCACCGTAATTGTAACCCTAACCCTAACCCTAACAATAACCCTGAACCTAACACTAACACTAACCCTATCTATAACCCTCACCCTAACGCTAACACTCACCCTAACATTTACCCTCACCCTAAGTCTAAACCTAGTCCTAACACTAACCCTCACACTAACCCTAAACTTCACCTTAACCCTAAACCTAAACCTAACCCTATCCCTAACCCTCACCCTCACCCTAGCCCTCACCCTAACCCTAACCCTCATCCTCACCCTAAACCTCACTCTAAACTTAACATTAATCCTCACCTTAACCCTAACCCTAATCCTCATCCTAAACCTCTCCTTTACCCTTACTGTCACCCTAACTCTAACCCTCACCCTAACTGTAACCCTAACGCTACCCCTCAACCTACCCCTCACCGGAAAACTAATCCTAACCCTAATCCTCACCATATCCCAAAACATAACCCTAACTCTAACCCTAATCCTCACACTCACCATAACCCTAATGCTAACATTAGCCCTCAACCTCACCCGAAACCTCGCCCCTAACCCTTCCCTTGACCTTAAGCCTATCCCTCACTCTCACCCAAAACTTCACCCTAACCCTTACCCTCACCCTAACCCTAACTCTAACCCTTACCCTCATCCTAACCCTAACCCTAACCCTCACCCTAACATTAAAGCTAACCCTAACTCTAACCCTCACATTAACCCTAACCCTCACGCTCAACATCAACCTCAGCATAACCCTAACCCTAATCCAAACGCTAACCCTCACCCTCACCTTCACCCTAACTCTAAACCTAACCCTAAATAAAACGCTCACCCTAATCCTAACCCTGTCCTTAACCCTCGCCCTAACCCTAACCCTAATCCTAAACCTAACCCTCACCCTCACCCTAACACTTACCCTCACCCTAAACCTAAACCTAACCCTCAGCCTAATCATAATCCTATCACTGACACTAACCCAAACCTTCACCCTAAACTTAACCCTAACCCTAACCCTCACCCAAACCCTAACCCTCACCCTCACCCTCAACCTGACCCTCACCTCACCCTAACCCTCACCCTCACCCTCACCCTAAAAATAACCATAACCCTAACCCTCACGCTTAACCTAACTCTGACACTCACCCTCACCCTCAAACTAAGCCGAACCCTACACCTAAGCCTCATCCTAAACCAAACCCTCAACCTCACACTCACCCTAAACCTAAACCTCAACCTAACCCTAAACCTAAACCTAGCCCTCACCCTGATCTTTGCCCTCACCGTCACCCTAAACCTAACTCTCACCCTCACCGTAACCCTAACACTAACCCTAACCCTCACCCTAAACCTAACTCTGACACTCACGCTCACCCTCACCCTAAGCCGAACCCTACACCTAAGCCTAATCCTAAACCTAACTCTCACTCTCACCCTCACCCTAAACCTAAACCTTACCCTAAACCTAAACCTAACCCTAGTCCTCACCCTATCCCTTACCCTCACCGTCACACTAACCCTAACCCTAACCCTCACCCTAACCCTAACCCTAACCCTCACCCTCACCGTAACCCTATCACTAACCCTAACCCTCATCCTAAACCTATCCTTAACGCTAATGCTATCCCTAACCCTCAACCTCACCGAAAACCTCACTCTAACCCTTACCCTCACCCTAATCCTAACCCTAACAGTAACACTAAACCTCAATCTAAACCTCATCCTCACCCTAAACCTAACCCTAAGTCTCACCCTCAACCTCAACCTCACCCTAACCCTAACCCTAACCCTCAACTGAAATCTCACCCTAACGCTCACCCTAGCCCTCAACTTAACCCTAACCCTCACCCTCACCCTAACGCTCACCCTAAACCTTACCCTCACCCTAAACCTAACCCTAAACCTAACGATAACCCTCACCCTCACCTAACCTAACCTAGATCCTAACCCTCACCCTAACCCTCACCCTAACACTAACGCTATCCCTAAAACTCACCCTCAACGTAAACCTCATCCTATCCCTTACCCTCACTATAACCCTAACCCTAACCCTAACCCTAATCCTCACCGTAACCCTAACCCTCACCCTAACCCTAACCGTCACCCACACCCTAAAACTCACCCGAACCCGAACCCGAACCCTCACCCTAACCGAAACCTAAACCTCACCCTAACCCTAACCCTCAATCTAAACCTAACTCTAACCCTCACCCTCATACTAAACCTAACCCTCACCTTAATCTTCACAATAACCCTCACCTTAACCCTAATGCTAACCCTAAACCTCACTCTCACCCTAAACCTCAATATTATCCTTATCCTCACACTAACCCTAACCCTAACCGTAATCCTCACATTAACCCTATCCCTCAACATAACCCGAACCCTACCCCTCACCCTACCCCTCACCCAAATCATAACCCTAATCCTAACCCACATACTAACCCTATCCCAAACCCTCAACTTCACCCTAACCCTCACCGTCACCGTCACATTAACCCTCAACCTAACCCTAACCCTCAACTACACCTTCACCCTCACCCTCACACTAATCCTCACCCTCACCCTAAGTATCACCCTAATCATAAACCTCACCCTAAACCTAATCCTAGTCATCATCCTAACCTTAACCCTCACCTTAAACCTCACCCTCACCCTAATCCTAACCCTAAACCTAACCCTCACCCTAACCCTCACCCTAATCCTAACCCTATCCCTTACCCTCACCCTAATCATAAACCTAATCCTAAAACTAAACTTCACTCTCAACCTAACCCTTACCCTCACCCCAACCCTAACACTAACACTCAGCCTAACCTTCATCTTGACCTTCACACTAACCTTAAACCTCACCCTAACCATAAACATAACCCTCAGCCAAACCCACTTCCTAACCCTAAACGTAACCCTCAACCCAACCCTAACCCTAACCCAAAATCTAACCCTCATCCTAACCCTAAACCTCACCCTCACCCTCACCCTCACCCTCAGCCTAACCCTAACCTAACCCTAAACCTAACCCTAAACCTCACACTCACCCTCACCCTAACTCTAACCCTAACCCTAACCCTAAACTTCAACCTAACCCCAACCCTATCCCTAACCCTCACCTAACCCTAACCCTCACCCTCACCGTCACCCTAAACCTCACCCTCACCCTTACCCTAACCCTAACCCTCACCCTAACCCTAAGCCTTAACCTAACCCTCACCTTCACCCTAAAACTCACCCTAACCCTTACCCTTACCTGAAACCTAAACCTAACCCTCAGCCTAACCCTCATTCTAACCCTAAACCTAAACCTAACCCTCACCCTAACCTTAAAGCTAATCCTAACCCTAAACCTCACATTAATCCTAACCCTCACCCTCACCCTCAACCTCACCCTCAACCTCACCCTCAGCCTAACCCTAATCCTAACACTAATCCAAACACTAACCCTAACCCTCACCCTAACTCTAAACCTAAACCTAACCAAAACCCTCACACTAATCATAACCCTTTCCCTAACCCTAACCCTAATCCAAAACCTAACCCTCACCCTCACCCTAACCCAAAACTTAACTCTCAGCCTAACCCTCATCCTAACCCTAACCCTCACACTAACCCTCACTCTAACCCTAACCCTAACCCTAACCCTCACCCTAAACCTAACTCTAACCCTCAACCTCATACTAACCCTAAACCTCACCTTAACCCTCATCCTAAACCTAACCCTAACCCTAACGCTAAACCTAACCCTCACTCTCACCCTAACCCTCGCCCTAACCCGTATCCTCACACTAACCCTAACCCTAACCCTAACCCTCACCCTAACCCTAACCGAACCCTCACCCTCACCTTTACCCTCACCCTCACCATCACCCCAACCATCAACATCACCCTAACCCTCACCTACACCCTCACCCGCACTCTCAGCCTCACCCTCACCCTAACCATCACTCTCACCCTAAACATCACCCTAACCCTAACCCAAACCCTAACCTTAACCCCAATCCTCACCCTAACCCTAATCCTCAACTTAAACCTCACCCTCTCCCTAATTCTCACCCTAACCCTAACCCTAAGCCTTTCCTAACCAAATACCTCACCCTCACCCTAACCCTCAAACTAACCCTCTCCCTCACCCTAAACCTCACCCTCACCTTAAGCCTAATCCTAACCCTAATGGTAACACTAGCCCTCACCCTCACCCTAACCCTAATCTTAACCCTAACCCTAAACCTAAACCTAACCCTAATGCTAACCCTTAACCTCAACCTCACCATAACCCTCACCCTAACCCTTACCCTCACCCTCAACCTCACCCTAACCCTAACCCTAACATTAACCCACACCCTAACCCTCACCCTAACACTAACCCTAACCCTACCCCTTAGCATAACCGTCACCCTAAACCTAACCCTAACCCTAATAGTCACCCAATCCCTAACACTTATGCTAAGCCTCACCATAACCCTCACCCTCACCGTACACCTAATGCTACATTAACCCTCAGCCTCACCCTAAAACTCGCCCTAACCCTTACCCTCACCTTAACCCTATCCCTCACCATCACCCTAACACTCATCCTAACCCTTACCCTAACGCTAACACTCACACTAACCCTAAACCTAAACCTAACACTAAACCTCACACTAACCGTCACCCTAACCCTAAGCCTAACCCTAAACCTCACTCCCACCCTAACACTTATCCTTTCCCGAACAATAACCCTAACGCTCAGCCTAACCCTCATCATAAAACTAACCCTAAACCTAACCCTCACCCTAACCGTCACCCTCATCCTCAACCTCACCCTCAGCCTTACACTAACCTTAAACCTAATACAAAACCTAACCCTAAACCTCACCCTCACCCTAACTCTAAACCTAACCCTAACCCTCACCCTCAGACTAACCCTAACCCTATCACTTACCCTCACCCTAAAACTAACAGTAATCCCAATCCTAACCCTCACCCTCACCCTAAACCTCACCCTAACCCAAACCTTAACCCTAACCCTCACCTTCACCCTAACCCGAACCATAACCCTAAACCTAACCCTAAACCCTAACTCTGACCCTCACACTAAGCCTAACCCTACACCTAAGCGTAATCCTATACCTAACCTTCACCCTCACCCTCCCGCTAAACCTAAACCTCACCCTAACCATAACCCTAACCCTAACCCTCACCCTAACCCTAACCCTCACCTACACCCTAACCCTCACCCTCACCCTCACCCACGCCCTAAACCTTACCCTCACCCTAAAAAGCACGCTAATTCTCACCCTTAACCTAACCCTGACCCTAATCCTCACCCTAACCCTAATCCTCAACTTAAACCTCAGCCTCACCCAAATCCTCACCCTAACCCTAACTCTAAGCCTTTCCTAACCGAAACTAATACCCTCACAATATCCCTCAACCAAACCCTCACCCTAGCCCTCACGCTAAAACTAACCCTAACCCTAACCCTCACCCTCACCCTCACCACAACCCTAACCCTTACCCTCATCCTTACCATAAGCCTATCCCTAACCCTCACACTAACCCTAATCCTAAACCTAACCCTATTGCTAACACTAGCCCTCACCCACACCCCAACCCTAATCCTAACCCTAAAACTTAGCCTAAGGCTAACTCTAAACCTAATGCTAACCCTAAACCTCAACCTCACCCTAACCATCACCCTAAAACTTACCCTCACCCTCAACCTCACCCTAACGCTAACCCTAACCCTAACACTAACCCTAACCCTCACCCTAACCCGAAACCTACCCTTCAGCATAACACTCACCCTAAACTTAACCCTAAACCTAATCCTTACCCTATCCCTAACCCTAACCCTACACTTCAGCCTAAACCTCACACTCATCCTCAACCTCACCCTCACCCTAATCCTAGGGCTAAAACTCAGCCTAACACTAACCCTTATCCTAATGCAAACCCTAAACCTCAAACTCACCCTAACACTCACCCTAAACCTCACCCTCTCTTTAACCATAACCCTAACCCTCACTCTATACCTAACCCTCAACCTCACCCGCACCCGTACCATCACCCAAACCCTCACCCTCACCGTAACCCTAACCATAACACTAACCCTCACGCTAAACCTAACTCTTACCCTCAACCTCACCCTCACCCAAAGCCTAACCCTAAACCTAAGCCTCATCCTAAACCAAACCCTCAACCTCACACTCACCCTAAACCTTCACCTCAACCTAACCCTAACCCTAAACCTAGCCCTCACCCTAACCCTTACCCTCACCGTCACCCTAACCTTAACCCTCACCTTAATACTAACCCTCACCCTAAACCTAACCCCTACCCTCACCCTCACCCTCATCCTAACTCTAACCCTATCCCTAACCCTCACCCTAAACCTAACCCTAACCGTAAGGATAACCATAACCCTCACCCTCAACCTAATCCCAAACCTAACCCTAACCTTAACTGTAAACCTAATCCTAACCCTTACACTATCCCTAACCCTCAACCTCTCCCTAACCCTCACTCTAACCCTAAACCTCCCCCTAACGCTCACACTAACCCTAACCCTAACACTAACACTAAACCTCACCCTAACCATCACCCTAACCCTAAACCTAACCCTAACCCTCACTCTAATGCTCAACTTAACCCTCACCCTAACCCTAACCTTAACCCTCACCCTAAACCTAAACATCACCCTAACCCTATCCCTAAACCTACCTCTCAAACTAACCCTCACCCTAACCCCAACACTAACCCTAACCCTCACCCTCACCCTAACCCTAACCCTCAACCAAACCCTCTTCCTAATTCTAACCCTAAGCCTCAACCTGACCCTTACACTAACCCTAATCCTCAACCTATTCCTATCCCTCACCCTCAGACTCACCCTCAGCCTAACCCTAACCCTAACCCTAATCCTAACCCTAAACCTCACCCTCACCCTCAACCTAACTCTAAACCTCACCATAACCCTGACCCTCACCCTAAACCCAACCCTATCCCGAACACTCACACTAACTCCATCCCTCACCCTAACCCTAACCCTAATCCTCACCCTCACCATAAGCCTAAACCTCACCGTAACATCACCCTAACCATAAAACTAACCCTAACCCTCACCCTCAACCTCACCCTAAACCTCACCCTATACATTACCATCACCATAACCCTAACTCTAACCCTAATCCTCACACATACCCTAATCCTAACCCTCACCCTAATGCTCACCTTAACCGTAACTCTCACCCTCACCCTAACCCTAACCGTCACCTTAACCCTCAACCTAACCCTAACCATCACCCACACCCTAACACTCAAGCTCACCTGAACTCTAACCCTCACCCTAAACCTAATCCTAAACCTCACCATAACCCTAACCCTCACTTAAACCTAACTCTAACCCTCACCCTCAACCTAAGCCTCACCCTCATCCTAACCCTCACCCTAACCCTCACCCTAACACTAAAGCTAACCCTAATCCCCACTCTCACCCTAAGCCCTACCTAACTTCACACTAACCCTAACCCTAACCCTAACCCTAACTGTCACATTAAACATAACCCTCACCCTAACCCTAACCCTACCCCTCACCCTACACCTCAGCCTAAACCTAACCCTAACCCTCACCTTAAACCTATCCCTAACCATCACCTTCACCCTAAACCTCACCATCACCGTTACCCTCACCGTAACCCTAACCCTCACCTACACCTTCACACTTACGCTCATCCTCACCATCACCCTAACCCTTACCCTCACCCTAAACATAAACCTAATCCTCACCCTCAACCTCACCCTAACCATAATCCTCACCCTAACCCTAATACTCAGCCGAAACCTCACTGTCAGCCTAAATATCACCCTAAACCTAACCCTCAACCTAACCTTAACCCTAACCCTCACCCTAACGCTAACGCTAACCCTAACCCTCACTCTCACCCTAAACCTCACCCTAACCCTTACCCTCAACATAACCCTAACCCTAACACTAATCCTCACACATAAACTCACCCTAACCCTCACCCTAAAACTCACCGTAACCGTAACCCTCACCCTCACCCTCACCCTAAACCTAACCCTAAACCTCACGGTAAACCTAACAATGTCCATAACCCTAACTCTAACCCTCACCCTCACCCTAACATTAACCCTAACCCTAATCCTCACCTAAATATTCACCCTCACTCTCACGCTCATCCTAACCCTCACCCTCACCCTAAACATAAACCTAAACCTAACCCTCATCCTAACCCTAACTGTAATCCTCCCCCTTACACTAATCCTCACCCTAAACCTCACCCTCACCCTAAATATCACCCTAAACCTAACCCTCACACTAACCGTAACCCTCACCCTAACCCTCACCATCACCTTAATCCTCACCCTAACCCTAACCGTCACATACACCCTAAAACTCACCCTCATCCTAACCTTCACACTCACCCTAAGCCTAATCCTAACCCTAACCCTAAACCTAACCCTAATGCTAACACTAAACCTCAACTTCACCATCACCCTCACCCTAACCCTTACCCTCACCCTCAACCTCACCCTAACCCTAACCCTAAGATTAACCCACACCCTAACACTAACACTAACCCTACCCCTCAGCCTAACCATCACCCTAAACCTAACCCTAAACCTAATCCTCACCCTATCCCTAACCCTAACCCTATCCTTCACCCTAACCCTCACCCTCACCGTAACCCTAATGCTACATTAACCCTCAGCCTCACCCTAAGCCTCGCCGTAACCCTTACCCTCTCCTTAAACCTATCCATCACCATCATCCTAAACCTCACCCTAACCCTTACCCACACTGTAACGCTCAATCTAATCCCAACCCTAACCCTAAACCTAACACTAAACCTCACCTTATCCTTCACCCTAACCCTAAGCCTAACCCTAACCCTCACTCTCACCCGAACCCTTATCCTTACCCGAACCCTAACCCTAACCCTCAGCCTAACCCTCATCCTAAGACTAACCCAAACACTAACCCTCACCCTAACCGTCACCCTCAGCCTCAACCTCACCCTCAGCCTAACCCTAACCCTAATCCAAAACCTAACCCTAAACCTCACCCTCACCCTAACTCTAAACCTAACCCTAATCAAAACCCTCACCCTCAACCTAATCTTATCCCTTACCCTCACCCTAAAACTAACCCTAATCCTAATCCTAACGCTCATCCTCACCCGAAACCTTACCCTCACCCTAACCCTAAACCTAACCCTCACCCTAACAATCATCCTAACCCTAACCCTAACCCTCAACCTAACCTTAACCCAAACCCTAAAATTAACCTTCACCAAATCCCTAACCCTCATGCTCACTCTCAACTTCACAATCACCTTCACCGAAACCCACACCCTCACCCTCACCCTAACACTAACCATAACCCTATCACTCAATCTAAACCTAACACTCACCGTCACCCTCAACATCACCCTTACCCTAACCCTCACCCTAACCCTATCCATAAACCTAACCCTCACCCTAAACCTAATTCTGACCCTCACCCTCACCCTCACCCTAAGCCTAACCCTACACTTAAGCCTAAACCTAAAGCTAACACTCACCCGCTCCCTCACACTAAACCTAAACCTCACCCTAACCCTAATCCTAACCTTAGCCCTCACCCTAACCCTAAAACTCACCTAAACCCTAACCCTAACCCTCACACTCATCCTCACCCTAAACCTCACCCTCACCCTAAACATCACCCTAATCCTAAACCTCAACCTAACCCTAACCCTCAGCCTCACCCTAACCCTAACCATCACCTTAAAACTCACCCTCACCCTAATCCTCACCCTAACCCTAACCCTCACCCTAACCCTCACCCTAATCCTAAACCTATCCCTAAACTACACCCTAACCCTAACCCTAATCCTAAAACTATTCCTCACCCTCACCCTAACCCTTAACCTCACCCTAACCCTAACCCTAACCCTCAGCCTAACCCTCATCCTAACCCTCACAATAACCCTAAACCTCACCCTAACCATAAAACTAACCCTCAGCCAAAACCTCTTCCTTACGCTAACCCTAACCCTTAACCCAACCCTAACCCTAAACCTAACCTTAACCCTCACCCTAACCCTAAAACTCACCCTCACACTCACAATCACCCTCATCCTATCCCTAAACCTAACCCTAAACCTAACCCTAACCCTCACATTCACCCTCACCGTAACTCTAACCCTTACCCTAACCCTGACCCTAACCCTAACCCCCACCCTATCCCTAACCCTCACCTAACCCTAACACTCACACTAACCCTAACCCTAACCCTCACTCTCACCCTAACCATAACTCTCACTTTAACCCAAAGCCTAAACCTAACCCTCACCCTCACCCTAAACCTCACCTTAACCCTTACCCTCGCCCAAATCCTAACCCCAACCCTCAGACTAAATCTCATCCTAACCCTAACCCTAAACCTAACCCTCAACCTAACCTTAACGATAACCCTAACCCTAGCCCTCACTTTAACCCTAACCTCACACTCACCCTCAACCTCACCCTCAGCCTAACCCTAACCCTCATCCAAACACTAACCCTAAACCTCACCCTAACTCTAAACCTAACCCTAACCAAAACCCTCATCCTTGTCCTAACCCCAAACTTAACTCTCAGCCTAACCCTCATCCTAACCCGAATCCTAACCCTAACCCTCACCCTAAACCTAAACCTGACCCTCACCTAAACCTTAACACTCACTCTCACCCACAACCTCACCCTCACACTCACCCTCACTCTTACCCTAACCATAACCCTATTCCTCACCCTGAACCTAACCCTTACCCTCACCCTCACCCTCACCATCACCCTCACCCTAACCCTCACCCTCATCCTCGACCTATCCGTAACCATACCATAAACCTAATCCTAAACTTAACTCTGAACCTCACCCTCACCATCACCCTAAGCCTAACCCAACATCTAAGCCTAATCCTAAACCTAACCCTCACCCTAAAGTTAACCATAACCCTCACCCTAAGCCTAACCCTCACCCTAAACGTAACCATAAGCCTCACCCTCACCCTCAACCTAACCCTAAACCTCACCCTTACGCTAACCCTAACCCTAATGCTAACCTTAACCCTCACTCTCACTGTAACCCTAACCCTAACCCTCACCCTAAACCTAACCTTAACCCGAATGCTATCCCTAACACTCACCCTCACCCTAACCCTCACTCTAAACCTTCCCCACACCCTAACCCTTACCCACACCCTAACCCTTACCCACACCCTAAACCACACCCTAACCCCAACCCTAACCCTAACACTAACCCACACCCTAACCCAAGCCTAAACCTAAACCTCACCCTCACCCTAACCCTCACCCTAACTCTTACCATCACCCAAACCTAACCCTAACTCTCAGTCTAACCCTCATCCTAACCCTAACACTAACCCTAACCGTCACATTAACCCTAACCCTCACCCTCACCCTCAACATAATCCTAAGCCTAACCATAACCAAAACGTTCACCCTAAAACTAACCCTATCCCTAACCCTCACCCTAACCCTAAACCTAATCCTAAACCTAACCCTCACACTGACCCTAAAACTTACCCTCACCCTAACCCTAAACCTAACCCAAGCCTAACCCTCATCCTTACCCTAACCCTAACCCTAACCCTCACCCTAACCTTAACCCTAAACCTAACACTCAACCAAACCCTAACCCTCAACCTCATATTCAACTTCACACTCACCCTCACCCTAAGGCTCACCCTCACCCTATACCTAACCCTGGCACTCACCCTCACGCTCACCCTAAGCCTAACCCTACAGCTAAGCCTAATCCTAAACCTAACTCTCACACTCAAACTTACCCTAAACCTAAACCTTACCCTAACCCTAACCCTAACCCTAACCTTAGTTCTCACCCTAAAACTTACCCTCACCATCACCCTAACCCTAACACTCACCCTAACCCTAACCCTAACCCTAAACCTCACTCTAACCCTTACCCTCACCCTAACCCAAGACCTAACCCTACACCTAACAGTAACACTAAACCTCACCCTAACCCTCACTCTAATCCTAAACCTAACCCTAACCCTAACCCGCACCCTAACACTAACTCTAAACCTAAACATCACCCTAACCCTAAACCTCATACTAACCCTTACCTTCACACTAAAACTAAACTTAACCCGAACACTAACCCTCACACTAACCCTAATCATCACCCTAAACTTAAAACTCACCCTAACCCTAACCCTAAACCTCATCCTAGCCCTAACCCTAACCATTACCCTAACCCTAACCCTCACCCTAACCGTAACCCCCACCCTCACCCTGAAGCTGGGCCTTAGCCTGAGCATAAGCCTAAGACTAACCCTAACCTTCACAATCAACCTCACCCTAACCCTTACCGTAACCGTAACCCTAACCCTAAACCTCACACTAACCCTCACCCTAACGCTAACCCTAACCCTAACCCTAAACCTAACCCTCACCCTAACCCTCATCCTAACCCTAACCTTCAACATTACCATAACACTTACCCTCAGCCTGACCCTCACCTTCACCCTTACTGTCCCCCTCATCCTAACCCTCACTCTAACCCTAATTCTCATCCTAACCCTCACCCTAACTGTAACCCTAACCATCACCCTAACCCTAACCCTCACACTCACCTTTAGCCTCAGCCTAACCCTAAGCCTAAGCCTAACCTTAACCCTAACCCTCACCCTCATCCTAGCCCTCACCCTAACCCTAATCTTAACCCTAACCCTCATCCTAACCCCCAACATAACACGAACCCTCAACCTCACACTAACCCTAACCCAAACCCTCAACTGAACCCTCACCCTCACCCTCACCATAACCCTCACCCTCACCCTAAAAATCACCCAAACCCTAACACTCACCCTTACCCTCAGGCTAGCCCTAACCCTCAAAGTAACCCTAACCTCACCCTAACCTAACCCTCAACCTAATCCTTACCCTAACCATAACACTAAGCCTAAACCTAACATGAACCCTCACAGTAACCCTAAACCTCACCCTAACCGTAACCCTCACACTATCCCTAACCCTCACCATAACCCTAACCCTAACCCTCACCCTAACCCTGACACTTACCCTCATCCTAGCCCTCACCCTAACCCTAATCCTAGCCTAACCCTCATCCTAACCCTCAAACTAACCCTACCCCTAACCATCACTCAAAAGCTAATCCTCATCCCCACACTCACCCTCAGCCTAACTCTAACCCTCAGCCTAACCCACACCCTAACCCTAACCCTAATCGTAACCCTCACCCTCAGCTTCACCCTCACTGTAAACTTAACCCTAACCATAAAACTAACAATAACCCTAACCCTAAACCTAATCCTAAACATCACCCTCAGCCTAACTCTAACCCTAACCCTCACACTAACTGTAACCCTCACCTTCAACGTAACCCTAACCCTAACACTAAACCTCAACCTAACGCTAACCCTAACACTCACCCTCATCCTAACCCACACCCTAACCCTAAAACCCTAACCCTCATCCTAACCCTAACTCTCTCCCTCACACTCATGCTCGGCCTAAGCCTAAGCCTAAGACTAAGACTAACTGTAAACCTCACACTCACCCTAACCCTCACCCTAAACCTAACACTAACCCTCACCATCACCCTAGCCCATACTCTAACCCTATGCCTAAGCCTAAGCCTCACCCTCACCCTAAGTCTAATCCTAAACCTAACCCTCACACTCACCCTCACCCTAACCCTAACTGTAACACTAACCCTAACCCTAAAACTAACCCTTACCCTAATGCTAACTCTAACCCTAAACCTCATCCTCACCCTAACCATAACCCTCACCCTCACCCTCACCCTCCGCCTAACACTAAGACTATCCATAACCCCAAACCTAACCCTAACACTAACCCTAAACCTAACCCTCACACTAACCCTCACCCTAACCCTGACCCTAAACCTCACCCTCACCCTAGCCCATACCTTAACCCTAAGCCTAATCATAACCCTCACCCTGACCCTCTCTAACCCTAACCCCAACCCTCACCCTAACCCTAACCCTCACCCTCACCCTCACCCTCAGCCTTAACCTAAGCCTAACCCTAATCTAAACATCACACTCACCCTTACCCTAATCCTAACCCTAAACTTAACACTCACCCTCACCGTAACCCTAACTCTAACACTAAGCCTAACCCTAACCCTCACCCACAACCTCACCCTCAGCCTAACTCTAAGCCTAACTCCAAACCTAACCCTAAACCACACCCTCACATTCACCCTAACCCTAATCCTAACCCTAACCCTAAACCTAACCCTCCTCCTAACTCTCACCATAACACTAACCCTAACACTAATACGAACACTAAACCTTAACCTCATCCTAACCCTAACCCTAATCCACACCCTTACCGTTATGCTAACCCTAACCCTAATGATAAAACTAACCCTAACCCTCACCCTCAGCCTCACCCTAACCCTAACCCTCACCCTCAACCTCACCCTCAGCCTAAACCTAAGCCGAACCTCAAACATAACCCTAAACCACACCCTCACACTCACCCTAACGCTAATCCTATCCCTAACCCTAACCCTAACCCTCCTCCTAACTCTCACCCTAACCCTAACCCTAACACTAACACTAACACTAACCCTTAACCTCATCCTAACCCTAAACCTAAACCTCACCCTCATGGTTATTCTAAACCTAACCCTAACCATAACACTAACCCTTACCCTAACCCTAACCCTCACCTTCACCGTAACCCAAACCCTCCTCCTAACCCTAACCCTAACTCTAACCCTAAACGTCACCCTAACAATAAGCCTAACCCTAACCCTCAGGCTCACCCTCAACATAAGATTAACCCTAATCATAACACTAACAATAACCCTAACCATATCCCTAATCCTAACCCTCACCCTAACCCTCAACCTCACCCTTAAGCTCGGCCTAAGCCTAAGACTAAGCCTAAGACTAACCCTAAACCTCACACTCACCTTCACCCTAACCCTAACCATAACACTAACCCTAACCCTAACCCTCACACTAACCCTAACCGTAAAACTCACCCTTATGCTCGGCCTAAGCCTAAGCCTAAGCCTAAGCATAAGCCTAACCCTCACCCTAACCCTCACCCTAACCCTAAAACTAAACCTAACTCTAACCCTAAACCTCACCCTTAACCTAAACCTAACTCTAACCCTATTCCTAAACCTAAACCTCACCCTATCCCTAACGCTAACCCTCACCCTCAGAGTAACATTCAACCTAACCCTAATCTTACCTATAACCCTAACCCTAACGCTAACCCTCACCCTGTCCGTAACCCTAACCCTAAACCTAACCCTAAACCTCACCCTTAGGCTCAGCCTAAACCTAAGCCTAAGCCTAAGACTAACCCTTACCCTCACACTCACCCTCACCCTAACCCTAACAGTAACACTCACCCTAACCATAACCCTCACACTAACCCTCACCCTAATGCTAACACTAACCCTAAACCTCACCCGCACCCTAACCCTAACCCTCACCTGCACCCTAACCCTAACCCTCACCCTCACCCTCACCCTCCGCCTAACACTAATCCTATCCCTAACCACAACCCTAAACTTAACACTAACGCTAAACCTAACCTTCATCTTAACCCTCAACCTCACCCTAGCCGATACCCTAACCCTATGCCTAACCCTAACACTAACACTAAACCTAACCCTAAACCTAAACATAAACCTCACCCTCAGCCTCAACCTCACTGTAAACTTAAGACTAACCTAACACTAACAATAACCCTAACCCTAACCCTAACCCTCACTGTAACCCTAACCTTAACCTTTAGCCTTACCCTCACCATAACCCTCACAATAACCCTAACCCTCAACCTAACCCTAAACCTAACCCTCACTCTCACCCTCACGCTCACCCTCAGCCTAACTTTAAAACTAACGCTGCTCCTAACACTAACCCTCAACTTCACCCTCACACTAAACCTAACCCTAACCCTAAGCCTAACACTCACACTCACCCTCACCCACACCCTAAGCCTCACTGTCACCCTCACACTCATCCTCACTCTAAACCTAACCCTAACACTAAACCTAACTCTAACCCTAAACCTCACCCTTACCCTAACCCTAACTCTAACCCTATCCCTAAACCTGAACTTCACCCTAACCCTAACCCTTACACTCACCCTCACAGAAACTTACAACATAACCTAATCCTACCAATAACCCTAACCCTAACGCTAACCCTCACCCTGTCCATAACCCTCAACCTAACCCTAACCCTCACCCTCACCCTTAGGCTCAGCCTAAACCTAAGCCTAAGCCTAAGACAAACCTTACCCTCACACTCACCTTCACCCTAACTCTAACAGTAACACTCTCCCTAACCCTAGCACTCACCCTCACCCTCACCCTCCGCTTAACACTAAGCCTATCCCTAACCCCAACCCTAAACTTAAAACTAACCCGAAACCTAACCCTCACCCTAACCCTCACCCTCACGCTAGCCCATACCTTAACCATAAGCCTAATCCTAACCCTAACCCTAACCCTAACCATAAACCTAACCATAAACCTCACCCTCAGCCTCACCCTCACCGCAAAATTAACACTAACCTAACACTAACAATAACCCTAACCCTGACCCTAACCCTCACTGTAACCCTAACCCTAACCTTTAGCCTTACCCTCACCATAACCCTCACAATAACCCTAACCCTCAACCTAACCCTAACCCTAAACGTCACCCTCACCCTCACGCTCAACCTCAGTCTAAATTGAAACCTAACGCTACTCCTAAAACTAACCCTCAACTTCACCCTCACCCTAACCCTAACCCAAACCCTAACCCTAACCCTCACACTCACCCTCACCCACACCCTAAGCCTCACTGTCACCATCACGCTCACCCTCACCGTAACCATAACCCTCACCCTCACACTAAACCTATCTCTCACCCTAACCATAAAGCTCACAATCACCCTCACCCTCACCTCACCCAAAACCTAAACCTAATCCTAACCCTCACCCTAAACCTCACCCTAACCCTAATGCTAACTGTAACCCTCACACTCATCCTAAACCTCACGTTAATCCTAACTCTCATCATAAATCTAACCCTAACCCTAACCCTCACCCTGACCCTAACTCTCACCCTAACCCTAACCCTAACCATAACCTTCACCCGAACCCTGACCCTAAACCTAAACCTAACCCTAACCCTCATCCTAAACCTCACCCTAACCCTAACCCTATCCCCAACCCTAACGTTAACCCTAACGCTCATCCTAACCATAACCGTACCCCTCAAACTAACTCTCATCCTAAACTTAACCCTAACACTAACCCTCACCCTAACCGTAACCATAGCACTCAACCTAACCGTAATCCTCACCCACACCCTCAGACTCATCTTCAGCCTAAACCTAACCCTAACCCTAATCTTAAACTATTCCTCACCCTCATCCTAACTGTAACCCTAAACTTTACCCTCAACCTTACCCCCACCCTCACCCGAAACATAACCCGAACCCTAAAACGAACCCTCACCCTAACCCTCATCCTAACCCTCTCCCAAACCCTCATCCTTACCCTAACCCTCACCCTTATCATAACCCTAAACCTCACCTTCACCCTAACCCTAACCCTAACTCTAAATCTCACACTCAGCATAACCCTCACCCTAAACCTTACCCTCACCCTAACCCTCATCCCAACCCTCAACATATCCCTAACCCTAACCCTCAACCTAACCCTTACACTCACTCTAACACTAAGCCTAACCCTAACACTAACTCTCACACTAACCCTCACCCTAAATATTACCCTATCATTAACCCTAATCCTAACACTCACCCTAACCGTAACCCTCACCCTCACCCTCAGCCTAAAACTCAGCCTAAAGCCTAACCCTAACACTAACTCTAAGAGTCACCCTCACCCTCACCCTAACCCTAAGCCTCACCCTCACCCTCAAGCTCACCCTAAACCTAAAGCAAACCCTCAAACTAACCCTTACCCTCACCATAAACATCACCGTAACTCTAACACTCACCCTAATCCAAACCATAAACCGAACCCTCACCCTAACGCTAACCCTCAACCTCACCCTAAACCTAACCCTCACCCTAACCCTAACCCTGACCCTCATCTATCCCTCACCCTAAACCAAACCCTAACCCTCACCCTAACCGTCAACCACACCCTCACCCTAAACCTCACCCTAATGTTCACACTCAACATAACCCTAAACCTCACACTCACCATCACCCTCAGCTTAAATCTAAGCCTAACAATAAACCTAACCCTAACCCTCACACTCACCCTCACCCTAAACCTAATCCTAACCCTAAACCTAACACTCTCACTCACCGTCACGCTCAACCTAAACCTAACCCAAACCCTCATCCGAACCTTCACCCTCACCCTAACCCTAACCCTCACCCTCAACCTAAACATTACCCTAAACCTAACACTCACCTTAACCCTTAGCTTAACCCTCACCCTAAACCTAACCCTCACACTCACCCTCATCCTCAGGCTCACCTTAAACCTAATCCTAACCCTAACCCTCACCCTCACCCTCAACCTAAGCCTACCCCTAACGCTAACCCTCACCCTAACACTAACCTCCAACCTAACCCTAACCTTAACCCGAACCCTAACCCTCACCCAAACCCTAACACTCACCCCAAACCTTACGCTCACCCTGACCCCAAACCTAATTCTCACCATAACCCTAACCATCAAGCTCACAATCACCCTCAGCCTAACCCTAAAACTAAGCCTAACCCTATCCCTAAACCTCAAACTCACCCTCACCCTAACCCTAATCGTAAACCTATCCCTAACCCTAACGCTCCTCCCAACTCTCACCCAAACCCTAACCCTAACACTATCACTAACATTATCCTAAAACTCAACCTAACCCTAACCTAATCCTCACCCTCACCCTCATTCTAACTCTAACCCTAACGATAACACTAACCCTAACCCTAACCCTAAAACTCATCCTCACCCTAAACCTAACACTAAGTCTCAAACTCACCGTAACCCTAACACAAACCCTCAACTGAACCCTCACACTCAGCCTCACCCTAACCCTCATCCTCACCCTAAACATCACCCTAACCCTAACCCTCACCCTTACCTTCACCATAGCCTTAACCCTCATACTAACCCTAAACCTCACCCTAACCTAACCCTCAACCTAACGCTTACCCTCACCCTAACACTAAGGCTAAACCTAACATGAACCCTCTCAGTAAACCTAAACCTCAGCCTAACCCTAACCCACACACTATCCCTAACCCTCACCCTAACGCTAACCCTCACCTTCAGCCTAACCCTAACCCTCACCCTCATCTAACCCTCAACCTAACCCTCACCCTAACCTTCACCCTAACACTCAACCACAACCTCACCCCAAACTTAACCCTAATGCTCACACTCAACATAACCCTGAACCTCACACTCACCCTCACCCTCAGCTTAAACCTAAGGCTACCAATAAACCGAACCCTAACCCTCACACTCACCCTCACCCTAACCCTAATCCTAACCCTAAACTTAACCCTCTCACTCACCCTCACCCTCAACCTAAACCTAACCCAAACACTCAACCGAAACTTCACACTCAACCTAACCCTAACCCTCACCCTCATCCTAGCCCTCACCCTAACCCTAATCCTAACCCTAATCCTAATCCCAAACTTCAACCTAACCATAACCCTAACCATCACTCAAAAGCTAATCCTCATCCCCACACTCACCCTCAGCCTAACCCTAACCCTCAGCCTAACCCACACCCTAACCCTAACCCTAATCCTAACCCTCACCTTCAGCCTCACCCTCACTGTGAACTTAACCCTAACCATAAAACTAAAAATAACCCTAACCCTAAACCTAATCCTAACCCTCACCCTCACCCTATCCCTAAACTTAACCCTCACCTTAACCCTAACCCTCACCCTCAACGTAATCCTAACCCTAACACTAAACCTCACCCTAACGCTAACCCAGATCCTCACCCTCACTCTAGCCCTCAAACTAACAATAATCCTAACCCTAAACCTCATCCTAACCCTCACCCTAACCCTAAAACCCTAACCCTCTTCCTAACCCTAACCCTCTCCCTCACACTCATTCTCCGCCTAAGCCTAAGCCTAAGACTAAGACTAAATGTAAACCTCACACTCACCCTAACCCTCACCTTAACCTAACACTAACCCTCACCCTCACCCTAGCCCTTACTCTAACCCTACGCCTAAGCCTAATCCTCACCCTAACCCTCACCCTCACCCTAAGTCTAAACATAACCCTAACCCTCACACTCACCCTCACCCTAACCCTCACTCTAACACTAACCCTAACTCTAACACTAAACCTCACCCTAATGCTAACTCTAACCCTAAACCTCATCCTCACCCTAACCCTTACCCTAACCCTCACCCTCAACCTCACCCTCCGCCTAACACTAAGACTATCCCTAATGCCAACCCTAACCCTAACACTAACCCTAAACCTAACCCTCACACTAACCCTCACCCTAACCCTGACCCTAACCCTCACACTCACCCTAGCCCATACCTTAACCCTAAAACTAATCCTAACCCTCAACCTAACGCACACCCTCAGCCTAAACCTAGGCCTAACCCTAACACTAACCCTAAACCTCACACTCACCCTAACGCTAATCCTAACCCTAAACTTAACCCTCACCCTCACCCTAACCCTAACTCTAACACTAAGCCTAACCCTAACCCTCAACCTCAGCCTCACACTCAGCCTAACCCTAAGCCTAACCCCAACCGTAACCCTAAACGACACCCTCAACTTCACCCTAACCCTAATCCTAACCCTAAGCCTAACCCTAACCCTCCTCCTAAATCTCACCCTAACCCTAACCCTAACCCTAACCCTAACACTAACACTAAACCTTAACCTCATCCTAACCCTAACCCTAATCCTCACCCTCATTGTTATTCTAACCCTAAACATAACGATAACACTAATCCTAACCCTAACCCTTACCCTCACCCTCACCTTAAACCAAACCCTCCTCCTAACCCTAACCCTAACCCTAAACGTCACCCTAACCCTAACCCTAACGCTCACCCTCAGCCTCACCCTCAAAATAAGCTTAACCCTAACCATAACACTAACAATAACCCTAACCATATTCCTAATTCTAACCCTCACCATCACCCTAACCCTAACCCTAACCCTCACCCTAACCCTAAAACTCATCCTCAATGTAACCCTAACCCTAACCCTAACCCTAACTTCACCCTAATGCTAACCCTAATCCTCACCCTCACACTAGCCCTCACCCTAACCCTAATCCTAACCCTGAACCTCATCCTAACCCTCACACAAATCCTAACACCCTAACCCTAACCATAACCCTCTCACCCTCTCCCTCACCCTCCACTTAACACTAAGACTATCCCTAACCCCAACCTTAACCCTAACACTAACCTTAAACCTAACACTCACACTAACCCTCACCCTAACCCTGACCCTAACCCTAACCCTCACCCTCAACCATATGCTCGGCCTAAGCCTAAGCCTAAGACTAACCCTAAACCTCACAATCAATTTCACCCTAACCCTAACCCTCACACTAAACCTAAACCTAAAACTCACCGTCATGCTAGGCCTAAGCCTAAGCCTAAGCCTAAGCCTAAGCCTAAGCCTAACCCTAACCTTAACCCTCACCCTAACCCTCATCCTAACCCTAACCCTAACCCTAACACTAACCCTAACTCTAACCCCAAATCTCACCCTTACCCTAACCCTAACTCTAACCCTGTCCCTAAACCTAAATCTCACCCTATCCCTAACCCTAACACTCACCCTCACAGGAACTTTCAACCTAAACCTAATCCTACCAATAACCCTAACCCTAACGCTAACCCTCACCTTGTCCATAACCCTCACTCTAATCCTAACCCTCACCCTCTCCCTTAGGCTCAGCCTAAACCTAAGCCTAAGCCTAAGACTAACCCTTACCCTCACACTCACCCTCACCCTAACCCTAACAGTAACACTCACCCTAACCCTAACCCTTACACTAAACCTCACCCTATGCTAAAACTAACCCTAAACCTCACCCGCACCCTAACCCTAACCCTCACCCTCACCCTCACCCTCCGCCTAACACTAAGCCTATACCTAACCCCAACCCTAAACCTAAAACTAACCCTAAACCTAACCCTCACCTTCACCCTAGCCCATACCCTAACCCAAAGCCTAATCCTAACCGTCACCCTTAGCCTCACTCTAACCCTAACCCCAACCCTCACCCTAACACTAACCCTCACACTCACCTTCACCATAACTATAATCCTAACCCTAACCCTAACCCTCACCATAAACCTCACACTAACCTTAACCCTAACAAAAATCCTAACACTAAACCTAACCATAAACTTCACCCTCAGCCTCACCCTCACCGCAAACTTAACACTAACCTAACACTAAAAATAACCCTAACCCTAACCCTAACCCTCACTGTAACCCTAACCTTAACCTTAACCCTGACCCTCACCATAACCCTCACACTAACCCTAACCCTCAATCTATACCTAACCCTAACCCTAACCGTCACCCTCACCCTCACGTTCACCCTCAGCCTAACTTTAAACCTAACGCTACTCCTAAAACTAACCCTCAACTTCACCCTCACACTAACCCTAACCCTAACCCTAACCCTCACACTCACCCTCACCCACACCCTAAGCCCTCAGGCTCACCCTAACCGTAACCCTAACCCTAACCCTCACGCTAAACCTATCTCTCACCCTAAACATAAACCTCACAATCACCCTCACCCTCACCTAACCCTAACCCTAAATCTCACCTTAAACCTCACCCTAAACCTAATGCTAACTCTAACCCTCACACTCACCCTAAACCTCACGCTAACCCTTACTCTCACCATAAAGCTATCACTAACCCTAACCCTCACCCTGACCCTAACCCTCACCCTAACCCTAACCCTAACCATAACCCTAACGCTCATCTTAACCGTAACCATACCCCTCAAACTAACTCTCATCCTAAATTTAACCCTATCCCAAACCCTCACCCTAACCCTAACCCTAACTCTCAACCTAACCCTAATTCTCACCCACACCCTCAGCCTCATCCTCAGCCTAAAACTAACCCTAACCCTAATCCTAACGCTAAGCTTCACCCTCATGCTAACTCTAAACCTAAACTTCACTCTCATCCTCACCCCCACCCTCACCCTAACCCTAACCCGAACCCTAAAACGAACCCTCAACCTAACCCTCATCCTAACCCTCTCCCTAACCCTCATCCTAACCCTAACCCTAGCCCGTACCATAACCCTAAACATCACCCTCAACCTAAAACTAACCCTAACCCTAACCCTCACCCTAACACTAGCCTGAACCCTAACCCGAACCTTCACCCTAACCTTCATCCTAACCCTCTCCCTAACCCTCATCCTAACCCTAACCCTAGCCCTTACCATGACCCTAAACCTCACCCTCAACCTAACGCTAACCCTAACACTAACGCTCACACCCACCATAACCCTCACCCTACACCTTACCCTCACCCTAACCCTCATCCCAACCCTCACACTATCACTAACCCTAACCCTCAACCTAACCCTTACACACACTCTAACAATAAACCTAACCCTAACACTAACTCTCACACCAACCCTCACCCTAAATATCACCCTATCATTAACCCTAAACCTAACACACCCTAACCCTAACCCTCACGCTCACCCTCAGGGTAACCCTCAGCCTAAAGCCTAAGCCTAACCCTAACCCTCAGAGTCACCCTCACCCTAAGCCAAACGCTAAGCATCACCCACACCCTCAACCTCACCCTAAACCTAACGCAAACCCTCAAACCAACCCTCACCCTCAACATAAACATCACCGTAACCCTAACACTCACCCTAATCCGCACCATAACCCGAACCCTCACCCTAACGCTAACCCTCACCCTCACCCTAACCCTAACCCTGACCCTAACCCTAACCCTGACCCTAACCCTAACCCTCAACCTCATCTAACCCTCACCCTAACCCAAACCCTAACCCTCACCCTAACCCTTAACCACACCCTCACCCTAATCCTAACCCTAATTCTCACACTCAACATAACCCTAAACCTCACACTCACCCTCACAATCAGCTTAAACCTAAGCCTAACAATAAACCTAACCCTAACACTCACACTCAACCTCACCCTAAACCGAATCCAAACCCTAAACCTAACCCACTCACACACCCTCACACTCAACCTAACCCTAACAAAAACCCTCAACTGAAACTTCATCCTCACCCTAACCCTAACCCTCACGCTCAAGCTAAACATCACCCTAAACCTAACCCTCACCCTAAAACTTAGCGTAACCCTCACCCTAACCCTAACCCTCACCCTCACCCTCATCCTCAGGCTCACCTTAAACCTAATCCTAACCCTAACCTTCATCCTCACCCTCAACTTAAACCTACCCCTAATGCTAACCCTCACCCTAACAATAACCTCCAACCTAACCCTAACTCTAAACCTAACGCTAACCCTCACCCAAACCCTAACACTCACCCCAACCGTTACCCTCACCCTAACCCCAAACCTAATGCTCACCCTAACCCTAACCCTCAAGCTCACAGTCACCCTCAGCTTAACCCTAAACCTAAGCCTAACCCTATCCCTAAACCTCACAATCACCCTCACCCTAACCCTAATCCTAACCCTCACCCTCACCCTAACCCTCCTCCTAACTCTCACCCTAAAACTAACCCTAACACAATCAATAACATTAAGCCTAAAACTCACCCTAACCCTAACCCTAATCCTCACCCTCACCGTTATTCTAACCCTAACCCTAATGATAACACTAACCCTAACCCTAACCCTCACCCTCACCCTAAACCTAAACCTAAGTCTCAACCTCACCCTAAACCTAACCCAAATATTCAACTGAACCCTCACCCTCACCTTCTCCCTCACCCTAAACCTCACCCTCACCCTAACCCTAACCCTCACCATTACCCTCACCCTAGCCCTAACCCTCATACTAACCCTAAACCTCACCCTAACCTAACCCTCAACCTAACCCTTACCCTCACCCTAACACTAAGGCTAAACCTAACATGAGCACTTACAGTAACCCTAAACCTCACCCTAAACTTAAACCTCACACTATGACTAACCCTGACCCTAACCCTAACCCTAACCCTCACCCTAAACCTAATCATCACCCTCACCCTCACCCTCAGCCTAACCCTCAGCCTAAAGCCTAACCCTAACCCTCACAATCACCCTCTCCCTAACCCTAAACCTAAGCCTCACCCTCACTCTCAACCTCACCCTAAACCTAACGCAAACCCTCAAACCAACCCTCATCCTCACCATAAACATCACCGTAACCCTAACACTCAACCTAATCGGCACCAAATCCCTAACCCTCACCCTAACGCTAACCCTCACCCTCACCCTAACCCTAACCCTCACCCTAATCCTAACCCTCACCGTCATCTAACCCTCACCCTAAACCAAACCCTAAACCTCTCCCTAACCCTCAACCTCAACCTCACCCTAAAACTAACAGTAATGCTCACATTCAACATAGCCCTAACCCTCACACTCACCCTCAACCTCAGCTTAAACCTAAGCCAAACATTAACCCTAACCCTAACCCTCACACTCACCCACACCCTAAACCTAACCCTAACCCTAATCTTAACCCTCTCTCTCACCCTCAGACTCACCCTAACCCTAACCCAAACCCTCAACCTAAACATCACCCTAAACCTAACCCTTAGCTTAACCCTCACCCTAACCCTAAACCTCACCCTCACCCTCACCAACAGGCTCACACTAAACCTATTCCTAACCCTAACACTCACTCTCACCCTCAACCTAACCCTACCGCTAATGGTAACCCTCACTCTAAACCTAACCTCCAACCTAACCCTAAACCTCACCCTAAACCTAACCCTCAACCTAACCCTAACCCTCACCCTAACCCTAAACCTCATGCTCACAGTCACCCTCAGCCTAACCCTAAAAATAAGCCTAACCCTATCCCTAATCCTCACAGTCACCGTCACCCTGAATCCAACCTTAAGTTTCACCCTCACCCTCAACCTCACCCTAACCCTAAACCAAACCCTCAACTTAGTCCTCACCATCACACTCACCCTAACCCTCAACCTCAGCCTAAACATCACCCTAACCCTAACCCTCACCCTTAACCTCACCCTAGCCCTAACCCTCATACTAACCCTAAACCTCACCCTAAACCTAACACTCAACCTAACCCTTACACTCACCCTAACACTAAGCCTAAACCTAACATGAACCCTCACAGTATCCCTAAACCTCACCCTAACCCTAACCCTCACATTAACCCTAACCCTCACCCTAACCTAACCCTATCCCTCATCCTAACCCTCACTCTAACCCTAACCGTAACCCAAACCCTCAACCTCACAGTAACTTTAAACCTAACCCTAATCCTAACAATAACCCTAACCCTGACTCTAACCCTCACCCTGTCCATAACCCTCACCCTAACCCTAAACCTCACCCTAACCCTAACCCTCACCCTCTCCCTTAGGCTCGGACTAAGCCTAAGCCTAAGACGAAGACTAACCCTTAACCTCAAACTCACCCTCACCCTAACCCTAAAAGTAACAGTCACCCTAAACCTAACCCTCACACTAACCCTCACCGTAACACTAACACTAACCATAAACCTCACCCAAACCCCAACCCTAACCCTCACCCTCACCGTCACCCTCCGCCTAACACTAAGACTATCCCTAACCCCAACCCTAACCCTAAAACTAACCCTAAACTTGACCCTCACCCTAACACTCACTCTAACCCTGAACGTAACCCTCACCCTCACCTAAGCCCATACCCTAACCCTAAGCCTAAACCTAACCCTCACCCTAAACTTCACTGTAACCCTAACCCCAACCCTCACCCTAACCCTAACCCTCAACTCACCCTCACCATAACTCTAATCCTAACCCTAACCCTAACCCTAGCCCTCACACTCACCCTCACCTTAACCCTAATCCAAACCTAACCCTAACCCTAACACTAACCATTACCCTAACCCTCACCCTACACTAAATCTAACCCTAAACATCACCCTAACCCTAAACCTCACCCTAACACTTACCTTCACACTAAAACTCACCTTAACCCAAACACTAACCCTCACACTAACCCTAACCATCACCCTAAACTTAAAACTCACCCTAACCCTAACCCTAACCCTCAACCTTGCCCTAACCCTAACCATTACCCTAACCCTAACACTCACCCTAACCTTAACCCCCACCCTCAACCTCAAGCTGGGCCTAAGCCTAAGCATAAGCCTAAGACTAACCTAACCCTCACACTCACCCTCACCCTAACCATAATCGTAACCCTAACCCTAACCCAAACCATCACACTAACCCTCACCCTAACGCTAACACTAACGCTAACCCTAACCCTCACCCTAACCCTCACCCTAACCCTGAACCTTCACCATTACCATAACACTCACCCTCAGACTATTCCTCACCTTTACCCTTACTGTCACCCTTACCCTAACCCTCACCCTAACCATAATCCTCATCTTAACACTCACCCTAACTGTACCCCTAACCATCACCCTAACCGTAACCCTCACCCTCACCTTCAGCCTCAGCCTATCCCTAAGCCTAAGCCTAACCCTAACCCTAAACATCACCCTCATCCTAGCCCTCACCCTAACCCTAATCCTAACCCTAACCCTCATCCTAACCCTCAACCTAACCATAACCCTAACCATCACTCATAAGCGAATTCTCATCCCCATTATCACCCTCAGCCTAATTCTAAGCCTAACCCTAATCCACACACTCAACCTCACTGTAACCCTTATCCTAAACCTAACCCTAACCCTAAACCTAATCCTAAACCTCACCCTCACCCTAACCCTAACCCTAACCCTCACCCTAATCCTAACACTCACCCTCAATTTAACCCTAAACCTAAACCTCACCCTAACGCTAACCCTCACCCTCACCCTCACTCTAGCCCTCACTTAACCCTAATTCTAACCCTAAACCTCATCCTAACCCTCACTCTAACCCTAAAACCCTAACCCTCATCCTAACCCTAACCCTCTCCCTCACACTCATGCTCAGCCTAAGCCTAAGCCTAAGTCTCACCGTAACCCTCACACTCACCCTAACCCTCACCCCAACCCTAACACTAACCCTCACCATCATCTTAGCCCATACTCTATCCTTAAGCCTAAGCCTAACCCTCAACCTTACCCTCACTTTCACCCTCACCCTAAGTCTAATCCTAACCCTAACCCTCACACTCACCCTCAACCTAAACCTAATTGTAACACTAACCCTAACCCTAACACTAACCCTCACCCTAATGCTAACTCTAAACCTAAACCGCATCCTCACCCAAACCCTAACCCTCACCCTCACCTTCACCCTCTGCCTAACACTAAGCCTATCCCTAACCCCAACCCTAACCCTAACACTAACACTAAACCAAACTATCACACTACCCCTCATCCTGAACCTCACCCTAACCCTCAACCTCACCCTCACCCTAAACCTAACCCTAATTCTCACACTCAACATAACCATAAAGGTCACACTCACACTCACCCTCAGCTTAAACCTAAGCCTAAAAATAACCCTAACCCTAACCCTCACACTCACCCTCACCCTAAACCTAATCCTAACATTAAACTTAACCCTCTCACTCACCCTCAACCTCACTCTAACCCTAACCGAAACCCTTAACCGAACCCTCACCCTCAACCTCACCCTCAACCTCACCCTCAACCTAACCCTAACACTCACCCTAACCCTCAACCTAACCCTACCCCTAACGCTAACACACATCCTAACCCTAAACTCCAACCTAATCCTATCCCTAACCCTAACACTAACACTCACCCTAACCCTAAACTCCAACCTAACCCTAACCCTCTCCCTAACCCTAACGCTAACTCTCTGCCTAACCCTAACATTCACCCCAGCCCTTACCTTCACCCTAACCCTAAACCTCACCCTAAACCTAACCCTCACGCTCACAGTCACCCTCAGCCTAACCCTAAACTTAAGCCTAACCCCATACCAAACCCTTACACACACCCTCACACTAAACCTAACCCTACGACTCACCCTCACCATCAACCTCACCCTAACGCTAACCCAAACACTCAACTTAACCCTCACACTCACCCTAACCCTAACCCTCACCCTCACCCTAAACATCACCCTAACCCTAACACTCACCCTTACCCTCACCCTCATACTAACCCTAAACCTCACCCTAAACCTAACCCTCACCCTAACTGTAACCCTAACCCTAACACTAAGTCTAAACCCTCAAAGTAACCCTAAACCTCACCCTAACCCTAACTCTTACACTAACCCTAACCCTCAACCTAACCCTAATATTAAACCTACCCTTCACCCTACCCCTCACTCTAACCCTTAACCCAACCTGAACCCTCACCCTCACCGTCACCCTAACACTCACCCAACCCTAACACTCAACCAAACCCTAAACCTCATACTTTCCCGAACCCTAACCCTCACTCTATCACCCACACTCATCCTCACCCTAAACCTCACCCTAACCCTAACCCTCACCCTAACCTCACCCTTACCCTCAACCTAACCCTCACCCTCAACATAAACCTAACTGTAACCCTAACCCTAAACCTCACCCTAACCCTCACCCTAACCCTAAGCCTAACCCTCACCTTCACCCTACCCTTTAACATTACACTCACCCTAACCCTCACACAAATCCTAACCCTCAACCTAACCCTAACTCTAACCGTCACCCTCACCCTCAGCCTAACTGTAAACCTAACCCTATACCTAACAATAACCTTCACCTTCACCCTCACACTAACCCTAATCCTAAACCAAACCTAAGTCTAAGCCTCACACTCACCCTCACCCTGACCCTGACCCTAAGCCTCACTGTCACACTCACTCTCACTCTCACCCTAACCCTAACCATAAATCTAACCCTAAACCTCACCCTAACCCTAACCCTAACACTCACCCTCACTCTAAACTTTAACCTTACCCTCACCCTAACCCTCACACTAACCCTAACCCTCACCCTCACCCTAACTCTCACCCTCACCATAGCCCTCACCCTAACCCTAATCCTGACCATAACCCTCACCCTAAACCTAAACCTCAACCTAACCCTAACCCTCACCCTCATCTAACCCTCACCCTAACCCAAACATACACCTCACCCTAACCCTCACCTTAACCCTAAGTCTCACACTAACCTAAAACTAACACTCACCCTAACCCTCACACTAACCCTAATGCTAACCCTAATCCTAACCATAACCCTCACCCTAAACCTAACCTTCAACCTAACTCTAACCCTCACATTCATCTAACCCTCACCCTAACCCAACCCTAACCCTCAGCCTAACCCTCACCCTAACCCTAACCCTCACCCTAACCTAACCCTAACACTCACCCTAACCCTCACACTAGCCCTAATGCTAACCCTAACCCTCACCCTCACACTAACCCTCAACCTAACCCTAAACCTCACCCCAACCCTCACCCTAACCCTAAACCTAACCCTCACCCTCTCGCTAAACTTTAGCCTTACCCTCACCCTAACACTCACACTAAACCCAACCCTCAGCCCAACCCTAACCCTAACCGTCACCCTCACCCTCACGCTCACCCTCAGCCTAACTTTAAACCTAACGCTATTTTTAACACTAACCCTCAACTTCACCCTCATACTAACCCTAACCCTAACCCTAAGCCTAACCCTCACACTCACCCTCACCCACAACCTAAGCCTCACTGTCACCCTCATGCTCACCCTCACAATAACCCTAACCCTAACCCTAACCCTCACGCTAAACCTATCTCTCACCCTAACCATAAACCTCACAATCACCCTCACCCTCACCTCAACCTAACCCTAAACCTAAACCTAACCCTCACCCTAAACGTCACCCTAATCGTAATGCGAACTCTAACCCTCACACTCACCCTAAACTTCACGCTAACCCTTACTCTCACTGTAAATCTAAACCTAACCCTAACCCTCACTCTGACCATAACCCTCACCTGAAACCTAATCCTAACCCTAGCCCTCACCCTCACCCTCAATCTAACCCTACCCCTAACTCTAACCCTCACCCTAAACCTAATCTACAACCTAAACATAACCCTAACCCAATCTCTAACCCTCACCCTAAACCTAACCCTCATCCTAACCCTAACCCTCACCCTCACAGTCACCCTCAGCCTAACCCTAAACCTAAGCCTAACCCTATCCCTAAACCTCACACTCACCATCACCCTAAATCTAACCCTAAGTCTCACCCTCACCCTCAACCTCACCCTAACCCTAACCCAAACCCTCAACTGAACCATCACCCTCACCCTCACCCTCAACCTAACCCTAACCCTCAACTGAATATTCACCCTCACCCTAAACCTTACCTCACCCTAACCCTCATCCCCACCCTCACCCTATTCCTAACCCTAACCCTCAACCTAACACTTACACTAACTCTCCCACTAAGCCTAACCTTAACACTAACTCTCACACTAACCCTCACCCTAAATATCAGCCTTTCATTAACCCTAACCCTAACCCTAACCCTCACCCTCACCCTCAGCCTAACACTCAGCCTAAAGCCTAACCCTAACCCTAACCCTCAGAGTCACCCTCACCCTAACCCTAAATCTAAGCCTCACCCTCACCCTCAACCTCATCCTAAACCTTTCGCAAACCCTCAAACCAACACTCACCCTCACCCTAAACATCACCCTAACATTAACCCTCACCCTAATCCGCACCAAAACCATAAACCTCACCCTAACGCTAATCCTCACCCTCAACCTAACCCTCACCCTTATCTAACCCTCACCCTAACCCTAACCCTCCCCCTCATCTAACCCTCACCCTAAACCAAACCCTAAACCTCACCCTAACCCTCAAACACACCCTCACCCTAAACCTAACCCTAATGCTCACACTCAACATAACACTAACCCTCACACTCACCCTCACCCTCAGCTTAAACCTAAGCCTAACCATAACCCGAACCCTAAGCCTCACACTCACCCTCACCCTAAACCTAACCCTAACACTAATCCTAACCCTCTTACTCACCCTCACACTCACGCTAACCCTAACCCAAACCCTCAACGAAAACATCACCCTAAACCTAACCCTCACCCTAACCCTTAGCCTAACCCTCACCATAACCTTAACCCTCACCCTCACCCTCAACAACAGACTCAACCTAAACTTAATCCTAACCCTAGCCTTCCCCCTAACCCTCAACCTAACCCTGCCCCTAACGCTAACGCTCACCCTAATCCTAAACTCCAACCTAACGATAACCCTTACCCTAATGCTAACACTCACCCTAAACCTAAACCTCACCCTAACCCTAACCCTCACGCTCACAGTCACCCTCAGCCTAACCCTAAACCTAAGCCTAACCCTATCCCTAAAACTCACACTTACCCTCACCCTAAACCTAACCCTAAGTCTCAACCTCACCCTAACCCTAACCCAAACCCTCAACTGAAACCTCACTCTCACCCTCACCCTAACCCTCACCCTCACCCTAAACATCTCCCTTACCCTAACCCTCACCCTTGCCCTCACTTTATCCCTAACCCTCATACTAACCCTAAACCTTACCCTAAACCAGACCCTCAACTTAACCCTTACCCTCACCCTAACACTAAGCATAAACCTAACATGAAACCTCACAGTAATCCTAAACCTCACCCTAACCCTAACACTCACACTATACCTAACCCTCAAATTAACCCTAACCCTAACCCTAACCCTAATCCTAACCAACACCCTCACCCTCACCCTCAGCCTAAAGCCTAACCCTAACCCTAACCCTCACAGTCACCCTCACCCTAACCCTAAATCTAAGCCTCACCCTCACGCTCAACCTCACCCTAAACCTAATGCAAATCCTCAAAACAACCCTCACCCTCACCCTAAACATCACCCTCACCCTAACCCTCACCCTAATCCGCACGAGAACCCTAACCCTCACCCTAACGCTAATCCTCACCCTCACCCTAACCCTAACCCTCACCCTAACCCTAACCCTCACCCTCATTTAACCCTCACCTAACCTAAACCCTAACCCTCACCCTAACCCTCAACCTCACCCTCATCCTAAACCTAACCCTAATGCTCACACTCAACATAACCCAAACCCTCACACTCACCCTAACCCTCAGCTTAAACCTAAGCCTAACAATAACCTGAAACCTAACCCTCACACTCACCCTCACCCTAAACCTAACCCTAACACTAATCCTAACCCTCTCACTCACCTTCATACGCACCCTAACCCTAACCCTAACCCTCAACCTAAACATCACCGTAAACCTAACACTCACCCTAACCCTAACCCTCACCCTCACCCTCAGGCTCACCTTAAAACTAATCCTAACCCTAACCCTCACCCTCACCCTCAACCTAGCCCTACCCCTAATGCTAACGCTCACCATAACCCTAACCTCCAAACTAACCTTAACCCTAAACCTAATGGTAACCCTCACCCAAACCCTAACACTCACCCCAACACTTACCCTCACCCTAACCCCAACCCTAATGCTCACCATAACCCTAACCCTCAAACTCATAGTCACCCTCAGCCTAACCCTAAACCTAAGCCTAACCGTATCCCTAAACCTCACACTCAACCTCACCCTAAAACTAACCCT